>NC_141798.1:9405861-9701005 GCF_057944985.1 Cucurbita pepo subsp. pepo
CAAATTTAAGTTGAGGAAGACCTCTAACTAATGAATTTTTTGAAATATTTGAAATCAAGTACATACTAGCATGTCCTAGTCTTCTATGCCATAGCCAAGAGTTATCAAGCAAAACCGAAAGACATTTATCATTTGTAGGACAATAATTCAAATCAATAGTATACACGTTATCATCTCTATTTCCTACAAACAAAACTTTTCTATCACTAGCATTTTCAATTATGCAATTATTCTTATCAAATACAACTCTAAAACCTTTATCACATAATTGACTAATGCTAAGTAAGTCATGCTTTAAACCATCAACTAATAATACATTTTCAATGAGAGTACAAGAGTCATTACCTATAGTACCCTTACCAATTATTTTACCCTTCTTGTTATCACCAAAAGTTACTAAGCCACCATCCTTCTTGGAAAAATTCACAAACTTGGATGGATTACCCGTCATGTGTCTTGAGCAACCACTATCCAAGTACCACTTATTTTTCTTGGAGGCTTTCAAACAAACCTAAAAACAAAGATATTCAAAATTGACATTTTGGTACCCATACTTGTTTGGGTCCTAGAAAGTTAGTGTTCACAAATTTAGGAATCCATTTCATATTTGCATTCATATTAAAGATATTGTATTTGGATAAGTAACAAGAATAATTTTTATGTCCAAACTTACCACATGAAAAACAAACAACATTATGCAATAATTTATTTCTTAGACTAAATTTGTGTATTCTATTTTTATTCAAAAAATTATTTTCTAAAACATTGTTAAATTTTGTATTTTGAGAAACTTTTCTTGCTAAAGGGATGTTTTGAGAATTTTTCAATTTAAAGCACTTAGGTCTAATATGACCTTCAACACCACAATAATGACATATAGGCACAAATCTAGATTTATCATACTTAGATACAAATTTAATGTTAGATTTAGACAAGATAGGGGATGCTTTAACAAATATTGTTTTAAAATTTTGAAGGTGTAGAGCATTCATCAATATAGCCTAATCTTCTTTTATCACCATATGACTTACCTCCTTCAAGTATTTTATCTAATTTTTGAGCACCTATCGTTAACATTTTAATAGACTCCTTAGCCCTACCAAGTTCTTGCAAATTATTTGATTCATTTTCTTTGAGCAATTTAATTGATTTATCTTTTTCACAACAATCATGCTCAAGAGACTTGACTTTATCAATTAATGCATTTTTCTCATCACAATCAAATACATGCTTTTCACAAGGTACATCAATTTTAACAATATTATGATCCTTCTCTTTTAAGCAAGAAATTTCATTCAGTAAAGACTTATTTTCAATAATTGAAGTCTTATATTTCTTTTTAAGCACAACATACTTTGAACTAAGTTTTTCTAAATCAATTGTCATCTCATCAACAAGTTTAAATAATTCATGATAAGAAAGAGATTCAAGAGTTACCTCATCTTCTTGTTCATCTTCTTGTTCATCATCTTTGTCACTATGAGCCATGAAGCAAAAATTTGCTACTTCTTCATCACTTCCACTTGCACTTTCATCACTATCATCCCAAGTAGCCTTCATTGCTTTCTTCTTGGATTTCTTAGATGATTTGAGGAGAGGACAATCCGTTCTTATATGACCCGGCTTTTTACATTCATAACATATTACCTCATCGTTTTTGCTCTTTTCACCTTTTGACTCTTTTTGATTTGTGAAATGTTTCTTGAATTGTTTCTTCCTTTTAATAAAATTTTTATACTTACGTGTGAAGTAGGCGACATCATCTTCATCAAGGACGTCCTCATCTTCAGAGTCAACTTTGATGGACTTTAGGGCTATACTTTTCTTCTTTTTGGATTCTTCTTCCATGTGGCCGTTCATGGTAATCTCATGTGTCATGAGAGAACCAACGAGTTCATCCAAAGGAAGCTTTGTGAGATCCTTTGCTTCTTGAATCGCCGTCACTTTTGCCTCCCAACTTTTAGGTAGAGACCTAAGAATTTTTCTTACATTTTCGGAAGTAGAATATACTTTTCCAAGATTTTTCAAAGCATTTAAAATATTAGTAAATCTAGTAAACATATCACCAATAGGTTCATTTTCCTCCATTTTAAATAGTTCATAATTATGAACTAACATGCTAATTTTTGTTTCTTTAACTTGATTGGTTCCCTCATGAGTTACTTCAAGAGTTTTCCAAATTTCATATGCCGAAGAACACATACATACTCTATTAAATTCATCATTACTTAAGGCACAATACAGACAATTGATAGCACTAGCATTTAAAGAACATTTTTTCATATCATGCTCATCAAATTCATTTTCTAATTTAGGCACCTCAATATTATTAACAATTTTTATTGGAATGTAAGGACCATTACTAACATTTAACCACAATTGATAA
Organism: Cucurbita pepo subsp. pepo; assembly: GCF_057944985.1. Lineage (NCBI taxonomy): Eukaryota > Viridiplantae > Streptophyta > Magnoliopsida > Cucurbitales > Cucurbitaceae > Cucurbita > Cucurbita pepo. Next base: position 9,408,248 of record NC_141798.1, read on the forward strand.
TCAACGGATTGCAAATAAATTTTCATTCTAGCTTTCCAACATGTATAATTTGTTCCATCAAAATAAGGTGGCCTAGAAGTTGATTGCCCTTCACTAAAACCATTTTTAACACGTAGGTTTGCCATAAGCTCGAACAATAAAGTTTAGATAAAAAATCTATGGGAGCAACCTGCTCTGATACCAATTGTTGGATCGGTATGGCAACCCTAGAGGGGGGGTGAATAGGGTTTTAACGATAAAAGTGTTTAAACGTGATTAATTTTTCTAATGATGAAACTTTTTACAAATAAGTAAAAGATGATAATTACTATAACAAAGTAATTCAGGTCAAAACAATAATCAAGTAGAACATGCAATAAATCACAATAATAATTTTGAAATTAAATAGAAAAGAGTCAGAAAAAATGACACCGTAGTTTTATAGTGGTTCGGTCAAACTCGACCTACTCCACTCCCCAAGCGCCTCTTGGGAATTTGAATAAAGAACTTTCTCGACTCTTTCCACGGATCTGAGCCAAACCGCTACACCGCTCTTTTTACGAGTTCAAGAGCAAACTCAATCCTTTCCACGGCGCAGGATCAAACCGATACAAGTATTTGAGTTTGATAATAACACATCACAACTCTCTCAAAGAGTAGATTTACAATTTGGGATACTCACAACTATTTCCTCACAATACAAAAATAATCCCTCTCAAGAATAAGATAAAAAGAAATAAACTTGTAAGCTTGGAGAGAGCAACAAACAATGAAGACTTTGAACAAATGAGGATTGGAGAATGTATGTAAGTTGTTTTTTTTTTAAAATGCGGGGAAGATGAGTTTATATAGAGGAGAAAAGTGGCAAAATGTAGGATTGAATATTGACCATTGGATTGTGTTAGGAATAATGGAAGGTGGAGATTAAAAGTAAATAAATAAGAAATTTTTCTAAATTCATTTATTTCAAAATTTTAATATAATAGTAATATAATATAATAATAATAAAAAGTTATGTGAGTAACGGTCAAATGAAATTCAAAATTTATTATAAATATAATAATATAATAATAATAAAAACTATGTGAGTAACCACCAAAATTTTAAAATATAATAATATAATAATATAATATTGTAATAATAAAAATCGATGTGAGTAACGGTTAGATTCAAATTTATATTTTGTAAAAATAACTTTATTTAAAAATATAGTAATAAGAAAAACTCCACCATTTATTACTCTCCCAAAATCATAAATGTCATACTTTGATATATTTTGATTTGTCCATCATTTCGATTTTGCTGCCACATCATCACGTCGGGTATGTTGTCTCGACTGTAATTTCTTCGTTTTAGCTCTGATTTGAGTAATTGAAAAGTCGTTGAAATTGTTATTCCCGACCTTATACTGTGGACAGTTCAAAATACTGAAAATAATTAATAATTAAAAAGTAGGTTTGTTATCATTAAAACATCAATTAATTGATTGAAATTAATTAAAGTGAGATCAAGGCCAAAAAGCCAACACTATGGTCTTCAATGCGACACTGCCATCAACCGTACAGGGGTGTCTTGTTTTCTCTTAGGTGGTTTTCCAATCTGGGCAAGTTGGATGTGTAGTTTGTCTCTACATACGACCCACACATGCGAGCATGGGCTCGCTAGGTGGCCTCACACACTCCCTAGGCCTGCTGATCGAGCTAGCTCCTTTGGGTTGTAGCCAGACACTTGGAGGGAATAGTGACCGTCGTTGCACCATACTAAGCATGATGGTCATTTCAGTCTTAGAGTGTATGTGTCTGTACTCGTCATAAAGGGAAAGTATCCCAATGTACATAAACATACAATTATGCATGAGGTCCCCATATTTTCCTTGGTAATAAACATAACTTTCAAATCATAGCATGGGGTTGTGCTTCGTAGCTTTTCTTCCCTTCAAAACATTTCATAGCATGTCATAGCATGTCATGGTCTAACATAACACATCATAGTACATCATGGCATCTCAACATTATATAGCTTATCATTACATAATATAACATTTCATTAATACCATCATATTACTTGACATATCTTGTAAGAATACAATCATAACATCACATCACAAAGCATATCACACATATGAAACGTGCAAGACTTTGGGGCAGGTGTTATCATACATAAACACAATTCTTCCAACTAGACCGATAGTAGAGCCACTTGGTTGGCCCAACCTTAGCTCAGGAATCCCACCATCATAAATTACCAACCTTAGCTCAGAAATCTCACCATCATAAATTAGAGTTCTACCATGAGGATTGACTCACCTAATCTGTATAAAATAATTTAAAGCTAAGAAGTAGTCATGACTGACCTAATTTTGCTTAAAATAATTCAAAGCTAAAAAGCAGTCATACTACCTTTACATTCAAGGGTTGAAATTAGTAAGAAAGGTTTGAATAGCTTTCAAAAGAGTTGAAATTAGTAGAAAAGATTCTCAACTATATTAAACTCAAGCCAGATTAGCCAAAATATCGGCTTGGAGCATTTAGAAAGTGTACTCTCCGACTGGATTCAAAGTAAGTGGGATGAAAGAAATAAAGGACCTCCCTTTTATAAGTAGAGCTCAGCTAACCATTTTCTCAACCTAACAGATGTGAGACAGCTTCATTTTCCTTTTTTTTCTTTTTTCTCTAATTTTGGATTATTACATCAAAAGGAAAATAATTTATTAAAATATATTAAAAAAAGAAATTTTGAAAAAATAGCCATCAAATTTGAAAATTGGAGAAATAGCCTGAAGAAAAATACTCATTCTATTATTATTAACCATTTTCCAATTGAAGGCAAGATTCCATTGTATGACGACCATGTATTTAGAGGAAGCAACAAAATAAAGCTAGTGACAGCATTTTTCTCTATTTTAATAATATTTTCATTGTTATCTAACAATGATTTCACTGTATTCGTAAGTTTGTGAATATTCAAGTCGATTCTGGCACGTACCATTTTAAGATGGAGTATTTTAAGTAACTTTTTATATATACCATTTTAAGATAAAGTATTATAAGCAGGTTCTCGCACATACTTATAAGAACGAACGTCGTTTTAAAGAAAAAAAAAGTAGGATCGTAACACCAAATTTTTTAATTTTAAATTCACCATTCATACCATAAAATTTTCTTGTTGGGATACTCGAACAAAAAATTAAGATTTTAGTAAAAAGTTAGTGTTAAAATTTTTCCATATATTTTTATATATTGAAAAATAACCTTAGAAATGTATTTTTGTAATAATTTTAAAAAATTTAGGTACAAAATGAATTTCCTATTTTCCTCTTTATCCCTTATTTTCTTAAAATTAGTTTAAACGATTATTACTTTCCCTTGACTAAACCCTACTTCACGTTCAGACAGCCTCTACCGCCCATTACCAGTCACTGTACTCCGTCCCGCCGCCGCCTCCTGCCCGCCGCCTCCTCCTCCCCCTCCCCCTCACATTCTCTCGCCTTCCCAAGGACTCAAGAGTCACAGTTCTTTGTTTAATTCCCTCAGAAACACAGTGGTTCAACCCCTAACCCGCGCCGTTCTTGAGATGGTGCTGCTGCCTCTCACTTTTCAGATTCCTAAGGTCTGATTTTTTTTTGTTTCTTTTTATTCTTTTTCGTTGGGTTATGCGCTTCATCCAAGGAGAAGAAAACTAATAATGTATCCCTCGCAAATTAGACAGAAAACACCGATTGAACCAACAAGTACAGAGGAACATAAAACAAACCAATTCTTGTATGAATCAGTAAATTTATAGGAGAAGTAATGTTTAAGAATGAACAATGCTTAAAAAGACCCTGTAGTTTTGTTGGCTATGAAAAACTTGTTGGAATTGAAAAGCTGTATTTGAAAACATTGAAACTATAGAAAACTATGGACAAACAAAATAGAAAACTTAACTTTTGATTTTAGTTTGATTGAATGACGTTGAGTCTTCTTGAAAATAGAAGAAACTATCCACGGAGAGAAGAAATTATTATCTATTTTTTAAAAAAATTTCATATGGAGTAGAGTTGGAAACAGAATTTTGAAGTATTAAATCCTTACAAATCAGACCTATATAGAAGTATATTTAGGGGTTCCAACACGGGTTAGCTTTATCAATTATGGAGGTATATTTTATGATTTATGGGTTTTACTTTCTGTGCCTTGATTTGTCCTTTTTAGTTCAATCAAGTCTCTAGGTTTTGTATGGCCATGAAGAAGCCGGAAGAAACAGTTGTAGCTTCAAGTGATCGCTATGAGATGAGGATTCCACATGTGTTGAGTGTTGCTGGTTCTGATTCAGGAGCAGGGGCTGGAATCCAAGCGGATCTTAAGACTTGTGCTGCTCGTGGAGTGTACTGTTCCACTGTGATAACTGCTGTTACAGCACAGAACACCGTGGGGGTTCAGGTCATTATCACACACACATAATTATTATCCATATTTATTTGTTGGTGTATTTGTTTTGGCTTGAAAGGACAATGGGGAGGACTGGTGAATAAATAAATAATGTTCCTTGCCTGCCTGCTATGGTATAATGGGGTGTATAATGTTATTGTGAGTTTAGGATGATTTTTGAAAACAAGGTGCTTCTGAGTGAAAGCTTATCCTTTGTTAGCACTTTATTAAGTGCTATCCTGGGTATGTTTAGGAATGCTTTAGGCATGGTGAAAAACACCTTTTTCTTATGCTCAAAAGCATGTATCATAAATATCATGTTTGGGAGCAACAACAGATGCTTTTAAAAAAGTTAATAGTACTTATAATACTTGGTAAAAAGCACTTTTAGAGTGCTTTTGTCTAACTGGGAAGTACTTTATAAACACTTATTGATAGTGTGAAAGCAAGCATAAAGTAATCTTTCGTAAAGCAGTTCTTTTCAAATTGCTTACAGTACTTCATCCTTATTCTATAAGCACTCCTAAATACATCCGTAGTCCTTTTAATAAGTTTTCAAGTATCACTTCTAAGTATTTAACTCAAATTATGAAAACTTTGAAAATACTTTTGACAAGCCAGAAACACTTTTTACCTTTGCGAAAATCATCCTAAACTCACTCTTAGAATATACAATGCCCTTGAAGTTAGTTTTTGCTTTGTTCTCAATGAAATTAGCTGAAATGTTTTGTCCTAAATTATACTGCTTGTAACACAAATTTTATTTAACACGAAGATGTACTAACTTTTTCAGGATGTAAACATTATGCCGGAGGGCTTTGTTTCAGAGCAGCTGAAATCTGTTCTCTCTGATATGCAAGTGGATGTGGTGAGTATAATTAAATTTTAAGTTAGGATTGCCTTGCAAGTTTTTTAGGAGCTCATATGGACAAGACTGTGGACAGTTCATGTATAGGATATTGAACAGGCTAGCTGTTATTGCTTTTTCAGTGCACGTACTAATATATACTTTATGTAAGCTGGAAAACACAGAAAGACTACTAATGATTACATTAATTCAGGTGAAAACAGGAATGCTACCTTCTACTGGCATCATTCAGGTTATACGTCAGCACCTGAAGGAGTTTCCTGTTCAAGGTATAAAGTATTTCAGTAAGTTATTGGTGCATTTCTTTGATTTAATTATCGTTTTTTAAAGATTTTAATATGAATAAAGGCAGCTTTGGTGGTTGATCCTGTCATGGTGTCTACCAGTGGGGATGTTCTGGCTTGTCCTACAATTATTTCAGTGTTACAGTAAGTTGATTATCTGTTTATAGGGAGTATCATTAGTCCTTCAAACTAGTTCTTATGATAATTTCCTGCGCTTCCTGTTTGCATTTTTTAAATGTCCTCAGAATTAGTATATTGTTTTTTGGTTCAAAAGGACTCTGAAGCTTTTGGTATGGACTTCAAGCTTTTAGCGTTAAGGCTTACATCGAACGAACCTTTATAAGAACCTACTGAGGCTTGAAATTCTTATGCCTCATATAATAATTAGAAAAATAATACTATTTTATTGCCTATTCTCTCAAAATGTGAATGTTCACCTGTGTAAGTAATGCTTATAGCACCACAATTTATTCATGCTTTTCGCTGATGTCCATACATCCAAGTAAGGACTACATGAAACTCCCAACAATTTAATACTGTTTTTAATGGTATTGCTACTGTTTTTACTTTCACATGTTAGATTGAGTGATTTTGCAAAACCCCTTCGTTTGCAAGGGGACATCTTGTCCGTTTTTCCATATACTGTTTTGGAAGCTTTTTTTTAATAATGAAATTTCTTGCATGTTTCTTATAAAAAGAAGAGAGAGAGAGCGTGAAAAGGAGAAAAATCTTCTTGGTAGTAGCTTCTTCTTAAAGTTGCTGGTTTTTCTTGTTGAGAGAGGCTTTTAGTTTTGACTTGGCAAAACTTGTTAGTCTTTGTTTGGCTGCAATTACTCCCACAAATTTGCCTCACATTGGCCCCAAGGTGTGTCCTTGTTGGTAAGAAATTACAATATTGGAACCCCTCCCAAATCTTTAATTTAAATAGTGGGTTCTAGGGATCGAGAGAATTAATTTCCTTGCCCATCTACTAGAGCTGGGGCTGCGGGTTTTGCTGGGGATTAGAGTTGGTGGGGCCTGGATTCCCCAATTTACAGCCATAATTTGCTTAATTGAATGAAAATAATGCTTTTTCTTTAATCAAAATTCATGTCTGATCTTCATATGTTAGTTTTTCATAATTCTATGATACGTCTTTTGCTTTCAGGGATGAACTTCTACCAATGGCTGACTTGGTAACCCCAAATTTGAAGGAAGCATCTGCCTTACTTGGCGGTATGCCCCTTAATACAATTTCTGACATGCGTCATGCTGCAACGCTAATCCATCAGATGGGATCCAAGTAAGTTTTTAATCCATCACATAGCTTGCGTTCTTTTGTAATTCCATTTTATCAATGAAATGAAAATCAATGTTTCTCATGAAAAAAGAAGAAGAAATTTTATGCTACCTCTAGTCACAAGAGACTGACTTTGACACTCAATTTTCCTCATTGCCGCCTGCCTCCTAGCAGTAATGTTAATACCATTCTACTTAATTCAAAGAAGTTTTTTTAAGTCTAAATTATAAAAATACCCCTGAATTTTACTCTTTGGTTCAAAAGTTCAGAGGTGTCTTTTATAATTTAACCATTTTTAAAACTTTAATTCTATGGTTATTCGGATTACATTAGCGATCGTTAGTCATTCTCCCTCCTTTGCCACCCAATCTTCACCTTCTTATAGACCCATCGAATCTTCGCCCCCTTGCCTTCTCAATCCCTTGACCAACCCTCCTCAACAATCGCTAGCCATCCTGACCCCAATCCCTTCTTCCTTTCCCTCCTCATCAGCCAATTAACCTACCTCACTGCATTTACCAATTGGCCTCGAGACGACTACAAATTCCATGGAGTAATCAGGGACAAAAAAAAGGCTCAACGAAAATCGTGATTGGCGACGAAGAAGACAGGAGGTGTATCTGATATTGGGAGAAAACCCTTCATATTTTCCTTGACCCTTATGTTAACCTCCATCATATTCATCCGAGAGAAAGATTTAGTGGCTGTATCGATGTATCCTCCATGGGCATTCCAAATTTTCTTGAAGGATTCAAAAGATCATTTCTTGAAGGATATTTATCAATTTGAAAATTTCTGATTTTCATCCATCCCCACTGGGTAGGCACTGGAGGATCTTTAAGAAAGGACTCCATACTCAAATTTTCAAATCTTACCCTATAAGTTCCCACCTTATACCACCTATATTTCCCAAAGTAGTCTCTCGTTCTTTGCCTTCCTCCACGAGGAGTGCCCTATCAGGTTGAATGGGTCTAATAAACCCAAAATCATATACTTATTGTTAAAGAGCTCATAAAATCACATGCCCGTCATTATGAAAGTGCACAAAAGATAAAAGGATTGATCTCTGCTTGTTTCAGTGATTTTTAACCCTTTTCCACCCTCAATCAGTGATTGGTGCGCACCGTCGAGTTAGGCAGCAGGAGAGCATGGTAGGGAGGGGTGGGATTGGGTTGGGTATGTGAGAAGAGAGAGAAGGGAACATTTTTTTTCTCTTAAATCAAACAGAGTGAAAGCCAATTGGAGAGCTTTGTTGTAATTCACCAATAGTTGCTTGGAGTTTTTACTCCCGTGTTTCATCAACTAGTGAAATTGTTTCTTCTTCTTCTTCTTCTTCAAAATAATATAACAATAAATTAATAAAAATCTTTCTAGTTTTCTAACAACAAAATGTTGTAGGTGCACATGGGTGTCCATGAAATTAGTGAGGTGTCCACCAGTTGGCCTAAATGCTCAATCCATGGATATCAACGAAAGGAAGAAAAACAATGGGGTTTATAAAATTTTTGGAAGGAAGAAAAAAAAAAGGGAGCTGCAAAAAGAGTGACGGAGGGAGGTTGAGAGAAGCAAATGTTTAGTTTAGGCTTGGGTTTACTCAAATAACAGCATCCAAATTTCTCTTAGAATTATTTGTTTATTTATTTTTCTAATTTCTTATTGATTTAAAACCCTAGCTAATTGGATCTAAGAACCCTTATCAACCCTTAGATATTCTAACCCATAAATCACAAATTCTAAAACCCCCAAATGAAGATGAGTTCATCCCAAATGATTGTAAGTATCGAGAATTCAATTTGAAGAATAAGACCTTTAGATCTAAAATATCCCAGAACTCTAAAATGACAAGAAATACCCCAAGGAAAGTTAGATCCGGATTATTTTATTGATCAAATATCTCAAGTATCACAAGGCAAGAAAACTTGTTTGAGATTTGAATCACTTCACCAGCAGAATCAATCATGTCAAGCTTAAATGATTCTAAGCATACAACCTAAACTATATAGAATTGCAAATCAACTTAGCCCTTGGCTAAGAGAAAGCATGAATGCTATTTTTACTATATTTTCTAAGTCTATCTTACAAAGACAACATGCATGACTTTATATAGCCTCAAAATGAAACCCTTGACCTTTCATGAGGCATTTCAAAAGTTGTAACCTTCATACTTCATGGCTATAATTGGCCACTAAGGAAATGTATCCTAGAAACATCATAAATTTAGATTATCATCTACCAAAGAATTTGTAACCATCCAAGAATAAATGAAGTTCCACCTGACGTAGTTTCATTGTTGCACAATTGAAGTTTCATTGTTGCACAATTGAAGTTTCATTGTTGCACAATTGAAGTTTCATTGTTGCACAATTGAAGCTTCATTGTTGCACAATTGAAGCTTGATTCTTCTTTAATGTGACATTAATTGCAACTTGAGCTTATCTCGTGGTAATTTGAACCACATTTTTTCACATCTTTCTGACATGATTGTTAGTTCTGCATGTTACAACTATTAAGATAATTTTGAGTTCAATTTTCTACCCAATTAAATTCAACCTTGCACATTTTAGATGCCCCCTCCGCTTCATACTACCATTTTTATCAATTTACTCCTGACTGATGCTGAAGAGCGTTATGTTTGATTTTAGAAATGTACTTGTCAAAGGCGGGGACCTTCCAGATTCATTGGATGCTGTAGATATATTCTTTGATGGTAAGTACAGTACAGATTGCATAATTCTGACAATTTGATATATATATTTTTTTGTTATGAAGGAAGCCCATCCACTGAATCCATATTTTTTTCATAGGCAAGGATCTGCATGAGCTACGATCTTCACGCATAACGACTCGCAACACTCATGGCACTGGATGCAGCTTAGCATCATGCATTGCAGCTGAGCTTGCTAAAGGGGCTTCAATGTTCTCAGCTGTTAAGGTAATAATCTACGGACACTTATTTTAAACCCACCAATAAGAAGATTAAAGTCTCAACGGTTCATAATACAACTTCCTATTGAATAGTTAAATAATTTTTAAAAAATAAACATCTTCAATTTGTTATAGGATAATAGTTGTTGAAAATAACGCTATATTCAATATGTATGCTCACTGACCTTGACAGATGATCAAGACGGGATGTTAAGAGTTACTTTAATGCTTTTTTTTTTTTCTGGCTTTTCATTGAAATGATGAAAAATAAAAAAATGTTCTAGGGATACAAACTCCCAAAGGGAGTGAAAAAGGGAAAAAGGAAAAAAAATACAAACAGTACATACAACCAAATAGAGATTAGTCAGGAAAATAAATAAATTTTTAAGGAACCAAGAACTTTCTCTGAACACTTGGAGAGCTTGCCAATGAATAATGAAACTGTGAATAAAACCTCTATCAAACACTGAAATTCGATAGATGCTTCAAAACTTCAAAAAGAAAACCAAGAATCGACCACAACCAACAACTCTTGAGCCAATTTTACTCGTCACACCTTCATCAACTCTTGAGCTTTGCAAGAATTACTAACCATTGTTAAAAGCTTTGTAAGAACGATCACCGACAAAGAAATAAAAAATATCCTCATGCAAGTCAATTCAAATATTTCATGCAAGTCGATTCAAATATCCCAGTGAAGACAAAAAAAAACTTTGTAAAGCAAAACCAGGACGTGGCTACCCTCTCGAGCTAATGGAGAGTCTTCTTGTCACAGTCCTGAAATAATAAGCCAAAAGTTTAAGAAAAAGAATCTACAAGAACATCAACCTCCCTACTGAAATCCATGGATGAATGAGTGATTCCACACTGTTCAAACGTACCTGGGAGTCAACCTCAAACACGTCATTACATGGTGGTGAGTTCTTTTTCGAGTGAATAACTCCTCTCGTTAAACCTTGAGTGAAGTCAAAATGGTTGTTGAGGGGATAAGTGAAGGGGGAGGGTGGTAAGGCGACATTCTAATTGAATAAGAATTTAAAGAAGTTTCCTGGAAGCATGAATGGTAAGAAGAAAAAAGCACATCTTTTTTGTGAGAATAATGCAAATGATAGGCTGGAATATATAAACATTCTTCCCCTCCTTTTTAACACTTGTGGGCTTGGAAATCTCAAATCCGTAATGGAGGCCTCTAGGATTCTCAATAAATGAGGGATATATCTTTCACAGTCCTATTTGATAATCAAGCTTTTAAAAGTTGTACTTATTTTTTCACCTTTCTTTACAGCATCTTTCCTAATGAAACATTTAAATTCACGACCAAATTCTATTTACAAACCCAAGGTTTTCAAAACTACTTTTTTATGCACTAATCAAAATATGGTTGCCACTCAATCCAATTTGGAGCTTCAAATTCTTTGGTTATTTGTTTTTTTTTTTTTTTTTTTTTGGATGAAAGAGACGTATCATTTCACTCCATATATATAATTTGAGTAATTCAAAACGCAATAGGCTTGGTTGTCGTTACCAGACTTGGTGATTGTCCACAACTAAAATTTTATTTATCTGGATCTTTACAGATAAGCAAACAGTTTATTGAAAGAGCATTGAGTTACAGCAAGGACATTAGCATTGGAAATGGACCTCAAGGCCCATTCGATCATCTATGTCGTCTTAAGAGTCGAGAACAAAGTTCATATAGACAGGGGAGTTTCAATCAATCTGACTTATTCTTGTATGCTGTTACGGACTCGGGTATGAATAAGCGTTGGGACCGTTCTATCACAGATGCTGTTAAAGCTGCAGTTGAAGGAGGTGCTACTATCATTCAGATAAGGTTTGTCTACTGTTTTCCATTAATCAATTGTTGTTAGTTTGTTCGCTTAAAAATGTTTTCAGAAGTTCATACATATTCAAGTCATTACTTCAAATGTATTGAATTCCTTGTTGCATTTTAATACCTCTTAGCACCTTCTCAGTTGTTCAAAGGTTGAATGGCTTTAGAAACTTACCCATAAAGTGTAGGCTAAATATGCTCCCTCTATAGGCTAGCAATAGTGAGGTAGTAATCTTGGGTTAATAGAACCCGACTGTAAGATTTGAATCTCTTAACGTGTTGCATTATTGTTGACCGGAGTTATAAACTTGGTATAATTAAAACTTGTATTCAATTGTTAATTTGCTTCCAATGGTCGCATGATCTTATTTTTATGAACAGGGAAAAGGATGCTAAAACTCGCGATTTCTTGGAAGCAGCCAAATCATGTATAGAGATTTGTCACACACACGGTGTTCCATTACTGATCAACGATCGTATTGACGTCGCACTTGCCTGTGGTGCTGATGGTGTACACATTGGTCAGTCCGATATTCCTGTTCATGCAGCTCGTAGCCTTCTTGGCCCTGATAAGATTATCGGTGTCTCATGCAAGACACCGGAGCAAGCGGAACAGGCATGGCTTGATGGTGCTGATTACATCGGGTGTGGTGGAGTTTATCCCACAAACACAAAGGCAAACAATCTGACTGTTGGGCTTGATGGATTGAAAAGGGTTTGCTTAGCTTCCAAGTTGCCTGTGGTTGCAATTGGTGGAATTAATCACAGTAATGCAGCGGCTGTGATGGAAATTGGTGTCCCAAATCTTAAAGGTGTTGCAGTTGTGTCGGCTCTTTTTGATAGGCAATGTGTTTTAGAGGAGACCTTGAAGCTACATGCAACATTAGTGGAGGCTACAGCATTATCACCTGCGAAATGAGTGAGGGACCATAGTGCAACGACACAGTTTCTTGATTTTGATGAAATCAAATGTATGAATAATTGTAATGCTTTGATTTTAGTAGAAAGGTTTTTGAAATAAATGTAATTGTCTCAATGTGATTATAATGTAACAAAAATTTAATTTCATGATAATAAGCATGGTCATTATATATTCTTTAAAATAAGCATGGTTGATGGGGCGATTTAGCTGTGTTAAGCAAGTCGGGATCTGAGGTTGGTTGGGAGAATTTGATCCAAGTTGCTATGTAAAAGAGGTCTAGCATTATGTGGTGCTTTGTTGATCATGCTGTTCAAATTCAAACATGGAAATGGTACATACAATAAGATCGGTAGAAAAGATACATAACTCGTGGAGGCTCTTGAACCTAGGATGTCTCTCTATAGCCACTTGTTCCTTGTTCCAGATCCTGGCCTAAGGCTAATCGTGTTTATGGTTGATGTTATGGTACCACACTCTAAACTTGACCATAAGGAATAACAAAAAGGTTTTGTTTTGAGGACCTAGGTCTTAAGGTTCTATGTTATGGGTTTTTGAGTTCTTGAACTCAAAAACTTGATCTGTCTATTGCGTAGCCTTGGCTTATGCACTTGTGTGGTCCCTAGTAGGATGGGTTTAAGGAAAGTGGATCCCAATGTGTTGTCCGCTTCCACTCCATGCACAATACATAGCATTAGTACTGGTCCTAAAACACTTCCCTAAAAAAAATATGCTAGGTTACATGGTTGGTAAACAAACATGAATTCGAGTAAAAAAAAAAATCTATGTCCAAGATTTGAATAAAGACTCAGGATTTGAATTTGTCTTTTAACTGTCCCAATATTCTCCTGTCTCATGCAACATAGTCCCAACGTCTCATGCCTGAGATTTGAATAAAGATCCAAAATTTGAATTCGGCATCCATCAAACTTGACATTCCCCTATATCCCTAGCGATATAGTATGAGTCCGAAATTTTGCAAAACAAAGCATCCTGCAAAAAGCCTTAACAGGACATCCTACCCAAGTGAGAAAAAAATAAGATCATGATGTACCACATAGATGGGAGGTCTAGGGTGACTTGGGGTATAAGGGAAGTCTGATAGAGTGGTACCTAGCTAACTGGGCGTCGTGTTAATCTTTGGGTTCGTGATTTTGACTTTAAGTGCCAATCATAAAAGGCTAAGGCACAACAAAAGCATATTATGTTCTATAAACTTCGTAAAGTCATACTTCCAAAGTATATTTATCATTTTCATGCTTAAACATGTATCATAAATTCATAATATTAGGTCATACTTTAAAATTTCATGCACAAATTTAGTGGGTTAATTTTATGATTTATGCAGTTTTAGGTTCTATTAGGTATTTACAGAGTAAAACGTTTAATTGAAGTTATAGGTTGTTGACCTAACCCTTTCCTATTCACTTAATAATAAGTGAACATAACTTCGTACGACATATGTCCTACGAAGTGCTTCATAAGAAAAGGCCATGACAAATTACTTGGTGAAGCCTAAGAGTCATTTCTAGCATGCTCCTTAACTCCAAGTTGCACCAAGTTCTTTCTTTGAGCAGTTTTTGTAGCTTTCAAATTCCTTTTAGTCTATGCATCTTGCCCTCCCAACACAATCTCATCTGCTAGCAAGATTCTAGTCATGAATTTTGAGTACATAACATGGTTTTGTTGGAAGGACTTTGGTCATAAGGTTTTGAGTTCTTGTGCATACTTCAATCTTGAGGACTGAGATTCTGAGTTCATGAGCATAGTTTTATTTCGAAGACATTTAGGTTTTGGATTATTAGTTCTTAGTTCTTGTTTATTGTCCCTTGGACATTTTCCTTGGAGACTTGTAGGTTCCTATGTTGGTGAATAACACGAACCTAATTTATGTCCAAGGTTTCATGCTTCCTCTACGACATAGTCTAAATCATGATACTTGTATCTAGGGCTACATGTATTCCCTTTTAACATAGTCTGTATGTTTGTGTCCAGGGCTTCATGTGCTCCCTATGAGATATTCTGAATACTTACCTCTAGAGCTTCATGTGTTCCCTGCAACATAGTATGAATACTAGGTCGAGAGGTTTATGTGTCCCCTACGACGTAGTCTAAGTCATGAGATCATGTTGCACCGCTCATTGGGAGGCCCTTAGAGAATGAGGTGAGTATGGGTAGAATGGTACCTCCTAAGTAAAATTCAAGAAAAAAAAAAAATACTAGAATGTAGGTGGTTCTACAAACTACAACTTTACTGAAGAAATCGTCTGATTTGAGCCCTAAATTGAAAGATACAAACCCTAAATCGAAAGATACAAAAATATGAAGTTCAAGAAACCTAATTCTACTTTGCGATTTCGTCTAATAGGAGGAGAGATAAATTTTTTTGGCTAGGCTAGGGACACGCGTTGCCCATTACGTGGAGTCACGTGTTGAGCGTTGAGTGGAGCAATGTGGCTCCAGCCATTCTGTGACATGCGACATCGGCAACACACCGTTTGACCCGCAACCCGCCAATCAACCCAATCCAATCCGCAACCCAGTTGACTTACAGTCCAACCCGAGCAAACCAAACCTCTCCAAACTGGACAACGACTGCATATTTTCTGCTCGCACATGCCACTTGCGACTAGGACCATTCCCGGCACGTGAAGGCACATGGCCAGCGCATGTGAGTCTAATTTTCACCATTTGACTTCTGTTGGCCCGATTTTTCATCCTTATTTCAATTCTAACCTCATTGTATGTGAATAAGAATCTAAGGAAGAAAAATCATTATTTTTGGACACCCTATTTGTGTAGGAATGCTAAGCGAATGACACGCGTCAACCAAGTAAGTTACCATACGGTAGGAAGAAATACTTGTAGGAATCGCTTGTGTATGCATGCATACTAGTTTAATTACCTTAGGTGGTTAGATTTCCCAAGAAAAGAGCTTCGGTAATAAGATTTAAAGAATGGATGCGTAATGTGAAGTTAATCATGCTTTATGCTTCTGCTTAGTATGTATGTTCTTAATTTATGCACAAAAGAGGATGAGACATTTGTGAACTCTACGCTCCAGGTGTTGATGGATGATGTTGCCCCCATTGAGCATGTTTGCCTATTTTACATGAACTTTGTATGATGTATCTAGATTTTTGATGTATGCACATCAAATTATTTATGATTTATTGTTATGTTGAGACTAGGGATTTGTGGTTAGAGTGACAAGTCACTATTTAGACCTAACTTTTTCCGTAGGAGCCTAACATATCACCACGACATGCGAACGACTTTAAGAGGTACCCTTAGGCTGAAAATTGTGTGAACGGTGTCATAGCTTCGTGGGGGACCAGGGGTTCCTGATTAGAATTCACTGCTCCTAGTTGTTTCGCATGGGAAACGTGAACCCCCGTCGTACAACTCACCTCCTAGGTAAGATACAAAGTAGTCTGATAAGTCATGCATGATGTAGCTCCTCATAGGTCACCACCGGTCATTCACAACTCAGCATAAGGAACTCTTAGGGTTCAAATGAAATGACGGAGAATCAAAATAGCCCCAAGGGGTTAAGACTAGAACCAGACGTCCTAGACCCAATGAGAAGTCCGTGTTTATCTGTTAAACCTAAAATGCGATGAGAGCCTACAAGTAGGTAGCTTACCGAATATAACTTTTATATTCATCCTTGCTATATCTTCTCTTTTCAGGTGCGTGAGGCGTCAGGTCAAGAAAAGACTTGTTGAGTGATGTGGATTGTCACAGAGGAAAGCATGTCCCAAGGCGTCAATCCAATCTTTCTTTTTGTACACACTATCCTTCATGTTCTTCATTGTCAAAACGGATCACATATTGATTTCTTGTATTGCAACTTTCTTCTTATGAAATAAATGGTTTTTGAACTGATGTCTTCCTTTGAGTTTTCATGCACACACACTACACGGCATTGTCATTTTGAGTCATGACTCGTAGTAAAATATTGGGTCGTAACAAGATCATAACATTATTGGTATCTTTTAGATTAATTTCTAATGGTCTTATTATTTGTAAAGTTATTAAATCCATCCTATCACATGATTGAAACACTTGTACACATAAGAAATAGATTGAATTAGGTGTATTAAACAAAACAACATGCGATCTAAGCAATGTGCTTAGAAGTTAATAAAGTAATATTTAGCCACTAATATAGATATATATATATATATAGTATCCAACTGGTCCGCGGGGCATCATGGCAAGGTGTCGACAACGGAAGGCAGGCCGAAAGGATCGGCGGAGAGGGGTGGGTTGAGGCCATGGTTTCAGGGGAGTCCTTCTTCAACGCCCTTTCCTCTCTTCCACATAAATATTCATTCTCCTCTTTCTTCTCTCTTCGGATTACTTTCCCTCCTTCCCATTTCCCTCTGCTTCCCATTTCCTCCTCCTAATCCAAATGCCTTTTCTTCCTCACCTTTGCGCCTAAATGCTCTTCTTCTTCGCGGGTATCTTCTTTTCTTTCCCCTTTTATTGCTTTTTCTTCCCATTGTTGTTGTTCGATTTGATTTGATGGAATGTAAGTTGTATTATTATCGATTTGGAATTGGAATTGGAATAGAGTTGTTTTCATCGTTTATTGTCAATCAGGTAATGTAAGACGTCGTTTTCGTTTCTCAATTTGGATGTGAGGAATGATGAGACGGACTAGGGATCTCTCGTACCTACAACTTGGCTTGTTGAATTGCTTAATCACATCTTGTGAAATGAAATGGATCCTGTTGTGATAATTGTTTCTTTATGTTTCTTTATTTCTTAATTGTCTGGAGCATGCTTGTTTCTTTTCTTCACTTCCTATTTCTGAGGAATCACTAACCTCATCTACGTGATATTCATAAGCTCTTATAATTTTAATAGCCCAATGTGGGACTCCTCCCCGCACTCCTCAACAATCATCTCTTCGAACAAAATACATTAGAGAGTCTCCCCTGTGACCTGGGTCCTCGAATAGCGTCTCCTTAATCGAGACTTGACTCCTTCTCTGGAGCACTAGAATAAAATACCCCACCTATTTGACAATTGAGTCATTTTTTACTACACCTTCAAGGCTCTCAACTTCTTTGTTCGACACTTAATGATTCCATTGACATGACTAGGTTATGGACATGGCTCTGATATCATGTTAGGAATCACGGACCTCTACAATGGTATGATATTGTCCACTTTGAGTATAAGTTCCCATGGTTTTGCTTTTGGTTTTTCCAAAAGGCTTCACACCAATGGAGATGGTATTTCTTACTTATAAACGCATGATCTTCCCTTTAATTAGCCAAGTTAGGACTCCTCCCGGCCATCCTCAACAGTACTTGATAGAATACTCTGTATGGTTGCTTTCCATAAAATGGGTTGTTCTGCATATTACTACAGTTGAGGTTTCCTTTTCAATGGGTAGGTTGAATGCATACCAAGATACATTGTTAAGTGGATGAGCGTTTTACCTCTTAGAATTGGTGGGTCCCCTCAGTTTGAGTGATTGTTTCATGCTTTAGTTTACTATTTAGAACTGTTCTATTTGTCTCCGAAATTAGACACTAAATTTTGTGCACAGGGGTTCTGTACAATTGTGGTGAACATTAAGAAATGGATGGAAATGGTGGGATGAAGTGGACTGGAATCCGCCATTTTGTGAGGCTGAAACAGACTCTCCAACACTGGCAAGCTGTCACAGTTAACCCGAAATCCCAAGCATCCAATAAAAATCAAAGCCAAAGCCAAAATCATAATCGTGGGATCCTTTCACCAGCAATCAACAAAAGGCTGATGAATGCCATGTGTTGTGATTCGGATGAGGAGAGCTGCCAGAGCCCTGAGCATCTATCCGATGTCCCGAAAGGGTACTTGGCTGTTTATGTTGGGCCGGAGCTTCGTAGGTTTATCATTCCCACCAGCTATCTTAGCCATTTGGTGTTCAAGGTGTTGCTGGAAAAGGCAGAGGAGGAGTATGGATTCGATCACAGTGGTGGGCTCACACTCCCATGCGAGATCGAGACCTTCAAATACCTTCTCAAGTACATGGAGGTTCAGCAGCTCGATGATCATCCTGATGAGCAGACCCCAGGTAAAAAAAGAATCCTCAACCTTCCCATATCATCATCTTTTATCAAGTTCTTGCAGTGAATTCCATTAGCAAAGTTCATATATTATATGAATTGCATGAAGATTATATTGAGAAGAATGAGGCAGCTTACATAGAAAAATGATGCATATTTGGTTTGGTTGCTGCAGCTGAGAGTTCTTTAAGCATGGAAGGATAAAAAAGGTTGTGATGAACAGCAATGAGGGCTATTGGGAAAGCCGGATGGATGTCAGATATACTGTGAAATTGATGCGTTGTGGTTTTGGTTTGAGAGTCAGAAACATTAGTAGGGATGTTTGTTTGTGTTTAATTAGTTAGAAAAGTGGAGGATGGATTAAATTAATATTACCTTTTCTTTTCTTTTGTTTTTTTTTTTTTTTTTTTTTTTTTGCTTTTGGGAGGGAATAATAATCAATTAATTACCCTTTCAAAGGGATATGAACTTCAATTTGCTTCCCTGTATTTGAATGTGAAGCACATGATTGTTTTATTATAAATAATAATAATAATATCCACCGTCTAATTCAGCCCTAAATGTGAATGTGGATTTTACAACCTTTCTTATCCTCCTCCATCTCGGGTGGGGTTGGGTTATACAAAAATGTGTCAACTTGTATCGTTATCGTTCTTAAATTTTCAATTTTATCAATTTCATTGACTTGTACCTCGAACTTAGATAAATAGTACTTATACATTGAATCTCTTACTTTATGAAAAATCATAACAAGACATAAAAATCAAAGGATGGCTTCGGAAAACTCTATAAAGGGAGTGCGAGAAGTAGGCATTAAAGGGAATGAAGAACTCTGTAAAAGAACTTAGGACAAACCGTAATAAGAACACAAAAACTCTACTTTTGTAGGAACCTTAGCTTACATGTCTTCTCAATGTAGTCCAACAATTTAAAAGTTCTCCTACATCCCACGAGATTTTCTACAACTCGAACACAAAACCAAGGCATGTGAGACCTTCAATTGAGCCAATAACAAATACAGGGTAGAAACAAAAGGCGGTCACAGCTCAAAGTAGAAGTCCAAACACAAGCTCAAAAGACGTAAGAAAACACAGACAACACAAAATTGAAGTAAAACACTACTTTTAACTAAGCCCACAGCTCAATCCTCTTCTTCTTCATCTCCATCTCCGCCAGCAGCCTTTTTCGCAGCCGCCTTCTGGTTCTTTCTCTTCACCCGTCCAGGACGTCCGCCTCCAAATGGACTTGTGAGAGAGAAGTCTATGTGCTTTTGGGAATCAACCCTCACCATGAAAGAGGGGATGTTAACTACCTGCCTCCCTACCCTATCAAGGCAAAGAAGAAAAATGTGCTATATGTATTGAGCATCATCATGAACTAGAACGATGCAAGCAACAAAACGGCAGAAGAAATGTTGTTTACAAGCATTAATCAAGCAATATATTTGAGTTAAACTGTATATGAACTCTATTTCATTCTGGGAAAAAGATGGATAGTGAGGCACCCTACCTTATATGCTTCTGCCTGATGAGCACTCTAGCGTGGTGGATAGATTTTGCCATTCCCGACTTGAACACAAGGGTTTGGAGACGACGCTCAAGGAAATTTTCGACAGTAAGTGCCAAGACATAATCGAGCTTGTTTTGACTTTCATCCAAAAGACCATACCTGTTCATCCTCCTAAGCAGGGCCTCTCCCTCAAAAATTCTTCGTGGATTCTTTTCATCAAGCGTCAAAAGCATCCTGGCATTATTTCGGATTCGGCTCAATGCATATTGAACACGCCATAGCTCTCTTTTACAACGAAGCCCATATTCACCTACAAGTTTGAGCTCTGCATCCAGACGCTCCTTCTCATAAGGGCGCCGAGGTTTCTTGAAGGTCTTCCCATCTATATAATGACAAATCCACAATTCAGTGATCCTGGGTCTATATAAAAGCAGGAAGAAGCAAACATCACCCAAGCATTATTGTTTTTCAAACATTTTTCTGTAAAATTTACAGCCAATATCGTCATTGATTTTATAACACCCTAGAAGGTCGAGTCCAGAAAGTGAAACTTACAATGGCATCCAGTTCCAGCTTAAAACAGTCGTAAAAATGTATTGAGCTACAAGAATCTAAGCCTAGAAAATCTGAGATTATGCAATTTAATATGATGAAACCGTAGGTTCCCAGATTGAAATGAAGCAATTAAGAGAAGAAATTGAAAGGAAAAAATAGATGGTAAATTGAGCATACTCACAGTTCCTGTAGAAAGAGACGTGGACCATGGTATGCTCTCTGCTAGGGCTTCAACCAAGCGGAATGGTGGAGGTTGAAGAGGGAGGAGCTAGGGTTTAATTTTATTTTTAATTTTTTTATTTTTCGTTTATAAATAAAAGTGGAGAGGAGAGTTGGGAAGTGGGCTGGGCCGAAGTGGGTTGGGCCGAAGTGGGCTGGGCCGAAGTGTGAGATGGACTCTTACTGTTCAAGGGATACGAGTTTGAATTTTAATAAGGATTATTCATATTTTGAATATAATTGTTTATTATGATATTTTCTAATAAAATTACGTGTATTTCTCGGATATATTCCTTAATAAAATCAATTTGAATTTACAGGTTCATGTATATAGGACCGTGAAGGAAGAAGATTACCAGATAGAAAATTTCGATGAATTCAACTCCAAATTCAGGATGATCTTAAAGTTTTCAGGGTCGGTGGAGCCGGGTTATATAAAGAAGACTTGGAGATGATTTTCCTTCCTTTATTGACCCATGGTTGGGCATGATGGTACTGCCCTTATAATCCTACGATTGATTTAAGATTTAGAAGTTTGGTATTGATTATTTGGATACATATACGATGATTAAACCTATCGGGACATGATGAAATCCATTTGATATAAATTTAGAAATATGACAAGTATATTAGACAATTTAGTTCGGCAAATTATTATGCCCTAATTATGACCCATGATTAGTGTCGGTGATTTGATTTGACTTATTACTATAAGAGGACGATAAGGGTTTCGCTAACTAGATCCTAATTTGAGCTTGTCCTAACTAAGGAGGAGGATTTGCCTAGCATACACTGGGTTAGACTCCCTATTTGATAGTACATTTGAGTTACTATTAAGGAGGCATGTTGCTTAATAGGGAATCTACCTGGACAAACAGGTGCATGCATTCGTACTTATGATGATACATGATATAAATCAAAACATTTCAATCCTGCCATATGAATTTTAAGGAATGATTCTTGGATGATTATAAATTTTGGGTAGATAATAATTTATAATTATTGTATTTTATTAATATATTTTAAGATTTTTAATTTACTCTTAGGTTACATTTACACTATGGCTAATTATGACTATAAAGTATAAAAGTTACAACTCTTGAAATGTCTCCTAAAGTTAAAGATTTCATTTTTTTAGGCTATACAAAGTCATGCATGTTATCTTTGTAAAGGAGACATGAAAAATAATATAGTAAAAAGAGCCTTTATGTTATCTTTTAGCTTGCAATTCTATATTAGTTTAGATTACATGTTATAATCCTTCAAACTTGACCTGATCCATCTTTCTTGTAGAGTGATTTGAATTTTAAATAAATGCACTCGCCTTGAGATATCTAATCAATAATGTAATTCAAGTATTATCAATAAGGTAATTCAAGTCTTATCAATAAGGTAATTCAAATCTTACTCTTCTTTTGGGGTGAAATCAAATTGATTTGAGGCTTTTAGCATTTGTGAACTAGGAGTTTGCATATCCAGGCACTTTTGTGGTCCTTAGATTCAACTTCCCAAAGATGATTGAATTTTAATTTCTTTGTGGTGACATTAGATATTGTAAGATGATTGAGGTTAAGTACCAAAATGACTTTAGGTATTTTAAGATCAAAAGAGATTACTCTCTTTCTCCTTATAGTGGAAGTAAGAGAACCAATTTGATTTTATGAAGATTAAATCTTTACCTTTGTAGAAATCATGGGTTGCAAGCTTCCCAAAGTGTATTCAAACCGTGCAAGAGTTCCTCCAAAAATCTCCAGATTAATATTTGTGAAAGCCTCTTGAAAGAAAGTCCCTAGAACTTGGTCAACACTAACGTGTACTTCAAATCTTGAAAACTCACTTCACAAGCCTTAGTCCACACAAATGAGATACCCCTCTTGGTCAATTGTGTGAGCGGTGACGCTATCTTAGCAAAGTCTAGCATGAAGCGTCATAGTATACTGCTAATCCCAAAAAATTAGGTACTTCGGTAACTGTAGTCATTGCTAGGCTAGGGAGCCTGATGATTATTTATAGCTTATTCAAGCGTTATACATAGTAAAGCTATATTTGGTAAATGACATATAAAGTAAATTGTCATCTAGTATAGTAAAGGTAGGGTAGATAGTTATATATAGTAGATAGTTATATCTGGTAAAACTATATATAGTAAGCTAAACCATATATATCTCCCCGGGTAGAGCTTTGAAAATCTAGTATTCGCTGTATTCTCTCTGTACATACTTGAAGTCATCAATATAAATCCTTTAGCAGAGCTCCTCTTGCATTTTCTCTATCCTGTTCTTTGTGTTCATCTAGATCGAGTGTGTACGTTGTTGTGCGATCCTAACAACTGGTATCAGAGCTAGGCGAAATTCACCATGATCTGTGAAGATGAAAAGTTCAAAGATTGAAATTGAGAAGTTCGATAGATCCGATTTTTGTTTCAGAAAGATGCAGATTGAAGATTATCTGTACCAGAAAGATCTTCGCGAACCCCTATTGGGGGTGAAGCCGGATACCATGACCACGGAGTAGTGGAAGCTCAAGGATCGACAAGCCTTAGGGCTGATCCGGTTGACGCTATCCAGAAATGTGGCGTAACATCATTAAGGAGAAGACAATATCAGATCTGTTGAAGGCGCTGTCGAATATGTATGAAAAACCGTCGGCTATGAACAAGGTGTATTTGATGCGAAAATTGTTCAATCTACAATGTCTGTGGGTGGATTTGTTGTTGATCATATAAATGAATTCAATATGATCGTAAGTCAACTGAGTTCGGTGAAAATTAATTTCGAGGATGAAATTAAAGCATTGATTTTGATGTCATCTTTACCCGAATCGTGGAATACTGTTGTTGCTGCAATTAGTCATTCTCGAGGATCTGATAAGCTAAAGTTTGATGAAAATCGAGATGTAGTTTTTAGCGAAAGTATTCACAAACGAGAAATTGGGAATTCATTTGGTAGTGCTCTCAGTGTTGACCAACGGGGAAGAAGTAAACCAAAGGGTCCAAACAAAGGGCGATCAAAATGAAAGAACTGAGAAAAAAACTCCAAATAAATCAAACGTAACGTGTTGGAATTGTGGAGAAAAATGTCACTTTCGGACAGATTGTACTAGCCAAAGAGGAAGCAGAATCACAAATCTGGAGATGATGATGATTCTATAAATTCAGCCGAAGACATTGGGGATGCTCTAATCTTCAGTGTGGGCAGTTCGATTGAATCCAGGATTTTGGATTCAGGTGTATCTTTTCATTCGTCTCCAAATAAAGAGTTGTTCCTGAATTTCAAGTCTAGAAATTTCGAGAAGGTGTATCTTACCGACAACAAAGATTTGGAGATTAAAGAAAAGGGGATGTTTGCATAAAAACTCCAGTAGGAAATCATTGGACATTAAACGATGTCAAATATATTTCTGATCTCAAGAAGAACCTGATCTCTATTGGTTAGTTGGACGGCACATGTTATGCAACAAAGTTAGGGAAGAGTTCATGGAAGATTATGAAGGGTGCTGTGGTGGTAGCATGTGACACAAAATCTGGAACCTTATACACCACTGCAGGGTGTATGAACATAGCTGCTGTTGCTGAGAGTGCTTCAAATTCAAGTCTATGACACAATAGACTTGGACATATGAGCGTGAAAGGAATGAAGATGCTGGCTGCGAAGGGAGTTTTAGAAGATCTGAAATCTGTTGATGTGGATCGTTGTGAGAACTGCGTTATGAGCAAGCAGAAATGAGTTAGCTTCACAAGGACTGCTAGAGAATTTAAGAAAGTGCGGTTGGAAATGGTCCACTAAGCAAGTGGGAGTTGAGCTTGAGTTGCAGGGAAACTCACCTAGTGATGTTGTGGCATATACTCATGAAACTCCTAAGACTACTGCTGAGGAACCAGATGTGGAGCAAGGTTTCAAGACCACGAAGCAAGTTGGAGTTGAGCTTGAGTTGTAGGGAAACTCACCTAGTGATGTTGTAACAGATACTCATGAAACTCCTGAGCCTACTGCTGAGGATCCAGATGTGGAGCAAGGTTTCAATACCACGAAGCAAGTGGGAGTTGAGCTTGAGTTGCAGGGAAACTCACCTAGTGATGCTGTAGCAGATACTCGTAAAACTCTTGAGACTACTGCTGAGGAACCAGATGTGGAACAAGGTTCCAAGACAACGAAGCAAGTGGGAGTTGAGGTTGAGTTGCGAAAAAATCACCTAGTGATGTTGTAGCAGATACTCAAGAAACTCCTGAGACTATTGCAGAAGAACCAGCGGTAGAGCAAGTGACACCTGAACCGGTGTTGGATCATCTAGTACTATCAGAGTACCAGATATGTATGTATCTTCATTACACTATCTGTTGCTAATGAAAGGGAACCAGAGCCCTTTGATGAGGCCCTACAGTTGGAGGATACAACCAAGTGGGAGAAAGTCATGGATGATGGGATGTCTAGGCTTCAAAAATGTATTGTACTGAGGCTGAGTATGCGACAATAAGTGAAGTTGAAAAGAAGACGATATGGATGACTGACTATCTGGAAGAATTGGGCAAGAAGTAGCACGAAAAGATTCTTTATAGAGATAATCAGAGTGTCATACAGTTTGTGAGAAACCCGCTATCACTTAAAGATAAAACACGGAAGAAGATACCATTTCATTTGTAGGTTAGTGGAAGATGGTGATGTGTTTTGAGAAGATAGAGGATGCAAAGAATCCAGCAAACATGTTGACAAAATGTGTTGATGTTGGAATATTGAGATTGTGCAAAGTCTCGATTGGTATAGTGCAGTGAAGATGCTCATGATCGTTTGAGGATGATGGTTGACTAGATCAGTCTCGAAGAATTTTTAGGTTATTAGTCAACCGTTATATACAGTAAAACTATATTTGGTAAATTACATAAATAGTAAATAGTCATAAATAGTAAAAAGTTATATATATAGTAGATAGTTATATACCATAGATGTTATATTTGGTAAAGCTATATATAGTAAGCTAAACTATATATATATCCTCTCAGAAAGTATGCTTTGTACTATTTTTCTACATACTTGAAGTCATCAATATAAATCCTTTAGCAAGAGTTCTCTTTGCATGTTCTCTATCCTGTTCTTTGTGTTTATCTAGAACAAGTATATGCGTTGTGTGCGATCCTAACAGTGAGGCAAGCCCACTTGGTGACTGCTTCAACCATTGTGGGGTCCACTAAAATCCTATCCTTTGACACCATATGCCCTATAAATGAGACTTGTTGTAGCCATAGTTCACACTTAAAGAACTTGACATACAATCTATTCTCCCTCGAAATAGTCAGGACTTTTTAAAGATCTAACTTGTATTCCTAATCCATTTTTCAATACACTAGAATGTCGTCTATAAACACGATAACAAACGTGTCTAGACACTCTTTGAATACTCGATTCATCAACTTCATAAATATACATGGGCATTGGTGAATTCGAACAGACTTGTATTATATCAAAGTCATCATGTTTATTTCTTTTATCGTGTTTTTCTATGTCTTTTGGCCCCGACTTCTATAGGTCCTTGGTTCGACCTCCTAATGAGAATTGAGGTCCTTGCACGCCTTATGAAGGTGTCTTCATTCTTGTTTGGGATGTGTATTGGAAAATTAGATACATCGTAGTATTTTAAACGAAAGATGCTAAGAGCAAGTGAGGGAAGGGTTATCTTGCTTTCAATGTCCACCTTGTACACCTCCCAATATATCTTTTGAGCTTTTTGCATTACTCCACCCAATAGACGAATATCCTGTTTCATATAATCCAACAATTCCCTCTTATTATTAATCAGATCCTCTACTTTCAGTTTGTCATATGGGATTGAGATAGAGCCTTTTGGTCCAAGATCTGGGCAAAGATTGTTCCCAAGGGAGCTCAGTTTGCCAGGGAGTAGATTCAAGGAGCCTCTGAAGCAGAATAACATCTTCTTACCGTAATAGACTGCTAACTCGTAAAGCCTATTGTTCCTCATCAGTGGTTTAAGCTTCAAGCTCACCTTCTGTCTTTTTCGTGTGGCTAATCGACTTTTTGATGTGTAATCAACATTGCGGATTACCCACATAACTGATTACCCAGACAATTCAAGAGGAGAAAGAAAGAGGCTTTAACACCACAATGAAGATTACCCACAATTCTTATTAATAGAAAGAAAAAGAAAAGATAGAGAACCTCTTTACACCATCTCATTAAGGATCAAGATCAGAGACAGAACTCAGGAAAATGAAATTGCCTTAGTTATAAAACCAACAATCAAAATTAGAATTATGAATCATCTAACTGTGATTTAATCTCTTTGTATCTCTCGGAAATCTCACTTTCTTTACGATTTAATTGATCATTCAGAGTCTTATTTTCTATCTGTAGTTGTATTAACTCATACCATAGAAATTCGATAATTGATTTTCCAATGTGATCTAGGGAAGACAAGTCTTTTATATTAATTGGGTCTGTATCAACCCAGACATCTTATCAACTTAATGAAATCATCCCACGATAGACGAAACACTGAATGATAGACCGGTGGTGACCTCTATTTACGCCGTTCTCCAGACAAGGTAAGCGAACCGCAGTTCCTTACTCTGATCAAATGCTGGAGGAGACTGGATCATCACATGGTTGGGACACCTGGAAAAAATGAACAGGCGCTATAATTTTTGCCGGAAGAGTTATACTGTCTTAACCATGGATGAGAATGAGAAGATAACGGGTGATATTCCACCGACATAATTCGTTGGAGTGGGCTCCCTTAGGTCTTTGTATTCCTCTTGACAGACCTTCGGGAGACGGGATCGGGTGAAATAGCACTGGATGAATCTCGCTTTAGGATAGGGGTTTATACAATCGGTATTTAGCGGGTGGTGTATCGACTTTTGGCAGTGGTGGTGTATCGAGTTTTTGGTATGGAGGATTTGGGTATGGAGGATTTGCTGTGTAATAGTACATTGCTTATTACCCACAAAACCACCTTCGGTGTCTTTGGTGTGGTGGTGTATCGAGTTTTTGGTATGGAGGATTTGGTATGGAGGATTTGCTGTGTAATATTACATTGCAGATTACCCAGAATCAGGAAAGAGGCTCATCTCGCACATGTTTTGCCGTAAATTTTCTAAGTATTTTTCCTAAAATTTTCTGTTATAAAAAGTTATAAATTGTTCATAGACATGTTTAATGACATGCATATTTTCTATTACTTATTTAAACGATTTTTATTTCATGTCGATTTTTATTTAACTATGCTTAAGTTTTCAAATTATCAAACTATTTAGAGATCAATTAAAAGTCACAATTAGCCTAACAACAAGTATATATTCAAAAATAATGAAAATTATGAAAAATTTAAAATATTGTAATTAAATAGAGAAGAGTTAGAAAATATATCACTATAGTTTATAAAATGGGTTAGACAAACTTCATCCTCCAAATGCCTATTGAGAATTTGAATAAAAAACTTCTCAACCCTTTCCAAGAATCAAAGAAAAATCGCTACAATGCTCTTTTTACGAGTTCAAGAACAAACTCAATCATTTCTACATCTTAGGTAAAACTGCTGCAATGTTCTTTTTAAGGGTTCAATAACAAATTCAATTTATTCCATGATTTAAGATCAAATCGTTAAACTGCTTTGTTTATTAGTTAAAAGTAAACTCAATTGTTCCGTTACACCACTTGCCCTTCACGTCCCTTCTTCTCAACGTGTTCGCGCGGGCCATGCGTGCTTGGGTGAGAGTAGTACTAAATTGGGTGACCACTTGGGAAGTCCTCGTGTTGCACCACTTTTTTTATTTCTTTTGCTTGTTATTTCAATTTCTCCCCGTTCTTTTCTTCCTTTCTTTACAAATGGCAACCACGCCCACGCCCATCGCGTATCTTTTCCCCGACATGTCCGCGCGGGTCCCGCCGGCCGTTCCCAGCACGTGCGTGCACCCACCGTCGCCTCGATCATGCCCACCCCGCATGCGTTAAATGCAATTTGTGCGCATGGCATGTCGGGTGCAATCATACCAGCACTAATGCACCGGATCCCATCAGAACTCCACAGTCAAGTATGCTTGGGCGAGAGTAGTACTAAGTTGGGTGACCACTAGGGAAGTCCTCGTGTTGCACCACTTTTTTATTTCTTTTGCTCGTTATTTCAATTTCTCCACGTTCTTCTCATCCTTTCTTTACAAACGGCAACCACGCTCACGCCCATTGCATTTCTTCTCCCCGAAGTGTCCGCGCGGACCCCGCCGGCTGATTCCAGCACGTGCGTGCACCCACCGTCGCCTCGATCATGCCCACCCCGCATGCGTTAAATGCAATTTGTGCGCATGGCATGTCGGGTGCAATCATACCAGCACTAATGCACCGGATCCCATCAGAACTCCGCAGTTAAGCGTGCTTGGGCGAGAGTAGTACTAAATTGGGTGACCACTTGGGAAGTCCTCGTGTTGCACCACTTTTTTATTTCTTTTGCTCGTTATTTCAATTTCTCCCCGTTCTTCTCTTCCTTTCTTTACAAATGGCAACCTCCACCGCTTGCACGCTCACGCCCATCGCGTTTCTTCTCCCTGACGTGTCCGCGCGAGCCCCACCGGCCGTTCCCAGCACGTGCGTGCACCCACCGTCTCCTCGATCATGCCCACCTCGCATGCGTTAAATGCAATTTGTGCGCATGACATGTCGAGTGCGATCATACCAGCACTAATGCAACGAATCCGATCAGAACAACGCAGTAAAGCGTGCATGGGCGAGAGTAGTACTAAGTTGGGTGATCACTTGGGAAGTCCTCGTGTTGCACCCATGTTTTATATTTCTTTGGCTCGTTATTTCAATTTCTCCCCGTTCTTTTCTTCCTTTCTTTACAAATGGCAACCACGCTCACGCCCATAGCGTTTCTTCTCTCCAACGGTCGTATGCGTTAAATGCAATTTGTGCGCATGGCATGTCGGGTGCGATCATACTTGCACTAATGCACCGGATCCCATCAGAACTTCGTAGTTAAGCGTGCTTGGGCAAGAGTAGTACTAAGTTGGGTGACCACTTCGGAAGTCCTCGTGTTGCACCTCTTTTTTATATTTTTTTGGCTCGTTATTTCAATTTCTCCCCGTTCTTTTCCTCCTTTCTTTACAAATGGCAACATCCCCTGCTCGCACGCTCACGCCCATCGCGTTTCTTCTCCCCGACGTGTCCGTGCGGGCCCCGCCGGCCGTTCCCAGCACGTGCGTGCACCCACCGTCGCCTCGATCATGCCCACCCCGCATGCGTTAAATGCAATTTGTACGCATGGCATGTCGGGTGCGATCATACCAGCACTAATGCATCGGATCCCATCAGAAGTCCACAGTCAAGCGTGCTTGGGCGAGAGTAGTACTAAGTTGGGTGACCACTAGGGAAGTCCTTGTGTTGCACCAATTTTTTATTTCTTTTGCTCGTTATTTCAATTTCCCCCCGTTCTTTTCTTCCATTCTTTACAAATGGCACCCACGCTAATGCCCATTGCATTTCTTCTCACCGACGTGTCCGCGCGGGCCCCGCCGGCCGATCCCAGCACTTGCGTGAACACACCGTTGCCTCGATCATGCCCACCCCGCATGCGTTAAATGCAATTTGTGCGCATGGCATGTCGGGTGTGATCATAACAGCACTAATGCACCGGATCCCATCAGAACTCCGCAGTTAAGCGTGCTTAGGCGAGAGTAGTACTAAAGTGGGTGACCACTTGGGAAGTACTCGTGTTGTACCCCTTTTTTATTTCTTTTGCTCGATATTTCAATTTTTCCCCGTTCTTTTCTTTCTTTCTTTACAAATGGCAACCTCCCCCGCTCGCACGCTCACGCCCATCGCGTTTCTTCTCCTTGACGTGTCCGCGCGAGCCCCGCTGGCCGTTCCCAGCACGTGCGTGCACCCACCGTCTCCTCGATCATGCACACCCCGCATGCGTTAAATGCAATTTGTGCGCATGACATGTCGAGTGCGGTCGTACCAGCACTAATGCACCAGATCCGATAAGAACAACACAGTTAAGCGTGCTTGGGCGAGAGTAGTACTAAGTTGGGTGACCACTTGGGAAATCCACGTGTTGCACCACTTTTTTATATTTCTTTTGCTCGTTATTTCAATTTCTTTCTGTTCTTTTCTTCATTTCTTTACAAATGGCAACCACGCTCACGCCCATCGCGTTTCTTCTCCCCAACGGCCGTATGCGTTAAATGCAATTTGTGCGCATGGCATGTCGGGTGCGATCATACCTGCAGTAATGCACGGATCCCATCAGAACTCCGTAGTTAAGCGTGCTTGGGCGAGAGTAGTACTAAGTGGGTGACCACTTCGTAAGTCCTCGTGTTCCACCCCTTTTTTATATTTCTTTTGCTCGTTATTTCAATTTCTCCCGTTCTTTTCTTCCTTTCTTTACAAATGGCAACCTCCCCCGCTCGCACGCTCACGCCCATCGCGTTTCTTCTCCCCGACGTGTCCGCGCGGGCCCCGTCGGCCGTTCCCAGCACGTGCGTGCACCCTCGATCATGCCCACCCCGCATGCGTTAAATGCAATTTGTGCGCATGGCATGTCGGGAAAATCATACCAGAACTAATGAACCGGATCCCATCAAAATTCCGCAGTCAAGCGTGCTTGGGCGAGAGTAGTACTAAGTTGGGTGACCACTTGGGAAGTCCTCGTGTTGCACCCCTTTTTTATTTTTTTTTTGCTCGTTATTATAATTTCTCGCTGTTCTTTTCTTTCTTTCTTTACAAATGGCAACCTCCCACGCTCGCACGCTCACACCCATCGCGTTTCTTCTCCCCGACGTGTACGCGCGGGCCCCGTCGGCCGTTCCCAGCACGTGCGTGCCCCCACCGTTGCGTCGATCATGCCCACCCCGCATGCGTTAAATGCAATGTGTGCGCATGAAATGTCGGGTGCGATCTTACCAGCACTAATGCACCGGATCCCATCAGAACTCCGCAGTTAAGCGTTCTTGGGCGAGAGTAGTACTAAGTTGGGTGACCACTTCGAAAGTCCTCGTGTTGCACCCCTTTTTTATATTTCCTTTGCTCGTCATTTCAATTTCTCCCCGTTCTTTTCTTCCTTTCATTACAAATGGCTACCTCCCCCGCTCACGCCCATCGCGTTTCTTCTCCCCGATGTGTCTGGGCGGGCCCCACCGGCCGTTTCCAGCATGTGCGTGCACCCACCGTCGCCTCGATCATGCCCACCCCGCTTGCGTTAAATGCAATTTGTGCGCATGGCATGTAGGGTGCGATCAGACAAGCACTAATGCACCGGATCCCATCAGAACTCCGCAAGTAAGCGTGTTTGTGCGAGAGTAGTACTATGTTGGGTGACCACTTGGGAAGTCCTCGTGTTGCACCCCTTTTTTATATTTCTTTTGCAAGTCATTTCAATTTCTCCCAGTTCTTTTCCTCCTTTCTTTACAAATGGCAACCTCCCCTGCTCGCACGCTCACGCCCATCGCGTTTCTTCTCCCCGACGTGTCCGCGCGGGCCCCGTCGGCCGTTCCCAGCACGTGCGTGCACCCTCGATCATGCCCACTCCGCATGCGTTAAATGCAATTTGTGCTCATGGCATGTTGGGTGCGATCATACCAGCACTAATGCACCGGATCCCATCACAATTCCGCAGTTAAGCGTGCTTGGGCGAGAGTAGTACTAAGTTGGGTGACCACTTGGGAAGTTCTCGTGTTGCACCCCTTTTTTATATTTCTTTTGCTCGTTACGTCAATTTCTCACCGTTCTTTTCTTCCTTTCTTTACAAATGGCAACCTCCCCGACTCGCACGCTCACGCCCATCGCGTTTCTTTTCCCCGACTTATCCGCGCGGGCCCCGCCGGCCATTCCCAGCACGTGCGTACACCCACCGTCGCCTCGATCATGCCCACCCCACATGCGTTAAATGCAATTTGTGCGCATGGCAAGTCGGGTGCGATCATACCAGCACTGATGCACCAGATCCCATCAGAACTCCGCAGTCAAGCGTGCTTGGGCGAGGGTAGTACTAAGTTGGTGTTAGGATCGCACAACAACGCACACGCTCGATCTAGATGATCACCAAGAGAAGGATAGAGAGAATTGCAAGGAGAACTCTGGCTAAAAGGATTTTTTATTGATGACTTCAGACATGTACAACAAGAGAGTACAAAGAATAGAAAAGTACATTTCAAAGCTTTACTAGACGGGATATATATATGGTTCAGTCTACTAAATATAGCTTTACCAGATTTAACCATCTACTATATATAGCTATGTACCATATATGGCTTTACCAAATATAGCTTTACCGGATATAGCCATTGACCAAGCTATAAATACAGGGAGCAGACTCCATAACTCAACAATTCTCCCACTTGGAGACTGATCCTACACCATACCAAGTAGGGCTTTGCATAGCTTTAATTTTCCAACATCAACACATTTTGTCAACATGTCTGCTGGATTCTTTGCACCCTCTATCTTCTCCAAACACATATCGCCTTCTTCCACTAACCTGCGAGTGAAATGGTACCGTCTTCTAATGTGTTTTGTCCTTGAATGATAGACTGGGTTTTTCACCAACTGTATGGCACTCTGACTATCTGTATAAAGGATCTTCTTGCACTGCTTCCGGCCTAATTCTTCTAGATAGTCTGTCATCCATATCATCTCCTTTCCAGCTTCAGCTATGGCCACGTACTCAGCTTCAGTAGATGAAAGAGCAACGCATTTCTGAAGCTTAGACATCCAACTCACTGCTGTTCCATCTATAGTGTAGATATACCCAGATGTGCTCTTGCTGGAGTCTACATCTCCACTCAGATCAGCATCCACAAAACCTTGCAGAACTACTTTGCCATTGCCATAACAAAGTGTAGTATTGGATGTACCTCTCAGATATCTCAGAAGCCACTTCACAGCTTCCCAATGTTCCTTCCCTGGATTTGCCATGTACTTGCTAACAACTCCCACTGCATGTGTTATGTCAGGTCTAGTGCAGACCATAGCATACATCAAACTCCCAACTGCAGAAGCGTACGGAACTGATGCCATGTGCTCACGTTCCTCAACTGTCTTGGGAGATTGCCCCTTTGACAATTTAATATGATTTGCCAAGGGGGTAGTCCTGGGTTTAGCGTTATTCATCTTGAATTTGGACAACACATTCTCAATGTACTGCTCTTGGGATAGATTTAATGTGCTAGCAGATCTATCTCGAGAAATCTTCATCCCAAGGATCTGCTTCACTGCACCTAAATCTTTCATCTCAAATACTGAAGACAAGTTTGCCTTCAGGTGGTTTATCTCCCTCATACTTGATCCAGCAATTAGTATATCATCCACATACAGGAGTAGAAACACATAAGAATCAGTGTATTTCTTGAGGTAGCAACACTGATCCTTTTCACTTCTGTGGAAACCACTCTTGCTCATGAAGGAGTCAAACTTCTTGTACCATTGTCTTGGTGCTTGTTTCAGTCCATACAAGCTCTTATTGAGCTTACACACCATGTGCTCCTTGCTTGGAGCTGCAAATCCTTCGGGTTGTTGCATATAGATCTCCTCATCTAGATCTCCATGTAAAAATGTCGTTTTTACATCCATTTGCTCAAGGTGCAAATTCTCCGATGCAACAATACTCAGTAGAATTCGGATAGTAGTTAATTTCACAACTGGAGAAAAGATCTCAGCATAATCAATGCCTTTTCTTTGTGAATATCCTTTAACTACTAACCGAGCCTTAAACCTCCTTCTGCCATCTGGTTCAACCTTGATTTTGAACACCCATTTGTTCAACAGAGCTCTCTTTCCTGTAGGCAACTCAGTCAGCACCCACGTATTATTCCTTTCAAGTGAGCTCATCTCATCATCCATGGCTTGCTCCCACTTAGTTGAATCTTCCACTTGTAGGGCCTCATCAAAGGACTCTGGTTCTCCTGCGTCAGTCAGCAACAGATAGTGTAACGAGGTTGAATATCTGTCTGGTGCTCTGGTAGTTCTGGATGATCTTCTCAACACCTGTTCAGGTGCAACTTGCTCCACGTCTGGTTCTTCAGCAATAGGATCAGCCACGTCTGGTTCTTCAGCAATAGGATCAGGAGTTTCTTGAGCTTCTGTTGTACCATCACTGTGTGAATTTTCTTGCCACTCAAATTCAACTCCCACTTGCTTCGTAGTCTCAGAGTTTATCTTCTCTCTGTCCTTGTACATGACATTTTCATCAAAGGTCACATCACAGTGTCTTAGGATCTTCATATTTTTCTCATCCCAAAACCTATACCCGAACATGTCAGAGCCATAGCCTATGAAGTAGCATTTCACAGCCTTAGCATCAAGCTTATCTCTCTTCTCTGGATCAACATGAACATATGCAGTACAGCCAAAGGTTCTCAAGTGAGAGTACTTGAGTTCTTTTCCTGTCCATACTTCTTCGGGCAATTTGAACTTCAAGGGTACTGACGGCCCTCTATTAATCAAATATGCTGCTGTGTTCACAGCATCAGCCCAGAATGCCTTTGGCAATCCAGAATGAATCCTCATGCTTCTTGCTCGCTCATTCAAGGTTCTGTTCATCCTTTCTGCAATACCATTTTGTCTTGCCTTACCGGGAATTGTTCTTATTAATCTAATTCCCTCAGCTGCACAAAATGTTATAAACTCTGATTTGTTGTACTCTCCTCCATTGTCAGACCTCAGGCATTTGATCTTCAAGCCGGTCTGATTTTCAACTTCAGCTTTCCACTTCTTGAAGGTGGTAAACACATCTGACTTGTGTTTCAGAAAGTAAACCCATACCTTCCTGCTGAAGTCATCGATGAAGGTGACGTAGTACCTTGATCCACCAAGTGATGAAACTGGAGATGGTCCCCAGACGTCTGTATGGACCATTTCCAACCGCACTTTCTTCGGTTTTCTGGCAGCCTTTGTGAAACTAACTCGTTTCTGTTTGCCCGTAACGCAGCTCTCACAAAGACCCATATCAACAGATTTTAAGCCTTATAAAGCTCCTTTCGCAGTGAGCATCTTCATTCCTTTGACGCTCATATGTCCAAGTCTATTGTGCCATAGACTTGAATTGGAAGCACTCTCAGCAGCAGCAGTCATGTTTATACACTCTGCAGTAGTGTATAAGGTTCCGGATTTTGTGCCACGCGCAACAACCATGGCGCCCTTCACAATCTTCCAGGAACTCTTTCCAAACTCTGCTGCATAGCCTGTGCTATCCAACTGACCAATAGAGATCAGGTTCTTCTTGAGACCAGGAATGTATCTGACATCTTGTAATGTCCATTGATTTCCTGCTGGAGTTTGTATGGAGACATCTCCCTTTCCTTCAATCTCCAAGGTTTTATTGTCGGCAAGATACACCTTCCCGAAATTTCCTGATTTGAAATTTCGAAACAATTCCTTACTTGGAGACGAATGGAACGATGCACCTGAATCCAAAATCCAGGATTCAGCTGGGCTATCCACACTAAGGATTAAAACGTCCTCAGCATCTTCTGTTGTGTATATAGAATCATCATCATCTTCAGATTTATGATTCTGCTTCTTCTTTAGCTTTGTACAATCTGTCCGAAAGTGTCCTTTTCCCCCACAGCTCCAACACATTACGTTGGGTTTGTTTGGAGATTTTCCCCGGTTCTTTGATTTTGAACGCCCATGTTTGTTTGAGCTCTTTGATTTGCTTCTTCCCCTTCGATCAACACTGAGAGCATTGCCTGATGAATCTCCAGTTTCCCGTTTGCGAATACTTTCGCTGAGAACTACATCTCGAATTTCATCAAACTTCAGTTTATCAGATCCTCGGGAACTGCTGATTGCGGGGAACTGCTGATTGCGGCAACAACAGTATCCCATGACTCGGGTAAGGATGACATCAAAATCAACGCTTTAATTTCATCTTCGAAATTAATTTCCACCGAACCCAGTTGACTTATGATCATATTGAATTCATTTATATGATCCGCAACACGTCCACCTTCAGACATCTGTAGATTGAACAATCTACGCATCAAATACACCTTGTTCATAGCCGACGATTTTTCATACATATTTGACAGCGCCTTCATCAGATCTGACGTTGTCTTCTCCTTGATGATGTTAAACGCCACGTTTCTGGATAGCGTCAACCGGATCATCCCTAAGGCTTGTCGATCCTTGAGCTTCCACTGTTCCGTGGTCATGGTATCCGGCTTCACCCCCAACAGAGGTTCGTGAAGATCTTTCTGGTACAGATAATCTTCAATCTGCATCTTCCAGAAACCGAAATCGGATCCATCGAACTTCTCAATTCCAATCTTTGAACTTTCCATCTTCACAAATCGTGGTGAATTTTGCCTTGCTCTAATACCAGTTGTTAGGATCGCACAACAACGCACACGCTCGATCTAGATGATCACAAAGAGAAGGATAGAGAGAATTACAAGGAGAACTCTGCCTAAAAGGATTTTTTATTGATGACTTCAGGCATGTACAACAAGAGAGTACAGAGAATAAAAAAGTACATTTCAAAGCTTTACTAGACGGGATATATATATGGTTCAGTCTAATAAATATAGCTTTACCAGATTTAACCATCTACTATATATAGCTATGTACCATATATGGCTTTACAAAATATAGCTTTACCGGATATAGCCATTGACCAAGCTATAAATACAGGGAGCAGACTCCATAACTCATCAGTTGGGTGACCACTTGGGAAGTCCTCGTGTTGCACCCCTTTTTTATATTACTTTTGCTCGTTACTTCAATTTCTCCACGTTCTTTTCTTCCTTTCTTTACAAATGGCAACCTCCCCCGCTCACGCCCATCACGTTTCTTCTCCCCGACGTGTCCGCGTGGGCCCCGCCGGCCGTTCCCAGCACGTGCGGGCACCCACCGTCGCCTCGATCATGCCCACCCCGCATGCGTTAAATGCAATTTGTGCGC
The DNA here is from genome assembly GCF_057944985.1 of Cucurbita pepo subsp. pepo. Taxonomy (NCBI): domain Eukaryota; kingdom Viridiplantae; phylum Streptophyta; class Magnoliopsida; order Cucurbitales; family Cucurbitaceae; genus Cucurbita; species Cucurbita pepo. The sequence continues at coordinate 9,445,997 of NC_141798.1, forward strand.
ATGGCATGTCGGGTGCGATCATACCAGCACTAATGCACCGGATCCCATCAGAACTCCGCAGTCAAGCGTGCTTGGGCGAGAGTAGTACTAAGTTGGGTGACCACTTGGGAAGTCCTCCTGTTGCACCCCTTTTTTATATTTCTTTTGCTCGTTACTTCAATTTCTCCCCGTTCTTTTCTTCCTTTCTTTACAAATGGAAACCTCCCCCGCTCGCACGCTCACGCCCATCGCGTTTCTTCTCCCCGACGTGTCCGCGCGGGCCCCACCGGCCGTTCCCAGCACGTGCGTGCACCCACCGTCGCCTCGATCATGCCCACCCCGCATTCGTTAAATGCAATTCGTGCGCATGGCATGTCGGGTGCGATCATACCAGCACTAATGCACCGGATCCCATCAGAACTCCGCAGTTAAGCGTGCTTGGGCGAGAGTAGTACTAAGTTGGGTGACCACTTGGGAAGTCCTCGTGTTGCACCCCTTTTTTATATTTCTTTTGCTCGTTACTTCAATTTCTCCCCGTTCTTTTCTTCCTTTCTTTACAAATGGCAACCTCCCCCGCTCGCACGCTCACGCCCATCGAGTTTCTTCTCCCCGACGTGTCCGCGCGGGCCCCGCCGGCCGTTCCCAGCACGTGCGTGCACCCACCGTCGCCTCGATCATGCCCACCCCGCATGCGTTAAATGCAATTTGTGCCCATGGTATGTCGGGTGCGATCATACCAGCACTAATGCACCGGATCCCATCAGAACTCCGCAGTGAAGCGTGCTTGGGCAAGAGTAGTACTAAGTTGGGTGACCACTTGGGAAGTCCTCGTGTTGCACCCCTTTTTTATATTTCTTTTGCTCGTTACTTCAATTTCTCCCCGTTCTTTTCTTCCTTTCTTTACATATGGCAACCTCCCCCGCTCGCACGCTCGCGCCCATCGCATTTCTTCTCCCCGACGTGTCCGCGCGGGCCCCACCGGTCGTTCCTAGAACGTGCGTGCACCCACCGTCGCCTCGATCATGCCCACCCCGCATGCGTTAAATGCAATTTGTGCGCATGGCATGTCGGGTGCGATCATACCAGCACTGATGCACCGGATCCCATCAGAACTCCGCAGTCAAGCGTGCTTGGGCGAGAGTAGTACTAAGTTGGATGACCACTTGGGAAGTCCTCGTGTTGCACCAATCTTTTTTATATTTCTTTTGCTCGTTACCTCAATTTCTCCCCGTTCTTTTCTTCCTTTCTTTACAAATGGCAACCTCCCTCGCTCGCACGCTCGCGCCCATCGCGTTTCTTCTCCCCGACGTGTCCGCGCGGGTCCCGCCGGCCATTCCCAGCACGTGCGTACACCCACCGTCGCCTCGATCATGCCCACCCCACATGCGTTAAATGCAATTTGTGCGCATGGCAAGTCGGGTGCGATCATACCAGCACTAATGCACCGGATCCCAACAGAACTCGCAGTGAAGCGTGCTTGGGCGAGAGTAGTACTAAGTTGGGTGACCACTTGGGAAGTCCTCGTGTTGCACCCCTTTTTTATATTTCTTTTGCTCGTTACTTCAATTTCTCCTCGTTCTTTTCTTCCTTTCTTTACAAATGGCAACCTCCCCCGCTCGCACGCTCGCGCCCATCGCGTTTCTTCTCCCCGACGTGTCCGCGCGGGCCCCGCCGGCCGTTCCCAGCACGTGCGTGCACCGACCGTCGCCTCGATCATGCCCACCCCGCATGCGTTAAATGCAATTTGTGCGCATGGCATGTCGGGTGCGATCATACCAGCACTAATGCACCGGATCCCATCAGAACTCCGCAGTGAAGCGTGCTTGGGCGAGAGTAGTACTAAGTTGGGTGACCACTTGGGAAGTCCTCGTGTTGCACCCCTTTTTTATATTTCTTTTGCTCGTTACTTCAATTTCTCCCCGTTCTTTTCTTCCTTTCTTTACAAATGGCAACCTCCCCCGCTCGCACCCTCACGCCCATCGCGTTTCTTCTCCCCGACGTGTCCGCGCGGGCCCCACCGGCCGTTCCCAACACGTGCGTGCACCCACCGTCGACTCGATCATGCCTACCTTGCATGCGTTAAATGCAATTTGTGCGCATGGCATCTCGGGTGCGATCATACCAGCACTGATGCACCGGATCCCATCAGAACTCCGCAGTCAAGCGTGCTTGGGCGAGGGTAGTACTAAGTTGGGTGACCACTCGGGAAGTCCTCGTGTTGCACCCCTTTTTTATATTTCTTTCGCTCGTTACTTCAATTTCTCCCCGTTCTTTTATTCCTTTCTTTACAAATGGCAACCTCCCCAGCTCGCACGCTCACACCCATCGCGTTTCTTCTCCCCGACGTGTCCGCGCGGGCCCCGCCGGCCGTTCCCAGCACGTGCGGGCACCCACCGTCGCCTCGATCATGCCCACCCCGCATGCTTTAAATGAAATTTGTGCGCATGGCATGTCGGGTGCGATCATACCAGCACTAATGCCCCGGATCCCATCCGAACTCTGCAGTCAAGCGTGCTTGGGCGAGTGTAGTACTAAGTTGGGTGACCACTTGTGGGAAGTCCTCGTGTTGCACCCCTTTTTTATATTTCTTTTGCTCGTTACTTCAATTTTTCCCCGTTCTTTTCTTCCTTTCTTTACAAATGGCAACCTCCCCCGCTCGCACGCTCAAGCCCATCGCGTTTCTTCAACCCGACGTGTCCGTGCGGGCCCCGCCGGCCGTTCCCAGCACGTGCGTGCACCCACCGTCGCCTCGATCATGCCCACCCCGCATGCGTTAAATGCAATTTGTGCGCATGGCATGTCGGGTGCGATCATACCAGCACTAATGCACCGGATCCCATCCGAACTCTACAGTCAAGTGTGCTTGGGCGAGAGTAGTACTAAGTTGGGTGACCACTTTGGAAGTCCTCGTGTTGCACCCCTTTTTTATATTTCTTTTGCTCGTTACTTCAATTTCTCCCCGTTCTTTTCTTCCTTTCTTTACAAATGGCAACCTCCCCCGGTCGCATGGCATGTCGGGTGCGATCATACCAGCACTAATGCACCGTATTCCATCAGAACTCCGCAGTTAAGCGTGCTTGGGCGAGAGTAGTACTAAGTTGGGTGACCACTTGGGAAGTCCTCGTGTTGCACCCCTTTTTTATATTTCTTTTGCTCGTTACTTCAATTTCTCCCCGTTCTTTTCTTCCTTTCTTTACAAATGGCAACCTCCCCCGCTCGCACGCTCACGCCCATCGCGTTTCTTCTCCCCGACGTGTCCGCGCGGGCCCCGCCGGCCGTTCCCAGCACGTGCGTGCACCCACCGTCGCCTCGATCATGCCCACCCCGCATGCGTTAAATGCAATTTGTGCGCATGGCATGTCGGGTGCGATCATACCAGCACTAATGCACCGGATCCCATCAGAACTCCGCAGATAAGCGTGCTTGGGCGAGAGTAGTACTAAGTTGGGTGACCACTTGGGAAGTCCCCGTGTTGCACCCCTTTTTTATATTTCTTTTGCTCGTTACTTCAATTTCTCCCCGTTCTTTTCTTCCTTTCTTTACAAATGGCAACCTCCCCCGCTCGCACGCTCGCGCCCATCGCGTTTCTTCTCCCCGACGTGTCCGCGCGGGTCCCACCGGCCGTTCCCAGCACATGCGTGCACCCACCGTCGCCTCGATCATGCCCACCCCGCATGCGTTAAATGCAATTTGTGCGCATGGCATGTTGGGTGCGATCATACCAGCACTAATGCACCGGATCCCATCAGAACTCCGCAGTTAAGTGTGCTTGGGTGAGAGTAGTACTAAGTTGGTTGACCACTTGGGAAGTCCTCCTGTTGCACCCCTTTTTTATATTTCTTTTGCTCGTTACTTCAATTTCTCCCCGTTCTTTTCTTCCTTTCTTTACAAATGGCAACCTCCCCCGCTCGCACGCTCACGCCCAGCGCGTTTCTTCTCCCCGACATGTCCGCGCGGGCCCCGCCGGCCGTTCCCAGCACGTGCGTGCACCCACCGTCGCCTCGATCATGCCCACCCCGCATGCGTTAAATGCAATTTGTGCGCATGGCATGTTGGGTGCGATCATACCAGCACTAATGCACCGGATCCCATCAGAATCCGCAGTTAAGCGTGCTTGGGCGAGAGTAGTACTAAGTTGGGTGACCACTTGGGAAGTCCTCGTGTTGCACCCCTTTTTTATATTTCTTTTGCTCGTTACTTCAATTTCTCCCCGTTTTTTTCTTCCTTTCTTTACAAATGGCAACCTCCCCCGCTCGCACGCTCACGCCCATCGCGTTTCTTCTCCCCGACGTGTCCGCGCGGGCCCCGCCGGCCGTTCCCAGCACGTGCGTGCACCGACCGTCGCCTCGATCATGCCCACCCCGCATGCGTTAAATGCAATTTGTGCGCATGGCATGTCGGGTGCGATCATACCAGCACTAATGCACCGGATCCCATCAGAACTCCGCAGTCAAGCGTGCTTGGGCGAGAGTAGTACTAAGTTGGGTGACCACTTGGGAAGTCCTCGTCTTGCACCCCTTTTTTATATTTCTTTTGCTCGTTACTTCAATTTCTCCCCGTTCTTTTCTTCCTTTCTTTACAAATGGCAACCTCCCCCGCTCGCACGCTCACGCCCATCGCGTTTCTTCTCCCCGACGTGTCCGCGCGGGCCCAACCGGCCGTTCCCAGCACGTGCGTGCACCCGCCGTCGCCTCGATCATGCCCACCCCGCATGCGTTAAATGCAATTTGTGCGCATGGCATGTCAGGTGCGATCATACCAGCACTAATGAACCGGATCCCATCATAACTCCGCAGTTAAGCGTTCTTGGGCGAGAGTAGTACTAAGTTGGGTGACCACTTGGGAAGTCCTCCTGTTGCACCCCTTTTTTATATTTCTTTTGCTCGTTACTTCAATTTCTCCCCGTTCTTTTCTTCCTATCTTTACAAATGGAAACCTCCCCCGCTCGCACGCTCACGCCCATCGCGTTTCTTCTCCCCGACGTGTCCGCGCGGGCCCCGCCGGCTGTTCCCAGCACGTGCGTGCACCCACCGTCGCCTCGATCATGCCCACCCCGCATGCGTTAAATGCAATTTGTGCGCATGGCATGTCGGATGCGATCATACCAGCACTAATGCACCGGATCCCATCAGAACTCCGCAGTTAAGCGTGCTTGGGCGAGAGTAGTACTAAGTTGCGTGACCACTTGGGAAGTCCACGTGTTGCACCCCTTTTTTATATTTCTTTTGCTCGTTACTTCAATTTCTCCCCGTTCTTTTCTTCCTTTCTTTACAAATGGCAACCTCCCCCGCTCGCACGCTCACGCCCATCGCGTTTCTTCTCCCCGACGTGTCCGCGCGGGCCCAACCGGCCGTTCCCAGCACGTGCGTGCACCCGCCGTCGCCTCGATCATGCCCACCCCGCATGCGTTAAATGCAATTTGTGCGCATGGCATGTCGGGTGCGATCATACCAGCACTAATGAACCGGATCCCATCAGAACTCCGCAGTTAAGCGTTCTTGGGCGAGAGTAGTACTAAGTTGGGTGACCACTTGGGAAGTCCTCCTGTTGCACCCCTTTTTTATATTTCTTTTGCTCGTTACTTCAATTTCTCCCCGTTCTTTTCTTCCTATCTTTACAAATGGAAACCTCCCCCGCTCGCACGCTCACGCCCATCGCGTTTCTTCTCCCCGACGTGTCCGCGCGGGCCCCGCCGGCTGTTCCCAGCACGTGCGTGCACCCACCGTCGCCTCGATCATGCCCACCCCGCATGCGTTAAATGCAATTTGTGCGCATGGCATGTCGGATGCGATCATACCAGCACTAATGCACCGGATCCCATCAGAACTCCGCAGTTAAGCGTGCTTGGGCGAGAGTAGTACTAAGTTGCGTGACCACTTGGGAAGTCCACGTGTTGCACCCCTTTTTTATATTTCTTTTGCTCGTTACTTCAATTTCTCCCCGTTCTTTTCTTCCTTTCTTTACAAATGGCAACCTCCCCCGCTCGCACGCTCACGCCCATCGCGTTTCTTCTCCCCGACGTGTCCGCGCGGGCCCCGCCGGCCGTTCCCAGCACGTGCGTGCACCCACCGTCGCCTCGATCATGCCCACCCCGCATGCGTTAAATGCAATTTGTGCGCATGGCATGTCGGGTGCGATCATACCAACACTAATGCACCGGATCCCATCAGAACATCGCAGTTAAGCGTGCTTGGGCGAGAGTAGTACTAAGTTGGGTGACCACTTGGGAAGTCCTCGTGTTGCACCCCTTTTTTATATTTCTTTTGCTCGTTACTTCAATTTCTCCCCGTTCTTTTCTTCCTTTCTTTACAAATGGCAACCTCCCCCGCTCGCACGCTCACGCCCATCGCGTTTCTTCTCCCCGACGTGTCCGCGCGGGCCCCGCCGGCCGTTCCCAGCACGTGCGTGCACCGACCGTCGCCTCGATCATGCCCACCCCGCATGCGTTAAATGCAATTTGTGCGCATGGCATGTCGGGTGCGATCATACCAGCACTAATGCACCGGATCCCATCAGAACTCCGCAGTGAAGCGTGCTTGGGCGAGAGTAGTACTAAGTTGGGTGACCACTTGGGAAGTCCTCGTGTTGCACCCCTTTTTTATATTTCTTTTGCTCGTTACTTCAATTTCTCCCCGTTCTTTTCTTCCTTTCTTTACAAATGGCAACCTCCCCCGCTCGCACCCTCACGCCCATCGCGTTTCTTCTCCCCGACGTGTCCGCGCGGGCCCCACCGGCCGTTCCCAACACGTGCGTGCACCCACCGTCGACTCGATCATGCCTACCTTGCATGCGTTAAATGCAATTTGTGCGCATGGCATCTCGGGTGCGATCATACCAGCACTGATGCACCGGATCCCATCAGAACTCCGCAGTCAAGCGTGCTTGGGCGAGGGTAGTACTAAGTTGGGTGACCACTCGGGAAGTCCTCGTGTTGCACCCCTTTTTTATATTTCTTTCGCTCGTTACTTCAATTTCTCCCCGTTCTTTTATTCCTTTCTTTACAAATGGCAACCTCCCCAGCTCGCACGCTCACACCCATCGCGTTTCTTCTCCCCGACGTGTCCGCGCGGGCCCCGCCGGCCGTTCCCAGCACGTGCGGGCACCCACCGTCGCCTCGATCATGCCCACCCCGCATGCGTTAAATGCAATTTGTGCGCATGGCATGTTTGGTGCGATCATACCAGCACTAATGCACCGGATCCCATTAGAACTCCGCAGTTAAGCGTGCTTGGGCGAGAGTAGTACTAAGTTGGGTGACCACTTGGAAGTCCTCCTGTTGCACCCCTTTTTTATATTTCTTTTGCTCGTTACTTCAATTTCTCCCCGTTCTTTTCTTCCTTTCTTTACAAATGGCAACCTCCCCCGCTCGCACGCTCACGCCCATCGCGTTTCTTCTCCCCGACGTGTCCGCGCGGGCCCCGCCGGCCGTTCCCAGCACGTGCGTGCACCCACGTTCTTTTCTTCCTTTCTTTACAAATGGCAACCTCCCCCGCTCGCACGCTCACGCCCATCGCGTTTCTTCTCCCCGACGTGTCCGCGCGGGCCCCGCCGGCCGTTCCCAGCACGTGCGTGCACCCACCGTCGCCTCGATCATGCCCACCCTGCATGCGTTAAATGCAATTTGTGCGCATGGCATGTCAGGTGCGATCATACCAGCACTAATGCACCGGATCCCATCAGAACTCCGTAGTTAAGCGTGCTTGGGCGAGAGTAGTACTAAGTTGGGTGACCACTTGGGAAGTCCTCGTGTTGCACCCCTATTTTATATTTCTTTTGCTCGTTACTTCAATTTCTCCCCGTTCTTTTCTTCCTTTTCTTTACAAATGGCAACCTCCCCCGCTCACACGCTCACGCCCATCGCGTTTCTTCTCCCCGACGTGTCCGCGCGGGCCCAACCGGCCGTTCCCAGCACGTGCGTGCACCCACCGTCGCCTCGATCATGCCCACCCCGCATGCGTTAAATGCAATTTGTGCGCATGGCATGTCGGGTGCGATCATACCAGCACTAATGCACCGGATCCCATTAGAACTCCGCAGTGAAGCGTGCTTGGGCGAGAGTAGTACTAAGTTGGGTGACCACTTGGGAAGTCCTCGTGTTGCACCCCTTTTTTATATTTCTTTTGCTCGTTACTTCAATTTCTCCCCGTTCTTTTCTTCCTTTCTTTACAAATGGCAACCTCCCCCGCTCGCACGCTCACGCCCATCGCGTTTCTTCTCCCCGACGTGTCCGCGCGGGCCCCGCCGGCCGTTCCCAGCACGTGCTAGCACCCACCGTCGCCTCGATCATGCCCACCCCGCATGCGTTAAATGCAATTTGTGCGCATGGCATGTCGGGTGCGATCATACCAGCACTAATGCACCGGATCCCATCAGAACTCCGCAGTTAAGCGTGCTTGGGCGAGAGTAGTACTAAGTTGGGTGACCACTTGGGAAGTCCTCGTGTTGCACCCCTTTTTTATATTTCTTTTGCTCGTTACTTCCATTTCTCCCCGTTCTTTTCTTCCTTTCTTTACAAATGGCAACCTCCCCCCCTCGCACCCATCGCGTTTCTTCTCCCCGACGTGTCCGCGCGGGCCCCGCCGGCCGTTCCCAGCACGTGCTAGCACCCACCGTCGCCTCGATCATGCCCACCCCGCATGCGTTAAATGCAATTTGTGCGCATGGCATGTCGGGTGCGATCATACCAGCACTAATGCACCGGATCCCATCAGAACTCCGCAGTTAAGCGTGCTTGGGCGAGAGTAGTACTAAGTTGGGTGACCACTTGGGAAGTCCTCGTGTTGCACCCCTTTTTTATATTTCTTTTGCTCGTTACTTCCATTTCTCCCCGTTCTTTTCTTCCTTTCTTTACAAATGGCAACCTCCCCCCCTCGCACCCATCGCGTTTCTTCTCCCCGACGTGTCCGCGCGGGCCCCGCCGGCCGTTCCCAGCACGTGCGTGCACCCACCGTCGCCTCGATCATGCCCACCCCGCATGCGTTAAATGCAATTTGTGCGCATGGCATGTCGGGTGCGATCATACCAGCACTAATGCACCGGATCCCATCAGAACAATGCAGTTAAGCGTGCTTGGGCGAGAGTAGTACTAGGTTGGGTGACCACTTGGGAAGTCCTCGTGTTGCACCCCTTTTTTATATTTCTTTTGCTTGTTACTTCAATTTTTCCCCGTTCTTTTCTTCCTTTCTTTACAAATGGCAACCTCCCCCGCTCGCACGCTCACGCCCATCGCGTTTCTTCTCCCCGACGTGTCCGCGCGGGCCCCGCCGGCCGTTCCCAGCACGTGCGTGCACCCACCGTCGCCTCGATCATGCCCACCCCGCATGCGTTATATGCAATTTGTGCGCTTGGAATGTCGGGTGCGATCATACCAGCACTAATGCACCGGATCCCATCAGAACTCCGCAGTGAAGCGTTTTTGGGCGAGAGTAGTACTAAGTTGGGTGACCACTTGGGAAGTCCTCGTGTTGCACCACTTTTTTATATTTCTTTTGCTCGTTACTTCAATTTTTCCCCGTTCTTTTCTTCCTTTCTTTACAAATGGCAACCTCCCCCGCTCGCACGCTCACGCCCATCGCGTTTCTTCTCCCCGACGTGTCCGCGCGGGCCCCGCCGGCCGTTCCCAGCACGTGCGTGCACCCACCGTCGCCTCGATCATGCCCACCCCGCATGCGTTAAATGCAATTTGTGCGCATGGCATGTCGGATGCGATCATACCAGCACTAATGCACTGGATCCAATCAGAACTCCGCAGTTAAGCGTGCTTGGGCGAGAGTAGTACTAAGTTGGATGACCACTTGGGAAGTCCTCGTGTTGCACCACTTTTTTATATTTCTTTTGCTCGTTACTTCAATTTCTCCCCGTTCTTTTCTTCCTTTCTTTACAAATGGCAACATCCCCCGCTCGCACCTCACGCCCATCGCGTTTCTTCTCCCCGACGAGTCCGCGCGGGCCCCGCCGGCCGTTCCCAGCACGTGCATGCACCCACCGTCGCCTCGATCATGCCCACCCTGCATGCGTTAAATGCAATTTGTGCGCATGGCATGTCGGGTGCGATCATACCAGTACTAATGCACCGTATCCCATCAAAACTCCGCAGTTAAGCGTGCTCGGGCGAGAGTAGTACTAAGTTGGGTGACCACTTGGGAAGTCCTCGTGTTGCACCCCTTTTTTATATTTCTTTTGCTCGTTACTTCAATTTCTCCCCGTTCTTTTCTTCCTTTCTTTACAAATGGCCATCTCTCACGCTCACGACCATCGCGTTTCTTCTCCCCGACGTGTCCGCGCGGGCCCCGCCGGCCGTTCCCAGCACGTGCGTGCACCCACCGTCGCCTCGATCATGCCCACCCCGCATGTGTTAAATACAATTTGTGCGCATGGCATGTCGGGTGCGATCATACCAGCACTAATGCACCGTATTCCATCAGAACTCCGCAGTTAAGCGTGCTTGGGCGAGAGTAGTACTAAGTTGGGTGACCACTTGGGAAGTCCTCGTGTTGCACCCCTTTTTTATATTTCTTTTGCTCGTTACTTCAATTTCTCCCCGTTCTTTTCTTCCTTTCTTTACAAATGGCAACCTCCCCCGCTCGCACCTCACGCCCATCGCATTTCTTCTCCCCGACGTGTCCGCGCGGGCCCCGCCGGCCGTTCCCAGCACGTGCGTGCACCCACCGTCGCCTCGATCGTGCCCACCCCGCATGCTTTAAATGCAATTTGTGCGCATGGCATGTCGGGTGCGATCATACCAGCACTAATGCACCAGATCCCATCAGAACTCCGCAGTTAAGCGTGCTTGGGCGAGAGTAGTACTAAGTTGGGTGACCACTTGGGAAGTCCTCGTGTTGCACCCCTTTTTTATATTTCTTTTGCTCGTTACTTCAATTTCTCCCCGTTCTTTTCTTCCTTTCTTTACAAATGGCAACCTCCCCCGCTCATGCCCATCGCGTTTCTTCTCCCCGACGTGTCCGCGCGGGCCCCACCGGCCGTTCCCAGCACGTGCTAGCACCCACCGTCGCCTCGATCATGCCCACCCCGCATGCGTTAAATGCAATTTGTGCGCATGGCATGTCGGGTGCGATCATACCAGCACTAATGCACCGGATCCCATCAGAACTCCGCAGTTAAGCGTGCTTGGGCGAGAGTAGTACTAAGTTGGGTGACCACTTGGGAAGTCCTCGTGTTGCACCCCTTTTTTATATTTCTTTTGCTCGTTATTTCAATTTCTCCCCGTTCTTTTCTTCCTTTCTTTACAAATGGCAACCTCCCCCGCTCGCACGCTCACGCCCATCGCGTTTCTTCTCCCCGACGTGTCCGCGCGGGCCCCGCCGGCCGTTCCCAGCACGTGCGTGCACCCACCGTCACCTCGATCATGCCCACCCTGCATGCGTTAAATGCAATTTGTGCGCATGGCATGTCGGATGCGATCATACCAGCACTAATGCACCCGATCCCATCAGAACTGCGCAGTTAAGCGTGCTTGGGCGAGAGTAGTACTAAGTTGGGTGACCACTTGGGAAGTCCTCGTGTTGCACCCCTCTTTTATATTTCTTTTGCTCGTTACTTCAATTTCTCCCCGTTCTTTTCTTCCTTTCTTTACAAATTTCAACCTCCCCCACTCGCACGCTCACGCCCATCGCGTTTCTTATCCCCGACGTGTCCGCGCGGGCCCCGCCGGCCGTTCCCAGTGTCACGATCCTACATTCTTGACCGTGCGGCGTCGTGACCGATACACGCTCACGACCAGCCTTAAGGGGAATTAAGCCCCATATATATTTTTCGCCCCGGCTTTGTGGCTTCGTCGGACCTTAGGCGAGGTTTGCCTTTGCCAATCGAACATCGCTTGTGCGGAATCCAAGCTTGTTCAACCACACACGCCTTCTGCGCGTGTATGTTCAATCGTCTGCGACACATCCGACTTGCCTCTACGCTAGGCCAACTCCTTCGGCTCGACCTTGCCTCTACTCGGGCCAAGGTCTCTCAATACAACGTCGCATCTCATCTTGCCATCTCGATCCCCATCGACGGGGTCCATATGTCTTGACGCCATCCCGAGTCTCGGGATGTCGTCGTCCATCATAACTCGTTCGGTCGTGCCATCGAGAATGGGTCCGCGTGTCGTTCATCTCATCGGGGCTTCCCGAACATCCATCCATCCGGGTTCTATCGAGGCATAGGCCCTCCCGTGCCCATGCCGAGTCATTTACGGATACCGTACCGGATAGCGGGTGCATGTAGCAACCTCCAACACGCGGGCTAGGGCGCAATATCGGCACACCCGTGCCGTCCGGTACTGTCCTTCAAAAACCCATTTCAAAGGAAGTCGCCCGAGACACTCGTCTCGGCACGCTCGCCCACACTGTGACACACGTATGTGCCACAGGGTAGCTCACTTAGGCCACAGGGCCCAGGGGTGGTGGAGAGCTAACACCATGGTACCCCCTATAGTACATTTTGAGCCATTTTCATTCTACCAGGAGTAGACATGATTTTCGTGAGGTGTCATACGGTGTCGTGCATTGTCCGTCCAATGTCCGATTGACACCAAACTTGGCGAGCATTCATATTTTATATGGACGGACTTAACTCCCGAACCGCATGACCAAATTCCTTCCGAAACCTCGACTTTTGAGGTTAAGGCCCGGGGCCCTACCCGGCCCTTCGACAAGCCTATCTTGTCCTTCATGTCTATGTTGATGTCTCTGTTATGCTTGTGTCTCAACATGTCTTCAATACCCACTTTGCGTGGTGGTGTGTTGGATGATGCATCGTCCTCCTCGATCGCATCATGGCATTCTTCTACGTTGGCCCGCATATGGCCGAATGGGCGTCTCTTGAGGGACACCCCTTTGCTTGTCATGGCGTGAGGGTCACAACCTACTCTCTTCATAGTAAGGTTGTGACATTCTCCCCCACTTAACTTAGTCATCGTCCTCGATGACTTACTCGGGTCACAATCATGTTGCAGATTGTGACACCCAGCACGTGCGTGCACCCACCGTCGCCTCGATCATTCCCACCCCGCATGCGTTAAATACAATTTGTGCGCATGGCATGTCGGATGCGATCATACCAGCACTAATGCACCGGATCCCATCAGAACTCCGCACTTAAGCGTGCTTGGGCGAGAGTAGTACTAAGTTGGGTGACCACTTGGGAAGTCCTCGTGTTGCACCCCTTTTTTATATTTCTTTTGCTCGTTACTTCAATTTCTCCCCGTTCTTTTCTTCCTTTCTTTACAAATGGCAACCTCCCCCGCTCGCACGCTCACGCCCATCGCGTTTCTTCTCCCCGACGTGTCCGCGCGGGCCCCGCCGGCCGTTCCCAGCACGTGCTAGCACCCACCGTCGCCTCGATCATGCCCACCCCGCATGCGTTAAATGCAATTTGTGCGCATGGCATGTCGGGTGCGATCATACCAGCACTAATGCACCGGATCCCATCAGAACTCCGCAGTTAAGCGTGCTTGGGCGAGAGTAGTACTAAGTTGGGTGACCACTTGGGAAGTCCTCGTGTTGCACCCCTTTTTTATATTTCTTTTGCTCGTTACTTCAATTTCTCCCCGTTCTTTTCTTCCTTTCTTTACAAATGGCAACCTCCCCCCCTCGCACCCATCGCGTTTCTTCTCCCCGACGTGTCCGCGCGGGCCCCGCCGGCCGTTCCCAGCACGTGCGTGCACCCACCGTCGCCTCGATCATGCCCACCCCGCATGCGTTAAATGCAATTTGTGCGCATGGCATGTCGGGTGCGATCATACCAGCACTAATGCATCGGATCCCATCAGAACTCCGCAGTTAAGCGTGCTTGGGCGAGAGTAGTACTAAGTTGGGTGACCACTTGGGATGTCCTCGTGTTGCACCCCTTTTTTATATTTCTTTTGCTCGTTACTTCAATTTCTCCCCGTTCTTTTCTTCCTTTCTTTACAAATGGCAACCTCCCCCGCTCGCACGCTCACGCCCATCGCGTTTCTTCTCCCCGACGTGTCCGCGCGGGCCCCGTCGGCCATTCCCAGCACGTGCGTGCACCCACCGTCGCCTCGATCATGCCCACCCCGCATGCGTTAAATGCAATTTGTGCGCTTGGAATGTCGGGTGCGATCATACCAGCACTAATGCACCGGATCCCATCAGAACTCCGCAGTTAATAGTGCTTGGGCGAGAGTAGTATTAAGTTGGGTGACCACTTGGGAAGTCCTCGTGTTGCACCCCTTTTTTATATTTCTTTTGCTCGTTACTTCAATTTCTCCCCTTTCTTTTCTTCCTTTCTTTACAAATGGCAACCTCCCCCGCTCGCACGCTCACGCCCATCGCGTTTCTTCTCCCCGACGTGTCCGCGCGGGCCCCGCCGGCCGTTCCCAGCACGTGCGTGCACCCACCGTCGCCTCGATCATGCCCACCCCGCATGCGTTAAATGCAATTTGTGCGCATGGCATGTCGGGTGCGATCATACCAGCACCAATGCACCGGATCCCAACAGAACTCCGCAGTTAAGCGTGCTTGGTCGAGAGTAGTACTAAGTTGGGTGACCACTTGGGAAGTCCTCGTGTTGCACCCCTTTTTTATATTTCTTTTGCTCGTTACTTCAATTTCTCGCCGTTCTTTTCTTCCTTTCTTTACAAATGGCAACCTCCCCCGCTCGCACGCTCACGCCCATCGCGTTTCTTCTCCCCGACGTGTCCGCGCGGGCCCCGCCGGCCGTTCCCAGCACGTGCGTGCACCAACCGTCGCCTCGATCATGCCCACCCCGCATGCGTTAAATGCAATTTGTGCGCATGGCATGTCGGGTGCGATCATACCAGCACTAATGCACCGGATCCCATCAGAACTCCGCAGTTAAGCGTGCTTGGGCGAGAGTAGTACTAGGTTGGGTGACCACTTGGGAAGTCCTCGTGTTGCACCCCTTTTTTATATTTCTTTTGCTTGTTACTTCAATTTTTCCCCGTTCTTTTCTTCCTTTCTTTACAAATGGCAACCTCCCCCGCTCGCACGCTCACGCCCATCGCGTTTCTTCTCCCCGACGTGTCCGCGCGGGCCCCGCCGGCCGTTCCCAGCACGTGCGTGCACCCACCGTCGCCTCGATCATGCCCACCCCGCATGCGTTAAATACAATTTGTGCGCATGGCATGTCGGGTGCGATCATACCAGCACCAATGCACCGGATCCCAACAGAACTCCGCAGTTAAGCGTGCTTGGGCGAGAGTAGTACTAAGTTGGGTGACCACTTGGGAAGTTCTCGTGTTGCACCCCTTTTTTATATTTCTTTTGCTCGTTACTTCAATTTCTCGCCGTTCTTTTCTTCCTTTCTTTACAAATGGCAACCTCCCCCGCTCGCACGCTCACGCCCATCGCGTTTCTTCTCCCCGACGTGTCCGCGCGGGCCCCGCCGGCCGTTCCCAGCACGTGCGTGCACCAACCGTCGCCTCGATCATGCCCACCCCGCATGCGTTAAATGCAATTTGTGCGCATGGCATGTCGGGTGCGATCATACCAGCACTAATGCACCGGATCCCATCAGAACTCCGCAGTTAAGCGTGCTTGGGCGAGAGTAGTACTAGGTTGGGTGACCACTTGGGAAGTCCTCGTGTTGCACCCCTTTTTTATATTTCTTTTGCTTGTTACTTCAATTTTTCCCCGTTCTTTTCTTCCTTTCTTTACAAATGGCAACCTCCCCCGCTCGCACGCTCACGCCCATCGCGTTTCTTCTCCCCGACGTGTCCGCGCGGGCCCCGCCGGCCGTTCCCAGCACGTGCGTGCACCCACCGTCGCCTCGATCATGCCCACCCCGCATGCGTTATATGCAATTTGTGCGCTTGGAATGTCGGGTGCGATCATACCAGCACTAATGCACCGGATCCCATCAGAACTTCGCAGTGAAGCGTGCTTGGGCGAGAGTAGTACTAAGTTGGGTGACCACTTGGGAAGTCCTCGTGTTGCACCCCTTTTTTATATTTCTTTTGCTCGTTACTTCAATTTTTCCCCGTTCTTTTCTTCCTTTCTTTACAAATGGCAACCTCCCCCGCTCGCACGCTCACGCCCATCGCGTTCTTCTCCCCGACGTGTCCGCGCGGGCCCCGCCGGCCGTTCCCAGCACGTGCGTGCACCCACCGTCGCCTCGATCATGCCCACCCCGCATGCGTTATATGCAATTTGTGCGCTTGAAATGTCGGGTGCGATCATACCAGCACTAATGCACCGGATCCCATCAGAACTCCGCAGTGAAGCGTGCTTGGGCGAGAGTAGTACTAAGTTGGGTGACCACTTGGGAAGTCCTCGTGTTGCACCCCTTTTTTATATTTCTTTTGCTCGTTACTTCAATTTCTCCCCGTTCTTTTCTTCCTTTCTTTACAAATGGCAACCTCCCCCGCTCGCACGCTCACGCCCATCGCGTTTCTTCTCCCCGACGTGTCCGCGCGGGCCCCGCCGGCCGTTCCCAGCACGTGCGTGCACCCACCGTCACCTCGATCATGCCCACCCTGCATGCGTTAAATGCAATTTGTGCGCATGGCATGTCGGATGCGATCATACCAGCACTAATGCACCTGATCCCATCAGAACTGCGCAGTTAAGCGTGCTTGGGCGAGAGTAGTACTAAGTTGGGTGACCACTTGGGAAGTCCTCGTGTTGCACCCCTCCTTTATATTTCTTTTGCTCGTTTCTTCAATTTCTCCCCGTTCTTTTCTTCCTTTCTTTACAAATTTCAACCTCCCCCACTCGCACGCTCACGCCCATCGCGTTTCTTCTCCCCGACGTGAACGCGCGGGCCCCGCCGGCCGTTCCCAGCACGTGCGTGCACCCACCGTCGCCTCGATCATGCCCACCCCGCATGCGTTAAATGCAATTTGTGCGCATGGAATGTCGGGTGCGATCATACCAGCACTAATGCACCGGATCCCATCAGAACTCCGCAGTTAAGCGTGCTTGGGCGAGAGTAGTACTAGGTTGGGTGACCACTTGGGAAGTCCTCGTGTTGCACCCCTTTTTTATATTTCTTTTGCTTGTTACTTCAATTTTTCCCCGTTCTTTTCTTCCTTTCTTTACAAATGGCAACCTCCCCCGCTCGCACGCTCACGCCCATCGCGTTTCTTCTCCCCGACGTGTCCGCGCGGGCCCCGCCGGCCGTTCCCAGCACGTGCGTGCACCCACCGTCGCCTCGATCATGCCCACCCCGCATGCGTTAAATGCAATTTGTGCGCATGGAATGTCGGATGCGATCATACCAGCACTAATGCACTGGATCCAATCAGAACTCCGCAGTTAAGCGTGCTTGGGCGAGAGTAGTACTAAGTTGGGTGACCACTTGGGAAGTCCTCGTGTTGCACCACTTTTTTATATTTCTTTTGCTCGTTACTTCAATTTCTCCCCGTTCTTTTCTTCCTTTCTTTACAAATGGCAACATCCCCCGCTCGCACCTCACGCCCATCGCGTTTCTTCTCCCCGACGAGTCCGCGCGGGCCCCGCCGGCCGTTCCCAGCACGTGCATGCACCCACCGTCGCCTCGATCATGCCCACCCTGCATGCGTTAAATGCAATTTGTGCGCATGGCATGTCGGGTGCGATCATACCAGTACTAATGCACCGTATCCCATCAAAACTCCGCAGTTAAGCGTGCTCGGGGGAGAGTAGTACTAAGTTGGGTGACCACTTGGGAAGTCCTCGTGTTGCACCCCTTTTTTATATTTCTTTTGCTCGTTACTTCAATTTCTCCCCGTTCTTTTCTTCCTTTCTTTACAAATGGCCATCTCTCACGCTCACGACCATCGCGTTTCTTCTCCCCGACGTGTCCGCGCGGGCCCCGCCGGCCGTTCCCAGCACGTGCGTGCACCCACCGTCGCCTCGATCATGCCCACCCCGCATGTGTTAAATACAATTTGTGCGCATGGCATGTCGGGTGCGATCATACCAGCACTAATGCACCGTATTCCATCAGAACTCCGCAGTTAAGCGTGCTTGGGCGAGAGTAGTACTAAGTTGGGTGACCACTTGGGAAGTCCTCGTGTTGCACCCCTTTTTTATATTTCTTTTGCTCGTTACTTCAATTTCTCCCCGTTCTTTTCTTCCTTTCTTTACAAATGGCAACCTCCCCCGCTCGCACCTCACGCCCATCGCGTTTCTTCTCCCCGACGTGTCCGCGCGGGCCCCGCCGGCCGTTCCCAGCACGTGCGTGCACCCACCGTCGCCTCGATCATGCCCACCCCGCATGCTTTAAATGCAATTTGTGCGCATGGCATGTCGGGTGCGATCATACCAGCACTAATGCACCAGATCCCATCAGAACTCCGCAGTTAAGCGTGCTTGGGCGAGAGTAGTACTAAGTTGGGTGACCACTTGGGAAGTCCTCGTGTTGCACCCCTTTTTTATATTTCTTTTGCTCGTTACTTCAATTTCTCCCTGTTCTTTTCTTCCTTTCTTTACAAATGGCAACCTCCCCCGCTCACGCCCATCGCGTTTCTTCTCGCCGACGTGTCCGCGCGGGCCCCGCCGGCCGTTCCCTGCACGTGCTAGCACCCACCGTCGCCTCGATCATGCCCACCCCGCATGCGTTAAATGCAATTTGTGCGCATGGCATGTCGGGTGCGATCATACCAGCACTAATGCACCGGATCCCATCAGAACTCCGCAGTCAAGCGTGCTTGGGCGAGAGTAGTACTAAGTTGGGTGACCACTTGGGAAGTCCTCGTGTTGCACCCCTTTTTTATATTTCTTTTGCTCGTTACTTCAATTTCTCCCCGTTCTTTTCTTCCTTTCTTTACAAATGGCAACCTCCCCCGCTCGCACGCTCACGCCCATCGCGTTTCTTCTCCCCGACGTGTCCGCGCGGGCCCCGCCGGCCGTTCCCAGCACGTGCGTGCACCCACCGTCACCTCGATCATGCCCACCCTACATGCGTTAAATGCAATTTGTGCGCATGGCATGTCGGATGCGATCATACCAGCACTAATGCACCTGATCCCATCAGAACTGCGCAGTTAAGCGTGCTTGGGCGAGAGTAGTACTAAGTTGGGTGACCACTTGGGAAGTCCTCGTGTTGCACCCCTCTTTTATATTTCTTTTGCTCGTTTCTTCAATTTCTCCCCGTTCTTTTCTTCCTTTCTTTACAAATTTCAACCTCCCCCACTCGCACGCTCACGCCCATCGCGTTTCTTATCCCCGACGTGTCCGCGCGGGCCCCGCCGGCCGTTCCCAGTGTCACGATCCTACATTCTTGACCGTGCGGCGTCGTGACCGATACACGCTCACGACCAGCCTTAAGGGGAATTAAGCCCCATATATATTTTTCGCCCCGGCTTTGTGGCTTCGTCGGACCTTAGGCGAGGTTTGCCTTCGCCAATCGAACATCGCTTGTGCGGAATCCAAGCTTGTTCAACCACACACGCCTTCTGCGCGTGTATGTTCAATCGTCTGCGACACATCCGACTTGCCTCTACGCTAGGCCAACTCCTTCGGCTCGACCTTGCCTCTACTCGGGCCAAGGTCTCTCAATACAACGTCGCATCTCATCTTGCCATCTCGATCCCCATCGACGGGGTCCATATGTCTTGACGCCATCCCGAGTCTCGGGATGTCGTCGTCCATTATAACTCGTTCGGTCGTGCCATCGAGAATGGGTCCGCGTGTCGTTCATCTCATTGGGGCTTCCCGAACATCCATCCATCCGGGTTCTATCGAGGCATAGGCCCTCCCGTGCCCATGCCGAGTCATTTACGGATACCGTACCGGATAGCGGGTGCATGTAGCAACCTCCAACACGCGGGCTAGGGCGCAATACCGGCACACCCGTGCCGTCCGGTACTGTCCTTCAAAAACCCATTTCAAAGGAAGTCGCCCGAGACACTCGTCTCGGCACGCTCGCCCACACTGTGACACACGTATGTGCCACAGGGTAGCTCACTTAGGCCACAGGGCCCAGGGGTGGTGGAGAGCTAACACCATGGTACCCCCTATAGTACATTTTGAGCCATTTTCATTCTACCAGGAGTAGACATGATTTTCGTGAGGTGTCATACGGTGTCGTGCATTGTCCGTCCAATGTCCGATTGACACCAAACTTGGCGAGCATTCATATTTTATATGGACGGACTTAACTCCCGAACCGCATGACCAAATTCCTTCCGAAACCTCGACTTTTGAGGTTAAGGCCCGGGGCCCTACCCGGCCCTTCGACAAGCCTATCTTGTCCTTCATGTCTATGCTGATGTCTCTGTTATGCTTGTGTCTCAACATGTCTTCAATACCCACTTTGCGTGGTGGTGTGTTGGATGATGCATCGTCCTCCTCGATCGCATCATGGCATTCTTCTACGTTGGCCCGCATATGGCCGAATGGGCGTCACTTGAGGGACACCCCTTTGCTTGTCATGGCGTGAGGGTCACAACCTACTCTCTTCATAGTAAGGTTGTGACATTCTCCCCCACTTAACTTAGTCATCGTCCTCGATGACTTACTCGGGTCACAATCATGTTGCAGATTGTGACACCCAGCACGTGCGTGCACCCACCGTCGCCTCGATCATTCCCACCCCGCATGCGTTAAATACAATTTGTGCGCATGGCATGTCGGATGCGATCATACCAGCACTAATGCACCGGATCCCATCAGAACTCCGCAGTTAAGCGTGCTTGGGCGAGAGTAGTACTAAGTTGGGTGACCACTTGGGAAGTCCTCGTGTTGCACCCCTTTTTTATATTTCTTTTGCTCGTTACTTCAATTTCTCCCCGTTCTTTTCTTCCTTTCTTTACAAATGGCAACCTCCCCCGCTCGCACGCTCACGCCCATCGCGTTTCTTCTCCCCGACGTGTTCGCGCGGGCCCCGCCGGCCGTTCCCAGCATGTGCGTGCACCCACCGTCGCCTCGATCATGCCCACCCCGCATGCGTTAAATGCAATTTGTGCGCATGGCATGTCGGGTGCGATCATACCAGCACTAATGCACCGGATCCCATCAGAACTCCGCAGTGAAGCGTGCTTGGGCGAGAGTAGTACTAAGTTGGGTGACCACTTGGGAAGTCCTCGTGTTGCACCCCTTTTTTATATTTCTTTTGCTCGTTACTTCAATTTCTCCCCGTTCTTTTCTTCCTTTCTTTACAAATGGCAACCTCCCCCGCTCGCACGCTCAAGCCCATCGCGTTTCTTCTCCCCGTCGTGTCCGCGCGGGACCCGCCGGCCGTTCCCAGCACGTGCGTGCACCAACCGTCGCCTCGATCATGCCCACCCCGCATGCGTTAAATGCAATTTGTGCGCATGGCATGTCGGGTGCGATCATACCAGCACTAATGCACCGGATCTCATCAGAACTCAGCAGTCAAGCGTGCTTGGGCGAGAGTAGTACTAAGTTGGGTGACCACTTGGGAAGTCCTCGTGTTGCACCACTTTTTTATATTTCTTTTGCTCGTTACTTCAATTTCTCCCCGTTCTTTTCTTCCTTTCTTTACAAATGGCAACCTCCCCCGCTCGCACGCTCACGCCCATCGCGTTTCTTCTCCCCGTCGTGTCCGTGCGGGCCCCGCCGGCCGTTCCCAGCACGTGCGTGCACCCACCGTCGCCTCGATCATGCCCACCCCGCATGCGTTAAATGCAATTTGTGCCTATGGCATGTCGGGTGCGATCATACCAGCACTAATGCACCGGATCCCATCAGAACTCCGCAGTGAAGCGTGCTTGGGCGAGAGTAGTACTAAGTTTGGTGATCACTTGGGAAGTCCTCGTGTTGCACCCCTTTTTTATATTTCTTTTGCTCGTTACTTCAATTTCTCCCCGTTCTTTTGCTCGTTACTTCAATTTCTCCCCGTTCTTTTCTTCCTTTCTTTACGAATGGCAACCTCCCCCGCTCGCACGCTCACGCCCATCGCGTTTCTTCTCCGCGACGTGTCCGCGCGGGCCCCGCCGGCCGTTCCCAGCACGTGCGTGCACCCACCGTCGCCTCGATCATGCCCACCCCGCATGCGTTAAATGCAATTTGTGCGCATGCATGTCGGGTGCGATCATACCAGCACTAATGCACCGGATCCCATCAGAACTCCGCACTAAAGCGTGCTTGGGCGAGAGTAGTACTAAGTTGGGTGACCACTTGGGAAGTCCTCGTGTTGCACCCCTTTTTTATATTTCTTTTGCTCGTTACTTCAATTTCAACCCGTTCTTTTCTTCCTTTCTTTACAAATGGCAACCTCCCCCGCTCGCACGCTCACGCCCATCGCGTTTCTTCTCCCCGACGTGTCCGCGCGGGCCCCGCCGGCCGTTCCCAGCACGTGCGTGCACCCACCGTCGCCTCGATCATGCCCACCCTGCATGCGTTAAATGCAATTTGTGCGCATGGCATGTCGGGTGCGATCATACCAGCACTAATGCACCGGATCCCATCAGAACTCCGCAGTTAAGCGTGCTTGGGCGAGAGTAGTACTAAGTTGGGTGACCACTTGGGAAGTTCTCGTGTTGCACCCCTTTTTTATATTTCTTTTGCTCGTTACTTCAATTTCTCCCCGTTCTTTTCTTCTTTTCTTTACAAATGGCAACCTCCCCCGCTCGCACGCTCACGCCCATCGCGTTTCTTCTCTCCGACGTGTCCGCGCGGGCCCCGCCGGCCGTTCCCAGCACGTGCGTGCACCCACCGTCGCCTCGATCATGCCCACCCCGCATGCGTTAAATGCAATTTGTGCGCATGGCATGTCTGGTGCGATCATACCAGCACTAATGCACCGGATCCCATCAGAACTCAGCAGTTAAGCGTGCTTGGGTAGTACTAAGTTGGGTGACCACTTGGGAAGTCCTCGTGTTGCACCCCTTTTTTATATTTCTTTTGCTCGTTACTTCAATTTCTCCCCGTTCTTTTCTTCCTTTCTTTACAAATGGCAAACTCCCCCGCCCGCACGCTCACGCCCATCGCGTTTCTTCTACCCGACGTGTCCGCGCGGGCCCCGCCGGCCGTTCCCATCACGTGCGTGCACCCACCGTCGCCTCGATCATGCCCACCCCGCATGCGTTAAATGCAATTTGTGCGCATGGCATGTCGGGTGCGATCATACCAGCACTAATGCACCGGATCCCATCAGAACTCCGCAGTTAAGCGTGCTTGGGCGAGAGTAGTACTAAGTTGGGTGACCACTTGGGAAGTCCTCGTGTTGCACCCCTTTTTTATATTTCTTTTGCTCGTTACTTCAATTTCTCCCCGTTCTTTTCTTCCTTTCTTTACAAATGGCAACCTCCCCCGCTCGCACGCTCACGCCCATCGCGTTTCTTCTCCCCGACGTGTCCGCGCGGGCCCCGCCGGCCGTTCGCAGCATGTGCGTGCACCCACCGTCGCCTCGATCATGCCCACCCCGCATGCGTTAAATGCAATTTGTGCGCATGGCATGTCGGGTGCGATCATACTAGCACTAATGCACCGGATCCCATCAGAACTCCGCAGTTAAGCGTGCTTGGGCGAGAGTAGTACTAAGTTGGGTGACCACTTGTGAAGTCCTCGTGTTTCACCCTTTTTTTATATTTCTTTTGCTCGTTTCTTCAATTTCTCCCCGTTCTTTTCTTCCTTTCTTTACAAATGGCAACCTCCCCCGCTCGCACGCTCACGCCCATCGCGTTTCTTCTCCCCGACGTGTCCGCGCGGGCCCCGCCGGCCGTTCCCAGCATGTGCGTGCACCCACCGTCGCCTCGATCATGCCCACCCCGCATGCGTTAAATGCAATTTGTGCGCATGGCATGTCGGGTGTGATCATACCAGCACTAATGCACCGGATCCCATCAGAACTCCGCAGTTAAGCGTGCTTGGGCGAGAGTAGTACTAAGTTGGGTGACCACTTGTGAAGTCCTCGTGTTTCACCCTTTTTTTATATTTCTTTTGCTCGTTTCTTCAATTTCTCCCCGTTCTTTTCTTCCTTTCTTTACAAATGGCAACCTCCCCCGCTCGCACGCTCACGCCCATCGCGTTTCTTCTCCCCGACGTGTCCGCGCGGGCCCCGCCGGCCGTTCCCAGCATGTGCGTGCACCCACCGTCGCCTCGATCATGCCCACCCCGCATGCGTTAAATGCAATTTGTGCGCATGGCATGTCGGGTGCGATCATACCAGCACTAATGCATCGGATCCCATCAGAACTCCGCAGTTAAGCGTGCTTGGGCGAGAGTAGTACTAAGTTGGGTGACCACTTGGGAAGTCTTCGTGTTGCACCCCTTTTTTATATTTCTTTTGCTCGTTACTTCAATTTCTCCCCGTTCTTTTCTTCCTTTCTTTACAAATGGCAACCTCCCCCGCTCGCACGCTCACGCCCATCGCGTTTCTTCTCCCCGACGTGTCCGCGCGGGCCCCGCCGGCCGTTCCCAGCACGTGCGTGCACCCACCGTCGCTTCGATCATGCCCACCCCGCATGCGTTAAATGCAATTTGTGCGCATGGCATGTCGGGTGCGATCATACCAGCACTAATGCACCGGATCCCATCAGAACTCCACAGTTAAGCGTGCTTGGGCGAGAGTAGTACTAAGTTGGGTGACTACTTGGGAAGTCCTTGTGTTGCACCCCTTTTTTATATTTCTTTTGCTCGTTACTTCAATTTCTCCCCGTTCTTTTGCTCGTTACTTCAATTTCTCCCCGTTCTTTTATTCCTTTCTTTACAAATGGCAACCTCCCCTGCTCGCACGCTCACGCCCATCGCGTTTCTTCTCCCCGACGTGTCCGCGCAGGCCCCGCCGGCCGTTCCCAGCACGTGCGTGCACCCACCGTCGCCTCGATCATGCCCACCCTTCATGCGTTAAATGCAATTTGTGCGCATGGCATGTCGGGTGCGATCATACCAGCACTAATGCACCGGATCCCATCAGAACTCCTTAGTCAAGCGTGCTTGGGCGAGAGTAGTACTAAGTTGGGTGACCACTTGGGAAGTCCTCGTGTTGCACCCCTTTTTTATATTTCTTTTGCTCGTTACTTCAATTTCTCCCTGTACTTTTCTTCCTTTCTTTACAAATGGCAACCTCCCCCGCTCGCACGCTCACGTCCATCGCGTATCTTATCCCCGACGTGTCCGCGCGGGCCCCGCCGGCCGTTCCCAGCACGTGCGTGCACCCACCGTCGCCTCGATCATGCCCACCCCGCATGCGTGAAATGCAATTTGTGCGCATGGCATGTCGGGTGCGATCATACCAGCACTAATGCACCGGATCCCATCAGAACTCCGCAGTTAAGCGTGCTTGGGCGTGAGTAGTACTAAGTTGGGTGACCACTTGGGAAGTTCTCGTGTTGCACCCTTTTTTATATTTCTTTTGCTCGTTACTTCAATTTCTCCCCGTTCTTTTCTTCCTTTCTTTACAAATGGCAACCTCCCCCGCTCGCACGCTCACGCCCATCGCGTTTCTTCTCCCCGACGTGTCCGCGCGGGCCCCGCCGGCCGTTCCCAGCACGTGCGTGCACCCACCGTCGCCTCGATCATGCCCACCCCGCATGCGTGAAATGCAATTTGTGCGCATGGCATGTCGGGTGCGATCATACCAGCACTAATGCACCGGATCCCATCAGAACTCCGCAGTTAAGCGTGCTTGGGCGAGAGTAGTACTAAGTTGGGTGACCAATTGGGAAGTCCTCGTGTTGCACCCTTTTTTATATTTCTTTTGCTCGTTACTTCAATTTCTCCCCGTTCTTTTCTTCCTTTCTTTACAAATGGCAACCTCCCCCGCTCACACGCTCACGCCCATCGCGTTTCTTCTCCCCGACGTGTCCACGCGGGCCCCGCCGGCCGTTCCCAGCACGTGCGTGCACCCACCGTCGCCTCGATCATGCCCACCCCGCATGCGTTAAATGCAATTTGTGTGCATGGCATGTCAGGTGCGATCATACCAGCACTAATGCACCGGATCCCATCAGAACTCCGCAGTCAAGCGTGCTTGGGCGAGAGTAGTACTAAGTTGGGTGACCACTTGGGAAGTCCTCGTGTTGCACCCCTTTTTTATATTTCTTTTGCTCGTTACTTCAATTTCTCCCCGTTCTTTTCTTCCTTTCTTTACAAATGGCAACCTCCCCCGCTCACGCCCATCGCGTTTCTTCTCCCCGACGTGTCTGCGCGGGCCCCGCCGGCCGTTCCCAGCACGTGCGTGCACCCACCGTCGCCTTGATCATGCCCACCCCGCATGCGTTAAATGCAATTTGTGCGCATGGCATGTCGGGTTCGTTCATACCAGCACTAATGCACCGGATCCCATCAGAACTCCGCAGTTAAGCGTTCTTGGGCGGGAGTAGTACTAAGTTGGGTGACCACTTGGGAAGTCCTCGTGTTGCACCCCTTTTTTATATTTCTTTTGCTCGTTACTTCAATTTCTCCCCGTTCTTTTCTTCCTTTCTTTACAAATGGCAACCTCCCCCGCTCGCATGCGTTAAATGCAATTTGTGCGCATGGCATGTCGGGTGCGATCATACCAGCACTAATGCACCGGATCCCATCAGAACTCCGCAGTCAAGCGTGCTTGGGCGAGAGTAGTACTAAGTTGGGTGACCACTTGGGAAGTCCTCGTGTTGCACCCCTTTTTTATATTTCTTTTGCTCGTTACTTCAATTTCTCCCCGTTCTTTTCTTCCTTTCTTTACAAATGG
Organism: Cucurbita pepo subsp. pepo; assembly: GCF_057944985.1. Lineage (NCBI taxonomy): Eukaryota > Viridiplantae > Streptophyta > Magnoliopsida > Cucurbitales > Cucurbitaceae > Cucurbita > Cucurbita pepo. The sequence continues at coordinate 9,472,529 of NC_141798.1, forward strand.
CAACCTCCCCCGCTCGCACGCTCACGCCCATCGCGTTTCTTCTCCCCGACGTGTCCGCGCGGGCCCCGCCGGCCGTTCCCAGCACGTGCGTGCACCCATCCTCGCCTCGATCATGCCCACCCCGCATGCGTTAAATGCAATTTGTGCGCATGGCATGTCGGGTGCGATCATACCAGCACTAATGCACCGGATCCCATCAGAACTCCGCAGTCAAGCGTGCTTGGGCGAGAGTAGTACTAAGTTGGGTGACCACTTGGGAAGTCCTCGTGTTGCACCCCTTTTTTATATTTCTTTTGCTCGTTACTTCAATTTCTCCCCGTTCTTTTCTTCCTTTCTTTACAAATGGCAACCTCCCCCGCTCACGCCCATCGCGTTTCTTCTCCCCGACGTGTCTGCGCGGGCCCCGCCGGCCGTTCCCAGCACGTGCGTGCACCCACCGTCGCCTTGATCATGCCCACCCCGCATGCGTTAAATGCAATTTGTGCGCATGGCATGTCGGGTTCGTTCATACCAGCACTAATGCACCGGATCCCATCAGAACTCCGCAGTTAAGCGTTCTTGGGCGGGAGTAGTACTAAGTTGGGTGACCACTTGGGAAGTCCTCGTGTTGCACCCCTTTTTTATATTTCTTTTGCTCGTTACTTCAATTTCTCCCCGTTCTTTTCTTCCTTTCTTTACAAATGGCAACCTCCCCCGCTCGCATGCGTTAAATGCAATTTGTGCGCATGGCATGTCGGGTGCGATCATACCAGCACTAATGCACCGGATCCCATCAGAACTCCGCAGTCAAGCGTGCTTGGGCGAGAGTAGTACTAAGTTGGGTGACCACTTGGGAAGTCCTCGTGTTGCACCCCTTTTTTATATTTCTTTTGCTCGTTACTTCAATTTCTCCCCGTTCTTTTCTTCCTTTCTTTACAAATGGCAACCTCCCCCGCTCGCATGCGTTAAATGCAATTTGTGCGCATGGCATGTCGGGTGCGATCATACCAGCACTAATGCACCGGATCCCATCAGAACTCCGCAGTCAAGCGTGCTTGGGCGAGAGTAGTACTAAGTTGGGTGACCACTTGGGAAGTCCTCGTGTTGCACCCCTTTTTTATATTTCTTTTGCTCGTTACTTCAATTTCTTCCCGTTCTTTTCTTCCTTTCTTTACAAATGGCAACCTCCCCCGCTCGCACGCTCACGCCCATCGCGTTTCTTCTCCCCGACGTGTCCGCGCGGGCCCCGCCGGCCGTTCCCAGCACGTGCGTGCACCCACCCTCGCCTCGATCATGCCCACCCCGCATGCGTTAAATGCAATTTGTGCGCATGGCATGTCGGGTGCGATCATACCAGCACTAATGCACCGGATCCCATCAGAACTCCGCAGTGTAGCGTGCTTGGGCGAGAGTAGTACTAAGTTGGGTGACCACTTGGGAAGTCCTCGTGTTGCACCCCTTTCTTTTGCTCGTTACTTCAATTTCTCCCCGTTCTTATCTTCCTTTCTTTACAAATGGCAACCTCCCCCGCTCGCACGCTCACGCCCATCGCGTTTCTTCTCCCCGACGTGTCCGCGCGGGCCCCACCGGCCGTTCCCAGCACGTGCGTGCACCCATCGTCGCCTCGATCATGCCCACCCCGCATGCGTTAAATGCAATTTGTGCGCATGGCATGTCGGGTGCGATCATACCAGCACTAATGCACCGGATCCCATCAGAACTCCGCAGTGTAGCGTGCTTGGGCGAGAGTAGTACTAAGTTGGGTGACCACTTGGGAAGTCCTCGTGTTGCACCCCTTTTTTATATTTCTTTTGCTCGTTACTTCAATTTCTCCCCGTTCTTTTCTTCCTTTCTTTACAAATGGCAACCTCCCCCGCTCGCACGCTCACGCCCATCGCGTTTCTTCTCCCCGACGTGTCCGCGCGGGCCCTGCCGGCCGTTCCCTGCACGTGCGTGCACCCACCCTCGCCTCGATCATGCCCACCCCGCATGCGTTAAATGCAATTCGTGCGCATGGCATGTCGGGTGCGATCATACCAGCACTAATGCACCGGATCCCATCAGAACTCCGCAGTGTAGCGTGCTTGGGCGAGAGTAGTACTAAGTTGGGTGACCACTTGGGAAGTCCTCGTGTTGCACCCCTTTTTTATATTTCTTTTGCTCGTTACTTCAATTTCTCCCCGTTCTTTTCTTCCTTTCTTTACAAATGGCAACCTCCCCCGCTCGCACGCTCACGCCCATCGCGTTTCTTCTCCCCGACGTGTCCGCGCGGGCCCTGCCGGCCGTTCCCTGCACGTGCGTGCACCCACCCTCGCCTCGATCATGCCCACCCCGCATGCGTTAAATGCAATTCGTGCGCATGGCATGTCGGGTGCGATCATACCAGCACTAATGCACCGGATCCCATCAGAACTCTGCAGTGTAGCGTGCTTGGGCGAGAGTAGTACTAAGTTGGGTGACCACATGGGAAGTCCTCGTGTTGCACCCCTTTTTTATATTTCTTTTGCTCGTTACTTCAATTTCTCCCCGTTCTTTTCTTCCTTTCTTTACAAATGGCAACCTCCCCCGCTCGCACGCTCACGCCCATCGCGTTTCTTCTCCCCGACGTGTCCGCGCGGGCCCCGCCGGCCGTTCCCAGCACGTGCGTGCACCCACCCTCGCCTCGATCATGCCCACCCCGCATGTGTTAAATGCAATTTGTGCGCATGGCATGTCGGGTGCGATCATACCAGCACTAATGCACCGGATCCCATCAGAACTCCGCAGTGTAGCGTGCTTGGGCGAGAGTAGTACTAAGTTGGGTGACCACTTGGGAAGTCCTCGTGTTGCACCCCTTTTTTATATTTCTTTTGCTCGTTACTTCAATTTCTCCCCGTTCTTTTTCTTCCTTTCTTTACAAATGGCAACCTCCCCCGCTCGCACGCTCACGCCCATCGCGTTTCTTCTCCCCGACGTGTCCGTGCGGGCCCCGCCGGCCGTTCCCAGCACGTGCGTGCACCCACCCTCGCCTCGATCATGCCCACCCCGCATGCGTTAAATGCAATTTGTGCGCATGGCATGTCGGGTGCGATCATACCAGCACTAATGCACCGGATCCCATCAGAACTCCGCAGTGTAGCGTGCTTGGGCGAGAGTAGTACTAAGTTGGGTGACCACTTGGGAAGTCCTCGTGTTGCACCCCTTTTTTATATTTCTTTTGCTCGTTACTTCAATTTCTCCCCGTTCTTTTCTTCCTTTCTTTACAAATGGCAACCTCCCCCGCTCGCACGCTCACGCCCATCGCGTTTCTTCTCCCCGACGTGTCCGCGCGGGCCCTGCCGGCCGTTCCCTGCACGTGCGTGCACCCACCCTCGCCTCGATCATGCCCACCCCGCATGCGTTAAATGCAATTCGTGCGCATGGCATGTCGGGTGCGATCATACCAGCACTAATGCACCGGATCCCATCAGAACTCTGCAGTGTAGCGTGCTTGGGCGAGAGTAGTACTAAGTTGGGTGACCACATGGGAAGTCCTCGTGTTGCACCCCTTTTTTATATTTCTTTTGCTCGTTACTTCAATTTCTCCCCGTTCTTTTCTTCCTTTCTTTACAAATGGCAACCTCCCCCGCTCGCACGCTCACGCCCATCGCGTTTCTTCTCCCCGACGTGTCCGCGCGGGCCCCGCCGGCCGTTCCCAGCACGTGCGTGCACCCACCCTCGCCTCGATCATGCCCACCCCGCATGCGTTAAATGCAATTTGTGCGCATGGCATGTCGGGTGCGATCATACCAGCACTAATGCACCGGATCCCATCAGAACTCCGCAGTGTAGCGTGCTTGGGCGAGAGTAGTACTAAGTTGGGTGACCACTTGGGAAGTCCTCGTGTTGCACCCCTTTTTTATATTTCTTTTGCTCGTTACTTCAATTTCTCCCCGTTCTTTTCTTCCTTTCTTTACAAATGGCAACCTCCCCCGCTCGCACGCTCACGCCCATCGCGTTTCTTCTCCCCGACGTGTCCGCGCGGGCCCTGCCGGCCGTTCCCTGCACGTGCGTGCACCCACCCTCGCCTCGATCATGCCCACCCCGCATGCGTTAAATGCAATTCGTGCGCATGGCATGTCGGGTGCGATCATACCAGCACTAATGCACCGGATCCCATCAGAACTCCGCAGTGTAGCGTGCTTGGGCGAGAGTAGTACTAAGTTGGGTGACCACTTGGGAAGTCCTCGTGTTGCACCCCTTTTTTATATTTCTTTTGCTCGTTACTTCAATTTCTCCCCGTTCTTTTCTTCCTTTCTTTACAAATGGCAACCTCCCCCGCTCGCACGCTCACGCCCATCGCGTTTCTTCTCCCCGACGTGTCTGCGCGGGCCCCGCCGGCCGTTCCCAGCACGTGCGTGCACCCACCCTCGCCTCGATCATGCCCACCCCGCATGCGTTAAATGCAATTCGTGCGCATGGCATGTCGGGTGCGATCATACCAGCACTAATGCACAGGATCCCATCAGAACTCCGCAGTGTAGCGTGCTTGGGCGAGAGTAGTACTAAGTTGGGTGACCACTTGGGAAGTCCTCGTGTTGCACCCCTTTTTTATATTTCTTTTGCTCGTTACTTCAATTTCTCCCCGTTCTTTTCTTCCTTTCTTTACAAATGGCAACCTCCCCCGCTCGCACGCTCACGCCCATCGCGTTTCTTCTCCCCGACGTGTCCGCGCGGGCCCCGCCGGCCGTTCCCAGCACGTGCGTGCACCCACCCTCGCCTCGATCATGCCCACCCCGCATGCGTTAAATGCAATTCGTGCGCATGGCATGTTGGGTGCGATCATACCAGCACTAATGCACCGGATCCCATCAGAACTCCGCAGTTAAGCGTGCTTGGGCGAGAGTAGTACTAAGTTGGGTGACCACTTGGGAAGTCCTCGTGGTGCACCCCTTTTTTATATTTCTTTTGCTCGTTACTTCAATTTCTCCCCGTTCTTTTCTTCCTTTCTTTACAAATGGCAACCTCCCCCGCTCGCACGCTCACGCCCATCGCGTTTCTTCTCCCCGACGTGTCCGCGCGGGCCCCGCCGGCCGTTCCCAGCACGTGCGTGCACCCACCCTCGCCTCGATCATGCCCACCCCGCATGCGTTAAATGCAATTTGTGCGCATGGCATGTCGGGTGCGATCATACCAGCACTAATGCACCGGATCCCATCAGAACTCCGCAGTTAAGCGTGCTTGGGCGAGAGTAGTACTAAGTTGGGTGACCACTTGGGAAGTCCTCGTGTTGCACCCCTTTTTTATATTTCTTTTCCTCGTTACTTCAATTTCTCCCCGTTCTTTTCTTCCTTTCTTTACAAATGGCAACCTCCCCCGCTCGCACGCTCACGCCCATCGCGTTTCTTCTCCCCGACGTGTCCGCGCGGGCCCCGCCGGCCGTTCCCAGCACGTGCGTGCACCCACCCTCGCCTCGATCATGCCCACCCCGCATGCGTTAAATGCAATTTGTGCGCATGGCATGTCAGGTGCGATCATACCAGCACTAATGCACCGGATCCCATCAGAACTCTGCAGTCAAGCGTGCTTGGGCGAGAGTAGTACTAAGTTGGGTGACCACTTCGGAAGTCCTCGTGTTGCACCCCTTTTTTATATTTCTTTTGCTCGTTACTTCAATTTCTCCCCGTTCTTTTCTTCCTTTCTTTACAAATGGCAACCTCCCCCGCTCGCACGCTCACGCCCATCGCGTTTCTTCTCCCCGACGTGTCCGCGCGGGCCCCGCCGGCCGTTCCCAGCACGTGCGTGCACCCACCCTCGCCTCGATCATGCCCACCCCGCATGCGTTAAATGCAATTTGTGCGCATGGCATGTCGGGTGCGATCATACCAGCACTAATGCACCGGATCCCATCAGAACTCCGCAGTGAAGCGTGCTTGGGCGAGAGTAGTACTAAGTTGGGTGACCACTTGGGAAGTCCTCGTGTTGCACCCCTTTTTTATATTTCTTTTGCTCGTTACTTCAATTTCTCCCCGTTCTTTTCTTCCTTTCTTTACAAATGGCAACCTCCCCCGCTCGCACGCTCACGCCCATCGCGTTTCTTCTCCCCGACGTGTCTGCGCGGGCCCCGCCGGCCGTTCCCAGCACGTGCGTGCACCCACCCTCGCCTCGATCATGCCCACCCCGCATGCGTTAAATGCAATTCGTGCGCATGGCATGTCGGGTGCGATCATACCAGCACTAATGCACCGGATCCCATCAGAACTCCGCAGTTAAGCGTGCTTGGGCGAGAGTAGTACTAAGTTGGGTGACCACTTGGGAAGTCCTCGTGTTGCACCCCTTTTTTATATTTCTTTTGCTCGTTACTTCAATTTCTCCCCGTTCTTTTCTTCCTTTCTTTACAAATGGCAACCTCCCCCGCTCGCACGCTCACGCCCATCGCGTTTCTTCTCCCCGACGTGTCCGCGCGGGCCCCGCCGGCCGTTCCCAGCACGTGCGTGCACCCACCCTCGCCTCGATCATGCCCACCCCGCATGCGTTAAATGCAATTTGTGCGCATGGAATGTCGGGTGCGATCATACCAGCACTAATGCACCGGATCCCATCAGAACTCCGCAGTCAAGCGTGCTTGGGCGAGAGTAGTACTAAGTTGGGTGACCACTTGGGAAGTCCTCGTGTTGCACCCCTTTTTTATATTTCTTTTGCTCGTTACTTCAATTTCTCCCCGTTCTTTTCTTCCTTTCTTTACAAATGGCAACCTCCCCCGCTCGCACGCTCACGCCCATCGCGTTTCTTCTCCCCGACGTGTCCGCGCGGGCCCCGCCGGCCGTTCCCTGCACGTGCGTGCACCCACCCTCGCCTCGATCATGCCCACCCCGCATGTGTTAAATGCAATTTGTGCGCATGGAATGTCGGGTGCGATCATACCAGCACTAATGCACCGGATTCCATCAGAACTCCGCAGTTAAGCGTGCTTGGGCGAGAGTAGTACTAAGTTGGGTGACCACTTGGGAAGTCCTCGTGTTGCACCCCTTTTTTATATTTCTTTTGCTCGTTACTTTAATTTCTCCCCGTTCTTTTCTTCCTTTCTTTACAAATGGCAACCTCCCCCGCTCGCACGCTCACGCCTATCGCGTTTCTTCTCCCCGACGTGTCCGCGCGGGCCCCGCCGGCCGTTCCCAGCACGTGCGTGCACCCACCCTCGCCTCGATCATGCCCACCCCGCATGCGTTAAATGCAATTTGTGCGCATGGCATGTCGGGTGCGATCATACCAGCACTAATGCACCGGATCCCATCAGAACTCCGCAGTTAAGCGTGCTTGGGCGAGAGTAGTACTAAGTTGGGTGACCACTTGGGAAGTCCTCGTGTTGCACCCCTTTTTTATATTTCTTTTGCTCGTTACTTCAATTTCTCCCCGTTCTTTTCTTCCTTTCTTTACAAATGGCAACCTCCCCCGCTCGCACGCTCACGCCCATCGCGTTTCTTCTCCCCGACGTGTCCGCGCGGGCCCCGCCGGCCGTTCCCAGCACGTGCGTGCACCCACCCTCGCCTCGATCATGCCCACCCCGCATGCGTTAAATGCAATTTGTGCGCATGGCATGTCGGGTGCGATCATACCAGCACTAATGCACCGGATCCCATCAGAACTCCGCAGTCAAGCGTGCTTGGGCGAGAGCAGTACTAAGTTGGGTGACCACTTGGGAAGTCCTCGTGTTGCACCCCTTTTTTATATTTCTTTTGCTCGTTACTTCAATTTCTCCCCGTTCTTTTCTTCCTTTCTTTACAAATGGCAACCTCCCCCGCTCGCACGCTCACGCCCATCGCGTTTCTTCTCCCCGACGTGTCCGCGCGGGCCCCGCCGGCCGTTCCCTGCACGTGCGTGCACCCACCCTCGCCTCGATCATGCCCACCCCGCATGCGTTAAATGCAATTTGTGCGCATGGCATGTCGGGTGCGATCATACCAGCACTAATGCACCGGATCCCATCAGAACTCCGCAGTCAAGCGTGCTTGGGCGAGAGTAGTACTAAGTTGGGTGACCACTTGGGAAGTCCTCGTGTTGCACCCCTTTTTTATATTTCTTTTGCTCGTTACTTCAATTTCTCCCCGTTCTTTTCTTCCTTTCTTTACAAATGGCAACCTCCCCCGCTCGCACGCTCACGCCCATCGCGTTTCTTCTCCCCGACGTGTCCGCGCGGGCCCCGCCGGCCGTTCCCAGCACGTGCGTGCACCCACCCTCGCCTCGATCATGCCCACCCCGCATGCGTTAAATGCAATTTGTGCGCATGGCATGTCGGGTGCGATCATACCAGCACTAATGCACCGGATCCCATCAGAACTCCGCAGTGAAGCGTGCTTGGGCGAGAGTAGTACTAAGTTGGGTGACAACTTGGGAAGTCCTCGTGTTGCACCCCTTTTTTATATTTCTTTTGCTCGTTACTTCAATTTCTCCCCGTTCTTTTCTTCCTTTCTTTACAAATGGCAACCTCCCCCGCTCGCACGCTCACGCCCATCGCGTTTCTTCTCCCCGACGTGTCCGCGCGGCCCCGCCGGCCGTTCCCAGCACGTGCGTGCACCCACCCTCGCCTCGATCATGCCCACTCCGCATGCGTTAAATGCAATTTGTGCGCATGGCATGTCGGGTGCGATCATACTAGCACTAATGCACCGGATCCCATCAGAACTCCGCAGTTAAGCGTGCTTGGGCGAGAGTAGTACTAAGTTGGGTGACCACTTGGGAAGTCCTCGTGTTGCACCCCTTTTTTATATTTCTTTTGCTCGTTACTTCAATTTCTCCCCGTTCTTTTCTTCCTTTCTTTACAAATGGCAACCTCCCCCGCTCACGCCCATCGCGTTTCTTCTCCCCGACGTGTCCGCGCGGGCCCCGCCGGCCGTTCCCAGCACGTGCGTGCACCCACCCTCGCCTCGATCATGCCCACCCCGCATGCGTTAAATGCAATTTGTGCGCATGGCATGTCGGGTGCGATCATACCAGCACTAATGCACCGGATCCCATCAGAACTCCGCAGTTAAGCGTGCTTGGGCGAGAGTAGTACTAAGTTGGGTGACCACTTGGGAAGTCCTCGTGTTGCACCCCTTTTTTATATTTCTTTTGCTCGTTACTTCAATTTCTCCCCGTTCTTTTCTTCCTTTCTTTACAAATGGCAACCTCCCCCGCTCGCACGCTCACGCCCATCGCGTTTCTTCTCCCCGACGTGTCCGCGCGAGCCCCGCCGGCCGTTCCCAGCACGTGCGTGCACCCACCCTCGCCTCGATCATGCCCACCCCGCATGCGTTAAATGCAATTTGTGCGCATGGCATGTCGGGTGCGATCATACCAGCACTAATGCACCGGATCCCATCAGAACTCCGCAGTCAAGCGTGCTTGGGCGAGAGTAGTACTAAGTTGGGTGACCACTTGGGAAGTCCTCGTGTTGCACCCCTTTTTTATATTTCTTTTGCTCGTTACTTCAATTTCTCCCCGTTCTTTTCTTCCTTTCTTTACAAATGGCAACCTCCCCCGCTCGCACGCTCACGCCCATCGCGTTTCTTCTCCCCGACGTGTCCGCGCGGGCCCCGCCGGCCGTTCCCAGCACGTGCGTGCACCCACCCTCGCCTCGATCATGCCCACCCCGCATGCGTTAAATGCAATTTGTGCGCATGGCATGTCGGGTGCGATCATACCAGCACTAATGCACCGGATCCCATCAGAACTCCGCAGTTAAGCGTGCTTGGGCGAGAGTAGTACTAAGTTGGGTGACCACTTGGGAAGTCCTCGTGTTGCACCCCTTTTTTATATTTCTTTTGCTCGTTACTTCAATTTCTCCCCGTTCTTTTCTTCCTTTCTTTACAAATGGCAACCTCCCCCGCTCGCACGCTCACGCCCATCGCGTTTCTTCTCCCCGACGTGTCCGCGCGGGCCCCGCCGGCCGTTCCCAGCACGTGCGTGCACCCACCCTCGCCTCGATCATGCCCACCCCGCATGCGTTAAATGCAATTTGTGCGCATGGCATGTCGGGTGCGATCATACCAGCACTAATGCACCGGATCCCATCAGAACTCCGCAGTTAAGCGTGCTTGGGCGAGAGTAGTACTAAGTTGGGTGACCACTTGGGAAGTCCTCGTGTTGCACCCCTTTTTTATATTTCTTTTGCTCGTTACTTCAATTTCTCCCCGTTCTTTTCTTCCTTTCTTTACAAATGGCAACCTCCCCCGCTCGCACGCTCACGCCCATCGCGTTTCTTCTCCCCGACGTGTCCGCGCGGGCCCCGCCGGCCGTTCCCAGCACGTGCGTGCACCCACCCTCGCCTCGATCATGCCCACCCCGCATGCGTTAAATGCAATTTGTGCGCATGGCATGTCGGGTGCGATCATACCAGCACTAATGCACCGGATCCCATCAGAACTCCGCAGTCAAGCGTGCTTGGGCGAGAGTAGTACTAAGTTGGGTGACCACTTGGGAAGTCCTCGTGTTGCACCCCTTTTTTATATTTCTTTTGCTCGTTACTTCAATTTCTCCCCGTTCTTTTCTTCCTTTCTTTACAAATGGCAACCTCCCCCGCTCGCACGCTCACGCCCATCGCGTTTCTTCTCCCCGACGTGTCCGCGCGGGCCCCGCCGGCCGTTCCCAGCACGTGCGTGCACCCACCCTCGCCTCGATCATGCCCACCCCGCATGCGTTAAATGCAATTTGTGCGCATGGCATGTCGGGTGCGATCATACCAGCACTAATGCACCGGATCCCATTAGAACTCCGCAGTTAAGCGTGCTTGGGCGAGAGTAGTACTAAGTTGGGTGACCACTTGGGAAGTCATCGTGTTGCACACCTTTTTTATATTTCTTTTGCTCGTTACTTCAATTTCTCCCCGTTCTTTTCTTCCTTTCTTTACAAATGGCAACCTCCCCCGCTCGCACGCTCACGCCCATCGCGTTTCTTCTCCCCGACGTGTCCGCGCGGGCCCCGCCGGCCGTTCCCAGCACGTGCGTGCACCCACCCTCGCCTCGATCATGCCCACCCCGCATGCGTTAAATGCAATTTGTGCGCATGGCATGTTGGGTGCGATCATACCAGCACTAATGCACCGGATCCCATCAGAACTTCGCAGTTAAGCGTGCTTGGGCGAGAGTAGTACTAAGTTGGGTGACCACTTGGGAAGTCCTCGTGTTGCACCCCTTTTTTATATTTCTTTTGCTCGTTACTTCAATTTCTCCCCGTTCTTTTCTTCCTTTCTTTACAAATGGCAACCTCCCCCGCTCGCACGCTCACGCCCATCGCGTTTCTTCTCCCCGACGTGTCCGCGCGGGCCCCGCCGGCCGTTCCCAGCACGTGCGTGCACCCACCCTCGCCTCGATCATGCCCACCCCGCATGCGTTAAATGCAATTTGTGCGCATGGCATGTCGGGTGCGATCATACCAGCACTAATGCACCGGATCCCATCAGAACTCCGCAGTTAAGCGTGCTTGGGCGAGAGTAGTACTAAGTTGGGTGACCACTTGGGAAGTCCTCGTGTTGCACCCCTTTTTTATATTTCTTTTGCTCGTTACTTCAATTTCTCCCCGTTCTTTTCTTCCTTTCTTTACAAATGGCAACCTCCCCCGCTCGCACGCTCACGCCTATCGCGTTTCTTCTCCCCGACGTGTCCGCGCGGGCCCCGCCGGCCGTTCCCAGCACGTGCGTGCACCCACCCTCGCCTCGATCATGCCCACCCCGCATGCGTTAAATGCAATTTGTGCGCATGGCATGTCGGGTGCGATCATACCAGCACTAATGCACCGAATTCCATCAGAACTCCGCAGTTAAGCGTGCTTGGGCGAGAGTAGTACTAAGTTGGGTGACCACTTGGGAAGTCCTCGTGTTGCACCCCTTTTTTATATTTCTTTTGCTCGTTACTTCAATTTCTCCCCGTTCTTTTCTTCCTTTCTTTACAAATGGCAACCTCCCCCGCTCGCACGCTCACGCCCATCGCGTTTCTTCTCCCCGACGTGTCCGCGCGGGCCCCGCCGGCCGTTCCCAGCACGTGCGTGCACCCACCCTCGCCTCGATCATGCCCACCCCGCATGCGTTAAATGCAATTTGTGCGCATGGCATGTCGGGTGCGATCATACCAGCACTAATGCACCGGATCCCATCAGAACTCCGCAGTTAAGCGTGCTTGGGCGAGAGTAGTACTAAGTTGGGTGACCACTTGGGAAGTCCTCGTGTTGCACCCCTTTTTTATATTTCTTTTGCTCGTTACTTCAATTTCTCCCCGTTCTTTTCTTCCTTTCTTTACAAATGGCAACCTCCCCCGCTCACGCCCATCGCGTTTCTTCTCCCCGACGTGTCCGCGCGGGCCCCGCCGGCCGTTCCCAGCACGTGCGTGCACCCACCCTCGCCTCGATCATGCCCACCCCGCATGCGTTAAATGCAATTTGTGCGCATGGCATGTCGGGTGCGATCATACCAGCACTAATGCACCGGATCCCATCAGAACTCCGCAGTTAAGCGTGCTTGGGCGAGAGTAGTACTAAGTTGGGTGACCACTTGGGAAGTCCTCGTGTTGCACCCCTTTTTTATATTTCTTTTGCTCGTTACTTCAATTTCTCCCCGTTCTTTTCTTCCTTTCTTTACAAATGGCAACCTCCCCCGCTCACGCCCATCGCGTTTCTTCTCCCCGACGTGTCCGCGCGGGCCCCGCCGGCCGTTCCCAGCACGTGCGTGCACCCACCCTCGCCTCGATCATGCCCACCCCGCATGCGTTAAATGCAATTTGTGCGCATGGCATGTCGGGTGCGATCATACCAGCACTAATGCACCGGATCCCATCAGAACTCCGCAGTTAAGCGTGCTTGGGCGAGAGTAGTACTAAGTTGGGTGACCACTTGGGAAGTCCTCGTGTTGCACCCCTTTTTTATATTTCTTTTGCTCGTTACTTCAATTTCTCCCCGTTCTTTTCTTCCTTTCTTTACAAATGGCAACCTCCCCCGCTCGCACGCTCACGCCCATCGCGTTTCTTCTCCCCGACGTGTCCGCGCGGGCCCCGCCGGCCGTTCCCAGCACGTGCGTGCACCCACCCTCGCCTCGATCATGCCCACCCCGCATGCGTTAAATGCAATATGTGCGCATGGCATGTCGGGTGCGATCATACCAGCACTAATGCACCGGATCCCATCAGAACTCCGCAGTTAAGCGTGCTTGGGCGAGAGTAGTACTAAGTTGGGTGACCACTTGGGAAGTCCTCGTGTTGCACCCCTTTTTTATATTTCTTTTGCTCGTTACTTCAATTTCTCCCCGTTCTTTTCTTCCTTTCTTTACAAATGGCAACCTCCCCCGCTCGCACGCTCACGCCCATCGCGTTTCTTCTCACCGACGTGTCCGCGCGGGCCCCGCCGGCCGTTCCCAGCACGTGCGTGCACCCACCCTCGCCTCGATCATGCCCACCCCGCATGCGTTAAATGCAATTTGTGCGCATGGCATGTCGGGTGCGATCATACCAGCACTAATGCACCGGATCCCATCAGAACTCCGCAGTTAAGCGTGCTTGGGCGAGAGTAGTACTAAGTTGGGTGACCACTTGGGAAGTCCTCGTGTTGCACCCCTTTTTTATATTTCTTTTGCTCGTTACTTCAATTTCTCCCCGTTCTTTTCTTCCTTTCTTTACAAATGGCAACCTCCCCCGCTCACGCCCATCGCGTTTCTTCTCCCCGACGTGTCCGCGCGGGCCCCGCCGGCCGTTCCCAGCACGTGCGTGCACCCACCCTCGCCTCGATCATGCCCACCCCGCATGCGTTAAATGCAATTTGTGCGCATGGCATGTCGGGTGCGATCATACCAGCACTAATGCACCGGATCCCATCAGAACTCCGCAGTTAAGCGTGCTTGGGCGAGAGTAGTACTAAGTTGGGTGACCACTTGGGAAGTCCTCGTGTTGCACCCCTTTTTTATATTTCTTTTGCTCGTTACTTCAATTTCTCCCCGTTCTTTTCTTCCTTTCTTTACAAATGGCAACCTCCCCCGCTCGCACGCTCACGCCCATCGCGTTTCTTCTCCCCGACGTGTCCGCGCGGGCCCCGCCGGCCGTTCCCAGCACGTGCGTGCACCCACCCTCGCCTCGATCATGCCCACCCCGCATGCGTTAAATGCAATATGTGCGCATGGCATGTCGGGTGCGATCATACCAGCACTAATGCACCGGATCCCATCAGAACTCCGCAGTTAAGCGTGCTTGGGCGAGAGTAGTACTAAGTTGGGTGACCACTTGGGAAGTCCTCGTGTTGCACCCCTTTTTTATATTTCTTTTGCTCGTTACTTCAATTTCTCCCCGTTCTTTTCTTCCTTTCTTTACAAATGGCAACCTCCCCCGCTCGCACGCTCACGCCCATCGCGTTTCTTCTCACCGACGTGTCCGCGCGGGCCCCGCCGGCCGTTCCCAGCACGTGCGTGCACCCACCCTCGCCTCGATCATGCCCACCCCGCATGCGTTAAATGCAATTTGTGCGCATGGCATGTCGGGTGCGATCATACCAGCACTAATGCATCGGATCCCATCAGAACTCCGCAGTTAAGCGTGCTTGGGCGAGAGTAGTACTAAGTTGGGTGACCACTTGGGAAGTCCTCGTGTTGCACCCCTTTTTTATATTTCTTTTGCTCGTTACTTCAATTTCTCCCCGTTCTTTTCTTCCTTTCTTTACAAATGGCAACCTCCCCCGCTCACGCCCATCGCGTTTCTTCTCCCCGACGTGTCCGCGCGGGCCCCGCCGGCCGTTCCCAGCACGTGCGTGCACCCACCCTCGCCTCGATCATGCCCACCCCGCATGCGTTAAATGCAATTTGTGCGCATGGCATGTCGGGTGCGATCATACCAGCACTAATGCACCGGATCCCATCAGAACTCCGCAGTTAAGCGTGCTTGGGCGAGAGTAGTACTAAGTTGGGTGACCACTTGGGAAGTCCTCGTGTTGCACCCCTTTTTTATATTTCTTTTGCTCGTTACTTCAATTTCTCCCCGTTCTTTTCTTCCTTTCTTTACAAATGGCAACCTCCCCCGCTCACGCCCATCGCGTTTCTTCTCCCCGACGTGTCCGCGCGGGCCCCGCCGGCCGTTCCCAGCACGTGCGTGCACCCACCCTCGCCTCGATCATGCCCACCCCGCATGCGTTAAATGCAATTTGTGCGCATGGCATGTCGGGTGCGATCATACCAGCACTAATGCACCGGATCCCATCAGAACTCCGCAGTTAAGCGTGCTTGGGCGAGAGTAGTACTAAGTTGGGTGACCACTTGGGAAGTCCTCGTGTTGCACCCCTTTTTTATATTTCTTTTGCTCGTTACTTCAATTTCTCCCCGTTCTTTTCTTCCTTTCTTTACAAATGGCAACCTCCCCCGCTCGCACGCTCACGCCCATCGCGTTTCTTCTCCCCGACGTGTCCGCGCGGGCCCCGCCGGCCGTTCCCAGCACGTGCGTGCACCCACCCTCGCCTCGATCATGCCCACCCCGCATGCGTTAAATGCAATATGTGCGCATGGCATGTCGGGTGCGATCATACCAGCACTAATGCACCGGATCCCATCAGAACTCCGCAGTTAAGCGTGCTTGGGCGAGAGTAGTACTAAGTTGGGTGACCACTTGGGAAGTCCTCGTGTTGCACCCCTTTTTTATATTTCTTTTGCTCGTTACTTCAATTTCTCCCCGTTCTTTTCTTCCTTTCTTTACAAATGGCAACCTCCCCCGCTCGCACGCTCACGCCCATCGCGTTTCTTCTCACCGACGTGTCCGCGCGGGCCCCGCCGGCCGTTCCCAGCACGTGCGTGCACCCACCCTCGCCTCGATCATGCCCACCCCGCATGCGTTAAATGCAATTTGTGCGCATGGCATGTCGGGTGCGATCATACCAGCACTAATGCATCGGATCCCATCAGAACTCCGCAGTTAAGCGTGCTTGGGCGAGAGTAGTACTAAGTTGGGTGACCACTTGGGAAGTCCTCGTGTTGCACCCCTTTTTTATATTTCTTTTGCTCGTTACTTCAATTTCTCCCCGTTCTTTTCTTCCTTTCTTTACAAATGGCAACCTCGCACGCTCACGCCCATCGCGTTTCTTCTCCCCGACGTGTCCGCGCGGGCCCCGCCGGCCGTTCCCAGCACGTGCGTGCACCCACCCTCGCCTCGATCATGCCCACCCCGCATGCGTTAAATGCAATTTGTGCGCATGGCATGTCGGGTGCGATCATACCAGCACTAATGCACCGGATCCCATCAGAACTCCGCAGTTAAGCGTGCTTGGGCGAGAGTAGTACTAAGTTGGGTGACCACTTGGGAAGTCCTCGTGTTGCACCCCTTTTTTATATTTCTTTTGCTCGTTACTTCAATTTCTCCCCGTTCTTTTCTTCCTTTCTTTACAAATGGCAACCTCCCCCGCTCACGCCCATCGCGTTTCTTCTCCCCGACGTGTCCGCGCGGGCCCCGCCGGCCGTTCCCAGCACGTGCGTGCACCCACCCTCGCCTCGATCATGCCCACCCCGCATGCGTTAAATGCAATTTGTGCGCATGGCATGTCGGGTGCGATCATACCAGCACTAATGCACCGGATCCCATCAGAACTCCGCAGTTAAGCGTGCTTGGGCGAGAGTAGTACTAAGTTGGGTGACCACTTGGGAAGTCCTCGTGTTGCACCCCTTTTTTATATTTCTTTTGCTCGTTACTTCAATTTCTCCCCGTTCTTTTCTTCCTTTCTTTACAAATGGCAACCTCCCCCGCTCGCACGCTCACGCCCATCGCGTTTCTTCTCCCCGACGTGTCCGCGCGGGCCCCGCCGGCCGTTCCCAGCACGTGCGTGCACCCACCCTCGCCTCGATCATGCCCACCCCGCATGCGTTAAATGCAATATGTGCGCATGGCATGTCGGGTGCGATCATACCAGCACTAATGCACCGGATCCCATCAGAACTCCGCAGTTAAGCGTGCTTGGGCGAGAGTAGTACTAAGTTGGGTGACCACTTGGGAAGTCCTCGTGTTGCACCCCTTTTTTATATTTCTTTTGCTCGTTACTTCAATTTCTCCCCGTTCTTTTCTTCCTTTCTTTACAAATGGCAACCTCCCCCGCTCGCACGCTCACGCCCATCGCGTTTCTTCTCACCGACGTGTCCGCGCGGGCCCCGCCGGCCGTTCCCAGCACGTGCGTGCACCCACCCTCGCCTCGATCATGCCCACCCCGCATGCGTTAAATGCAATTTGTGCGCATGGCATGTCGGGTGCGATCATACCAGCACTAATGCACCGGATCCCATCAGAACTCCGCAGTTAAGCGTGCTTGGGCGAGAGTAGTACTAAGTTGGGTGACCACTTGGGAAGTCCTCGTGTTGCACCCCTTTTTTATATTTCTTTTGCTCGTTACTTCAATTTCTCCCCGTTCTTTTCTTCCTTTCTTTACAAATGGCAACCTCGCACGCTCACGCCCATCGCGTTTCTTCTCCCCGACGTGTCCGCGCGGGCCCCGCCGGCCGTTCCCAGCACGTGCGTGCACCCACCCTCGCCTCGATCATGCCCACCCCGCATGCGTTAAATGCAATTTGTGCGCATGGCATGTCGGGTGCGATCATACCAGCACTAATGCACCGGATCCCATCAGAACTCCGCAGTTAAGCGTGCTTGGGCGAGAGTAGTACTAAGTTGGGTGACCACTTGGGAAGTCCTCGTGTTGCACCCCTTTTTTATATTTCTTTTGCTCGTTACTTCAATTTCTCCCCGTTCTTTTCTTCCTTTCTTTACAAATGGCAACCTCCCCCGCTCGCACGCTCACGCCCATCGCGTTTCTTCTCCCCGACGTGTCCGCGCGGGCCCCGCCGGACGTTCCCAGCACGTGCGTGCACCCACCCTCGCCTCGATCATGCCCACCCCGCATGCGTTAAATGCAATTTGTGCGCATGGCATGTCGGGTGCGATCATACCAGCACTAATGCACCGGATCCCATCAGAACTCCGCAGTTAAGCGTGCTTGGGCGAGAGTAGTACTAAGTTGGGTGACCACTTGGGAAGTCCTCGTGTTGCACCCCTTTTTTATATTTCTTTTGCTCGTTACTTCAATTTCTCCCCGTTCTTTTCTTCCTTTCTTTACAAATGGCAACCTCGCACGCTCACGCCCATCGCGTTTCTTCTCCCCGACGTGTCCGCGCGGGCCCCGCCGGCCGTTCCCAGCACGTGCGTGCACCCACCCTCGCCTCGATCATGCCCACCCCGCATGCGTTAAATGCAATTTGTGCGCATGGCATGTCGGGTGCGATCATACCAGCACTAATGCACCGGATCCCATCAGAACTCCGCAGTTAAGCGTGCTTGGGCGAGAGTAGTACTAAGTTGGGTGACCACTTGGGAAGTCCTCGTGTTGCACCCCTTTTTTATATTTCTTTTGCTCGTTACTTCAATTTCTCCCCGTTCTTTTCTTCCTTTCTTTACAAATGGCAACCTCGCACGCTCACGCCCATCGCGTTTCTTCTCCCCGACGTGTCCGCGCGGGCCCCGCCGGCCGTTCCCAGCACGTGCGTGCACCCACCCTCGCCTCGATCATGCCCACCCCGCATGCGTTAAATGCAATTTGTGCGCATGGCATGTCGGGTGCGATCATACCAGCACTAATGCACCGGATCCCATCAGAACTCCGCAGTTAAGCGTGCTTGGGCGAGAGTAGTACTAAGTTGGGTGACCACTTGGGAAGTCCTCGTGTTGCACCCCTTTTTTATATTTCTTTTGCTCGTTACTTCAATTTCTCCCCGTTCTTTTCTTCCTTTCTTTACAAATGGCAACCTCCCCCGCTCGCACGCTCACGCCCATCGCGTTTCTTCTCCCCGACGTGTCCGCGCGGGCCCCGCCGGCCGTTCCCAGCACGTGCGTGCACCCACCCTCGCCTCGATCATGCCCACCCCGCATGCGTTAAATGCAATTTGTGCGCATGGCATGTCGGGTGCGATCATACCAGCACTAATGCACCGGATCCCATCAGAACTCCGCAGTTAAGCGTGCTTGGGCGAGAGTAGTACTAAGTTGGGTGACCACTTGGGAAGTCCTCGTGTTGCACCCCTTTTTTATATTTCTTTTGCTCGTTACTTCAATTTCTCCCCGTTCTTTTCTTCCTTTCTTTACAAATGGCAACCTCCCCCGCTCGCACGCTCACGCCCATCGCGTTTCTTCTCCCCGACGTGTCCGCGCGGGCCCCGCCGGACGTTCCCAGCACGTGCGTGCACCCACCCTCGCCTCGATCATGCCCACCCCGCATGCGTTAAATGCAATTTGTGCGCATGGCATGTCGGGTGCGATCATACCAGCACTAATGCACCGGATCCCATCAGAACTCCGCAGTTAAGCGTGCTTGGGCGAGAGTAGTACTAAGTTGGGTGACCACTTGGGAAGTCCTCGTGTTGCACCCCTTTTTTATATTTCTTTTGCTCGTTACTTCAATTTCTCCCCGTTCTTTTCTTCCTTTCTTTACAAATGGCAACCTCGCACGCTCACGCCCATCGCGTTTCTTCTCCCCGACGTGTCCGCGCGGGCCCCGCCGGCCGTTCCCAGCACGTGCGTGCACCCACCCTCGCCTCGATCATGCCCACCCCGCATGCGTTAAATGCAATTTGTGCGCATGGCATGTCGGGTGCGATCATACCAGCACTAATGCACCGGATCCCATCAGAACTCCGCAGTTAAGCGTGCTTGGGCGAGAGTAGTACTAAGTTGGGTGACCACTTGGGAAGTCCTCGTGTTGCACCCCTTTTTTATATTTCTTTTGCTCGTTACTTCAATTTCTCCCCGTTCTTTTCTTCCTTTCTTTACAAATGGCAACCTCGCACGCTCACGCCCATCGCGTTTCTTCTCCCCGACGTGTCCGCGCGGGCCCCGCCGGCCGTTCCCAGCACGTGCGTGCACCCACCCTCGCCTCGATCATGCCCACCCCGCATGCGTTAAATGCAATTTGTGCGCATGGCATGTCGGGTGCGATCATACCAGCACTAATGCACCGGATCCCATCAGAACTCCGCAGTTAAGCGTGCTTGGGCGAGAGTAGTACTAAGTTGGGTGACCACTTGGGAAGTCCTCGTGTTGCACCCTTTTTTTATATTTCTTTTGCTCGTTACTTCAATTTCTCCCCGTTCTTTTCTTCCTTTCTTTACAAATGGCAACCTCCCCCGCTCGCACGCTCACGCCCATCGCGTTTCTTCTCCCCGACGTGTCCGCGCGGGCCCCGCCGGACGTTCCCAGCACGTGCGTGCACCCACCCTCGCCTCGATCATGCCCACCCCGCATGCGTTAAATGCAATTTGTGCGCATGGCATGTCGGGTGCGATCATACCAGCACTAATGCACCGGATCCCATCAGAACTCCGCAGTTAAGCGTGCTTGGGCGAGAGTAGTACTAAGTTGGGTGACCACTTGGGAAGTCCTCGTGTTGCACCCCTTTTTTATATTTCTTTTGCTCGTTACTTCAATTTCTCCCCGTTCTTTTCTTCCTTTCTTTACAAATGGCAACCTCGCACGCTCACGCCCATCGCGTTTCTTCTCCCCGACGTGTCCGCGCGGGCCCCGCCGGCCGTTCCCAGCACGTGCGTGCACCCACCCTCGCCTCGATCATGCCCACCCCGCATGCGTTAAATGCAATTTGTGCGCATGGCATGTCGGGTGCGATCATACCAGCACTAATGCACCGGATCCCATCAGAACTCCGCAGTTAAGCGTGCTTGGGCGAGAGTAGTACTAAGTTGGGTGACCACTTGGGAAGTCCTCGTGTTGCACCCCTTTTTTATATTTCTTTTGCTCGTTACTTCAATTTCTCCCCGTTCTTTTCTTCCTTTCTTTACAAATGGCAACCTCCCCCGCTCGCACGCTCACGCCCATCGCGTTTCTTCTCCCCGACGTGTCCGCGCGGGCCCCGCCGGCCGTTCCCAGCACGTGCGTGCACCCACCCTCGCCTCGATCATGCCCACCCCGCATGCGTTAAATGCAATTTGTGCGCATGGCATGTCGGGTGCGATCATACCAGCACTAATGCACCGGATCCCATCAGAACTCCGCAGTTAAGCGTGCTTGGGCGAGAGTAGTACTAAGTTGGGTGACCACTTGGGAAGTCCTCGTGTTGCACCCCTTTTTTATATTTCTTTTGCTCGTTACTTCAATTTCTCCCCGTTCTTTTCTTCCTTTCTTTACAAATGGCAACCTCGCACGCTCACGCCCATCGCGTTTCTTCTCCCCGACGTGTCCGCGCGGGCCCCGCCGGCCGTTCCCAGCACGTGCGTGCACCCACCCTCGCCTCGATCATGCCCACCCCGCATGCGTTAAATGCAATTTGTGCGCATGGCATGTCGGGTGCGATCATACCAGCACTAATGCACCGGATCCCATCAGAACTCCGCAGTTAAGCGTGCTTGGGCGAGAGTAGTACTAAGTTGGGTGACCACTTGGGAAGTCCTCGTGTTGCACCCCTTTTTTATATTTCTTTTGCTCGTTACTTCAATTTCTCCCCGTTCTTTTCTTCCTTTCTTTACAAATGGCAACCTCCCCCGCTCGCACGCTCACGCCCATCGCGTTTCTTCTCCCCGACGTGTCCGCGCGGGCCCCGCCGGCCGTTCCCAGCACGTGCGTGCACCCACCCTCGCCTCGATCATGCCCACCCCGCATGCGTTAAATGCAATTTGTGCGCATGGCATGTCGGGTGCGATCATACCAGCACTAATGCACCGGATCCCATCAGAACTCCGCAGTTAAGCGTGCTTGGGCGAGAGTAGTACTAAGTTGGGTGACCACTTGGGAAGTCCTCGTGTTGCACCCCTTTTTTATATTTCTTTTGCTCGTTACTTCAATTTCTCCCCGTTCTTTTCTTCCTTTCTTTACAAATGGCAACCTCCCCCGCTCGCACGCTCACGCCCATCGCGTTTCTTCTCCCCGACGTGTCCGCGCGGGCCCCGCCGGACGTTCCCAGCACGTGCGTGCACCCACCCTCGCCTCGATCATGCCCACCCCGCATGCGTTAAATGCAATTTGTGCGCATGGCATGTCGGGTGCGATCATACCAGCACTAATGCACCGGATCCCATCAGAACTCCGCAGTTAAGCGTGCTTGGGCGAGAGTAGTACTAAGTTGGGTGACCACTTGGGAAGTCCTCGTGTTGCACCCCTTTTTTATATTTCTTTTGCTCGTTACTTCAATTTCTCCCCGTTCTTTTCTTCCTTTCTTTACAAATGGCAACCTCGCACGCTCACGCCCATCGCGTTTCTTCTCCCCGACGTGTCCGCGCGGGCCCCGCCGGCCGTTCCCAGCACGTGCGTGCACCCACCCTCGCCTCGATCATGCCCACCCCGCATGCGTTAAATGCAATTTGTGCGCATGGCATGTCGGGTGCGATCATACCAGCACTAATGCACCGGATCCCATCAGAACTCCGCAGTTAAGCGTGCTTGGGCGAGAGTAGTACTAAGTTGGGTGACCACTTGGGAAGTCCTCGTGTTGCACCCCTTTTTTATATTTCTTTTGCTCGTTACTTCAATTTCTCCCCGTTCTTTTCTTCCTTTCTTTACAAATGGCAACCTCGCACGCTCACGCCCATCGCGTTTCTTCTCCCCGACGTGTCCGCGCGGGCCCCGCCGGCCGTTCCCAGCACGTGCGTGCACCCACCCTCGCCTCGATCATGCCCACCCCGCATGCGTTAAATGCAATTTGTGCGCATGGCATGTCGGGTGCGATCATACCAGCACTAATGCACCGGATCCCATCAGAACTCCGCAGTTAAGCGTGCTTGGGCGAGAGTAGTACTAAGTTGGGTGACCACTTGGGAAGTCCTCGTGTTGCACCCCTTTTTTATATTTCTTTTGCTCGTTACTTCAATTTCTCCCCGTTCTTTTCTTCCTTTCTTTACAAATGGCAACCTCCCCCGCTCGCACGCTCACGCCCATCGCGTTTCTTCTCCCCGACGTGTCCGCGCGGGCCCCGCCGGCCGTTCCCAGCACGTGCGTGCACCCACCCTCGCCTCGATCATGCCCACCCCGCATGCGTTAAATGCAATTTGTGCGCATGGCATGTCGGGTGCGATCATACCAGCACTAATGCACCGGATCCCATCAGAACTCCGCAGTTAAGCGTGCTTGGGCGAGAGTAGTACTAAGTTGGGTGACCACTTGGGAAGTCCTCGTGTTGCACCCCTTTTTTATATTTCTTTTGCTCGTTACTTCAATTTCTCCCCGTTCTTTTCTTCCTTTCTTTACAAATGGCAACCTCCCCCGCTCGCACGCTCACGCCCATCGCGTTTCTTCTCCCCGACGTGTCCGCGCGGGCCCCGCCGGCCGTTCCCAGCACGTGCGTGCACCCACCCTCGCCTCGATCATGCCCACCCTGCATGCGTTAAATGCAATTTGTGCGCATGGCATGTCGGGTGCGATCATACCAGCACTAATGCACCGGATCCCATCAGAACTCCGCAGTTAAGCGTGCTTGGGCGAGAGTAGTACTAAGTTGGGTGACCACTTGGGAAGTCCTCGTGTTGCACCCCTTTTTTATATTTCTTTTGCTCGTTACTTCAATTTCTCCCCGTTCTTTTCTTCCTTTCTTTACAAATGGCAACCTCGCACGCTCACGCCCATCGCGTTTCTTCTCCCCGACGTGTCCGCGCGGGCCCCGCCGGCCGTTCCCAGCACGTGCGTGCACCCACCCTCGCCTCGATCATGCCCACCCCGCATGCGTTAAATGCAATTTGTGCGCATGGCATGTCGGGTGCGATCATACCAGCACTAATGCACCGGATCCCATCAGAACTCCGCAGTTAAGCGTGCTTGGGCGAGAGTAGTACTAAGTTGGGTGACCACTTGGGAAGTCCTCGTGTTGCACCCCTTTTTTATATTTCTTTTGCTCGTTACTTCAATTTCTCCCCGTTCTTTTCTTCCTTTCTTTACAAATGGCAACCTCCCCCGCTCGCACGCTCACGCCCATCGCGTTTCTTCTCCCCGACGTGTCCGCGCGGGCCCCGCCGGCCGTTCCCAGCACGTGCGTGCACCCACCCTCGCCTCGATCATGCCCACCCCGCATGCGTTAAATGCAATTTGTGCGCATGGCATGTCGGGTGCGATCATACCAGCACTAATGCACCGGATCCCATCAGAACTCCGCAGTTAAGCGTGCTTGGGCGAGAGTAGTACTAAGTTGGGTGACCACTTGGGAAGTCCTCGTGTTGCACCCCTTTTTTATATTTCTTTTGCTCGTTACTTCAATTTCTCCCCGTTCTTTTCTTCCTTTCTTTACAAATGGCAACCTCCCCCGCTCGCACGCTCACGCCCATCGCGTTTCTTCTCCCCGACGTGTCCGCGCGGGCCCCGCCGGCCGTTCCCAGCACGTGCGTGCACCCACCCTCGCCTCGATCATGCCCACCCCGCATGCGTTAAATGCAATTTGTGCGCATGGCATGTCGGGTGCGATCATACCAGCACTAATGCACCGGATCCCATCAGAACTCCGCAGTTAAGCGTGCTTGGGCGAGAGTAGTACTACTAAGTTGGGTGACCACTTGGGAAGTCCTCGTGTTGCACCCCTTTTTTATATTTCTTTTGCTCGTTACTTCAATTTCTCCCCGTTCTTTTCTTCCTTTCTTTACAAATGGCAACCTCCCCTGCTCGCACGCTCACGCCCATCGCGTTTCTTCTCCCCGACGTGTCCGCGCGGGCCCCGCCGGCCGTTCCCAGCACGTGCGTGCACCCACCCTCGCCTCGATCATGCCCACCCCGCATGCGTTAAATGCAATTTGTGCGCATGGCATGTCGGGTGCGATCATACCAGCACTAATGCACCGGATCCCATCAGAACTCCGCAGTTAAGCGTGCTTGGGCGAGAGTAGTACTAAGTTGGGTGACCACTTGGGAAGTCCTCGTGTTGCACCCCTTTTTTATATTTCTTTTGCTCGTTACTTCAATTTCTCCCCGTTCTTTTCTTCCTTTCTTTACAAATGGCAACCTCCCCCGCTCGCACGCTCACGCCCATCGCGTTTCTTCTCCCCGACGTGTCCGCGCGGGCCCCGCCGGCCGTTCCCAGCACGTGCGTGCACCCACCCTCGCCTCGATCATGCCCACCCCGCATGCGTTAAATGCAATTTGTGCGCATGGCATGTCGGGTGCGATCATACCAGCACTAATGCACCGGATCCCATCAGAACTCCGCAGTTAAGCGTGCTTGGGCGAGAGTAGTACTACTAAGTTGGGTGACCACTTGGGAAGTCCTCGTGTTGCACCCCTTTTTTATATTTCTTTTGCTCGT
Source organism: Cucurbita pepo subsp. pepo (assembly GCF_057944985.1). Lineage (NCBI taxonomy): Eukaryota > Viridiplantae > Streptophyta > Magnoliopsida > Cucurbitales > Cucurbitaceae > Cucurbita > Cucurbita pepo. Next base: position 9,497,717 of record NC_141798.1, read on the forward strand.
TACTTCAATTTCTCCCCGTTCTTTTCTTCCTTTCTTTACAAATGGCAACCTCCCCCGCTCGCACGCTCACGCCCATCGCGTTTCTTCTCCCCGACGTGTCCGCGCGGGCCCCGCCGGCCGTTCCCAGCACGTGCGTGCACCCACCCTCGCCTCGATCATGCCCACCCCGCATGCGTTAAATGCAATTTGTGCGCATGGCATGTCGGGTGCGATCATACCAGCACTAATGCACCGGATCCCATCAGAACTCCGCAGTTAAGCGTGCTTGGGCGAGAGTAGTACTACTAAGTTGGGTGACCACTTGGGAAGTCCTCGTGTTGCACCCCTTTTTTATATTTCTTTTGCTCGTTACTTCAATTTCTCCCCGTTCTTTTCTTCCTTTCTTTACAAATGGCAACCTCCCCCGCTCGCACGCTCACGCCCATCGCGTTTCTTCTCCTCGACGTGTCCGCGCGGGCCCCACCGGCCGTTCCCAGCACGTGCGTGCACCCACCCTCGCCTCGATCATGCCCACCCCGCATGCGTTAAATGCAATTTGTGCGCATGGCATGTCGGGTGCGATCATACCAGCACTAATGCACCGGATCCCATCAGAACTCCGCAGTTAAGCGTGCTTGGGCGAGAGTAGTACTAAGTTGGGTGACCACTTGGGAAGTCCTCGTGTTGCACCCCTTTTTTATATTTCCTTTGCTCATTACTTCAATTTCTCCCCGTTCTTTTCTTCCTTTCTTTACAAATGGCAACCTCCCCCGCTCGCACGCTCACGCCCATCGCGTTTCTTCTCCCGTTCCCAGCACGTGCGTGCACCCACCCTCGCCTCGATCATGCCCACCCCGCATGCGTTAAATGCAATTTGTGCGCATGGCATGTCGGGTGCGATCATACCAGCACTAATTCACCGGATCCCATCAGAACTCCGCAGTTAAGCGTGCTTGGGCGAGAGTAGTACTAAGTTGGGTGACCACTTGGGAAGTCCTCGTGTTGCACCCCTTTTTTATATTTCTTTTGCTCGTTACTTCAATTTCTCCCCGTTCTTTTCTTCCTTTCTTTACAAATGGCAACCTCCCCCGCTCGCACGCTCACGCCCATCGCGTTTCTTCTCCCCGACGTGTCCGCGCGGGCCCCGCCGGCCGTTCCCAGCACGTGCGTGCACCCACCCTCGCCTCGATCATGCCCACCCCGCATGCGTTAAATGCAATTTGTGCGCATGGCATGTCGGGTGCGATCATACCAGCATTAATGCACCGGATCCCATCAGAACTCCGCAGTTAAGCGTGCTTGGGCGAGAGTAGTACTACTAAGTTGGGTGACCACTTGGGAAGTCCTCGTGTTGCACCCCTTTTTTATATTTCTTTTGCTCGTTACTTCAATTTCTCCCCGTTCTTTTCTTCCTTTCTTTACAAATGGCAACCTCCCCCGCTCGCACGCTCACGCCCATCGCGTTTCTTCTCCCCGACGTGTCCGTGCGGGCCCCGCCGGCCGTTCCCAGCACGTGCGTGCACCCACCCTCGCCTCGATCATGCCCACCCCGCATGCGTTAAATGCAATTTGTGCGCATGGCATGTCGGGTGCGATCATACCAGCACTAATGCACCGGATCCCATCAGAACTCCGCAGTTAAGCGTGCTTGGGCGAGAGTAGTACTAAGTTGGGTGACCACTTGGGAAGTCCTCGTGTTGCACCCCTTTTTTATATTTCTTTTGCTCGTTACTTCAATTTCTCCCCGTTCTTTTCTTCCTTTCTTTACAAATGGCAACCTCCCCCGCTCGCACGCTCACGCCCATCGCGTTTCTTCTCCCCGACGTGTCCGCGCGGGCCCCGCCGGCCGTTCCCAGCACGTGCGTGCACCCACCCTCGCCTCGATCATGCCCACCCCGCATGCGTTAAATGCAATTTGTGCGCATGGCATGTCGGGTGCGATCATACCAGCACTAATGCACCGGATCCCATCAGAACTCCGCAGTTAAGCGTGCTTGGGCGAGAGTAGTACTACTAAGTTGGGTGACCACTTGGGAAGTCCTCGTGTTGCACCCCTTTTTTATATTTCTTTTGCTCGTTACTTCAATTTCTCCCCGTTCTTTTCTTCCTTTCTTTACAAATGGCAACCTCCCCCGCTCGCACGCTCACGCCCATCGCGTTTCTTCTCCCCGACGTGTCCGCGCGGGCCCCGCCGGCCGTTCCCAGCACGTGCGTGCACCCACCCTCGCCTCGATCATGCCCACCCCGCATGCGTTAAATGCAATTTGTGCGCATGGCATGTCGGGTGCGATCATACCAGCACTAATGCACCGGATCCCATCAGAACTCCGCAGTTAAGCGTGCTTGGGCGAGAGTAGTACTAAGTTGGGTGACCACTTGGGAAGTCCTCGTGTTGCACCCCTTTTTTATATTTCTTTTGCTCGTTACTTCAATTTCTCCCCGTTCTTTTCTTCCTTTCTTTACAAATGGCAACCTCCCCCGCTCGCACGCTCACGCCCATCGCGTTTCTTCTCCCCGACGTGTCCGCGCGGGCCCCGCCGGCCGTTCCCAGCACGTGCGTGCACCCACCCTCGCCTCGATCATGCCCACCCCGCATGCGTTAAATGCAATTTGTGCGCATGGCATGTCGGGTGCGATCATACCAGCACTAATGCACCGGATCCCATCAGAACTCCGCAGTCAAGCGTGCTTGGGCGAGAGTAGTACTAAGTTGGGTGACCACTTGGGAAGTCCTCGTGTTGCACCCCTTTTTTATATTTCTTTTGCTCGTTACTTCAATTTCTCCCCGTTCTTTTCTTCCTTTCTTTACAAATGGCAACCTCCCCCGCTCGCACGCTCACGCCCATCGCGTTTCTTCTCCCCGACGTGTCCGCGCGGGCCCCGCCGGCCGTTCCCAGCACGTGCGTGCACCCACCCTCGCCTCGATCATGCCCACCCCGCATGCGTTAAATGCAATTTGTGCGCATGGCATGTCGGGTGCGATCATACCAGCACTAATGCACCGGATCCCATCAGAACTCCGCAGTTAAGCGTGCTTGGGCGAGAGTAGTACTAAGTTGGGTGACCACTTGGGAAGTCCTCGTGTTGCACCCCTTTTTTATATTTCTTTTGCTCGTTACTTCAATTTCTCCCCGTTCTTTTCTTCCTTTCTTTACAAATGGCAACCTCCCCCGCTCGCACGCTCACGCCCATCGCGTTTCTTCTCCCCGACGTGTCCGCGCGGGCCCCGCCGGCCGTTCCCAGCACGTGCGTGCACCCACCCTCGCCTCGATCATGCCCACCCCGCATGCGTTAAATGCAATTTGTGCGCATGGCATGTCGGGTGCGATCATACCAGCACTAATGCACCGGATCCCATCAGAACTCCGCAGTTAAGCGTGCTTGGGCGAGAGTAGTACTAAGTTGGGTGACCACTTGGGAAGTCCTCGTGTTGCACCCCTTTTTTATATTTCTTTTGCTCGTTACTTCAATTTCTCCCCGTTCTTTTCTTCCTTTCTTTACAAATGGCAACCTCGCACGCTCACGCCCATCGCGTTTCTTCTCCCCGACGTGTCCGCGCGGGCCCCGCCGGCCGTTCCCAGCACGTGCGTGCACCCACCCTCGCCTCGATCATGCCCACCCCGCATGCGTTAAATGCAATTTGTGCGCATGGCATGTCGGGTGCGATCATACCAGCACTAATGCACCGGATCCCATCAGAACTCCGCAGCTAAGCGTGCTTGGGCGAGAGTAGTACTAAGTTGGGTGACCACTTGGGAAGTCCTCGTGTTGCACCCCTTTTTTATATTTCTTTTGCTCGTTACTTCAATTTCTCCCCGTTCTTTTCTTCCTTTCTTTACAAATGGCAACCTCCCCCGCTCGCACGCTCACGCCCATCGCGTTTCTTCTCCCCGACGTGTCCGCGCGGGCCCCGCCGGCCGTTCCCAGCACGTGCGTGCACCCACCCTCGCCTCGATCATGCCCACCCCGCATGCGTTAAATGCAATTTGTGCGCATGGCATGTCGGGTGCGATCATACCAGCACTAATGCACCGGATCCCATCAGAACTCCGCAGTTAAGCGTGCTTGGGCGAGAGTAGTACTACTAAGTTGGGTGACCACTTGGGAAGTCCTCGTGTTGCACCCCTTTTTTATATTTCTTTTGCTCGTTACTTCAATTTCTCCCCGTTCTTTTCTTCCTTTCTTTACAAATGGCAACCTCCCCCGCTCGCATGCGTTAAATGCAATTTGTGCGCATGGCATGTCGGGTGCGATCATACCAGCACTAATGCACCGGATCCCATCAGAACTCCGCAGTTAAGCGTGCTTGGGCGAGAGTAGTACTACTAAGTTGGGTGACCACTTGGGAAGTCCTCGTGTTGCACCCCTTTTTTATATTTCTTTTGCTCGTTACTTCAATTTCTCCCCGTTCTTTTCTTCCTTTCTTTACAAATGGCAACCTCCCCCGCTCGCACGCTCACGCCTATCGCGTTTCTTCTCCCCGACGTGTCCGCGCGGGCCCCGCCGGCCGTTCCCAGCACGTGCGTGCACCCACCCTCGCCTCGATCATGCCCACCCCGCATGCGTTAAATGCAATTTGTGCGCATGGCATGTCGGGTGCGATCATACCAGCACTAATGCACCGGATCCCATCAGAACTCCGTAGTTAAGCGTGCTTGGGCGAGAGTAGTACTAAGTTGGGTGACCACTTGGGAAGTCCTCGTGTTGCACCCCTTTTTTATATTTCTTTTGCTCGTTACTTCAATTTCTCCCCGTTCTTTTCTTCCTTTCTTTACAAATGGCAACCTCCCCCGCTCGCACGCTCACGCCCATCGCGTTTCTTCTCCCCGACGTGTCCGCGCGGGCCCCGCCGGCCGTTCCCAGCACGTGCGTGCACCCACCCTCGCCTCGATCATGCCCACCCCGCATGCGTTAAATGCAATTTGTACGCATGGCATGTCGGGTGCGATCATACCAGCACTAATGCACCGGATCCCATCAGAACTCCGCAGTTAAGCGTGCTTGGGCGAGAGTAGTACTAAGTTGGGTGACCACTTGGGAAGTCCTCGTGTTGCACCCCTTTTTTATATTTCTTTTGCTCGTTACTTCAATTTCTCCCCGTTCTTTTCTTCCTTTCTTTACAAATGGCAACCTCGCACGCTCACGCCCATCGCGTTTCTTCTCCCCGACGTGTCCGCGCGGGCCCCGCCGGCCGTTCCCAGCACGTGCGTGCACCCACCCTCGCCTCGATCATGCCCACCCCGCATGCGTTAAATGCAATTTGTGCGCATGGCATGTCGGGTGCGATCATACCAGCACTAATGCACCGGATCCCATCAGAACTCCGCAGTTAAGCGTGCTTGGGCGAGAGTAGTACTAAGTTGGGTGACCACTTGGGAAGTCCTCGTGTTGCACCCCTTTTTTATATTTCTTTTGCTCGTTACTTCAATTTCTCCCCGTTCTTTTCTTCCTTTCTTTACAAATGGCAACCTCCCCCGCTCGCACGCTCACGCCCATCGCGTTTCTTCTCCCCGACGTGTCCGCGCGGGCCCCGCCGGCCGTTCCCAGCACGTGCGTGCACCCACCCTCGCCTCGATCATGCCCACCCCGCATGCGTTAAATGCAACTTGTGCGCATGGCATGTCGGGTGCGATCATACCAGCGTTAATGCACCGGATCCCATCAGAACTCCGCAGTTAAGCGTGCTTGGGCGAGAGTAGTACTAAGTTGGGTGACCACTTGGGAAGTCCTCGTGTTGCACCCCTTTTTTATATTTCTTTTGCTCGTTACTTCAATTTCTCCCCGTTCTTTTCTTCCTTTCTTTACAAATGGCAACCTCCCCCGCTCGCACGCTCACGCCCATCGCGTTTCTTCTCCCCGACGTGTCCGCGCGGGCCCCGCCGGCCGTTACCAGCACGTGCGTGCACCCACCCTCGCCTCGATCATGCCCACCCCGCATGCGTTAAATGCAATTTGTGCGCATGGCATGTCGGGTGCGATCATACCAGCACTAATGCACCGGATCCCATCAGAACTCCGCAGTTAAGCGTGCTTGGGCGAGAGTAGTACTAAGTTGGGTGACCACTTGGGAAGTCCTCGTGTTGCACCCCTTTTTTATATTTCTTTTGCTCGTTACTTCAATTTCTCCCCGTTCTTTTCTTCCTTTCTTTACAAATGGCAACCTCCCCCGCTCGCACGCTCACGCCCATCGCGTTTCTTCTCCCCGACGTTTCCGCGCGGGCCCCGCCGGCCGTTCCCAGCACGTGCGTGCACCCACCCTCGCCTCGATCATGCCCACCCCGCATGCGTTAAATGCAATTTGTGCGCATGGCATGTCGGGTGCGATCATACCAGCACTAATGCACCGGATCCCATCAGAACTCCGCAGTTAAGCGTGCTTGGGCGAGAGTAGTACTAAGTTGGGTGACCACTTGGGAAGTCCTCGTGTTGCACCCCTTTTTTATATTTCTTTTGCTCGTTACTTCAATTTCTCCCCGTTCTTTTCTTCCTTTCTTTACAAATGGCAACCTCCCCCGCTCGCACGCTCACGCCTATCGCGTTTCTTCTCCCCGACGTGTCCGCGCGGGCCCCGCCGGCCGTTCCCAGCACGTGCGTGCACCCACCCTCGCCTCGATCATGCCCACCCCGCATGCGTTAAATGCAATTTGTGCGCATGGCATGTCGGGTGCGATCATACCAGCACTAATGCACCGGATCCCATCAGAACTCCGCAGTTAAGCGTGCTTGGGCGAGAGTAGTACTAAGTTGGGTGACCACTTGGGAAGTCCTCGTGTTGCACCCCTTTTTTATATTTCTTTTGCTCGTTACTTCAATTTCTCCCCGTTCTTTTCTTCCTTTCTTTACAAATGGCAACCTCCCCCGCTCGCACGCTCACGCCCATCGCGTTTCTTCTCCCCGACGTGTCCGCGCGGGCCCCGCCGGCCGTTCCCAGCACGTGCGTGCACCCACCCTCGCCTCGATCATGCCCACCCCGCATGCATTAAATGCAATTTGTGCGCATGGCATGTCGGGTGCGATCATACCAGCACTAATGCACCGGATCCCATCAGAACTCCGCAGCTAAGCGTGCTTGTGCGAGAGTAGTACTAAGTTGGGTGACCACTTGGGAAGTCCTCGTGTTGCACCCCTTTTTTATATTTCTTTTGCTCGTTACTTCAATTTCTCCCCGTTCTTTTCTTCCTTTCTTTACAAATGGCAACCTCCCCCGCTCGCACGCTCACGCCCATCGCGTTTCTTCTCCCCGACGTGTCCGCGCGGGCCCCGCCGGCCGTTCCCAGCACGTGCGTGCACCCACCCTCGCCTCGATCATGCCCACCCCGCATGCGTTAAATGTAACTTGTGCGCATGGCATGTCGGGTGCGATCATACCAGCACTAATGCACTGGATCCCATCAGAACTCCGCAGTGAAGCGTGCTTGGGCGAGAGTAGTACTAAGTTGGGTGACCACTTGGGAAGTCCTCGTGTTGCACCCCTTTTTTATATTTCTTTTGCTCGTTACTTCAATTTCTCCCCGTTCTTTTCTTCCTTTCTTTACAAATGGCAACCTCCCCCGCTCGCACGCTCACGCCCATCGCGTTTCTTCTCCCCGACGTGTCCGCGCGGGCCCCGCCGGCCGTTCCCAGCACGTGCGTGCACCCACCCTCGCCTCGATCATGCCCACCCCGCATGCGTTAAATGCAACTTGTGCGCATGGCATGTCGGGTGCGATCATACCAGCACTAATGCACCGGATCCCATCAGAACTACGCAGTTAAGCGTGCTTGGGCGAGAGTAGTACTAAGTTGGGTGACCACTTGGGAAGTCCTCGTGTTGCACCCCTTTTTTATATTTCTTTTGCTCGTTACTTCAATTTCTCCCCGTTCTTTTCTTCCTTTCTTTACAAATGGCAACCTCCCCCGCTCGCACGCTCACGCCCATCGCGTTTCTTCTCCCCGACGTGTCCGCGCGGGCCCCGCCGGCCGTTCCCAGCACGTGCGTGCACCCACCCTCGCCTCGATCATGCCCACCCCGCATGCGTTAAATGCAACTTGTGCGCATGGCATGTCGGGTGCGATCATACCAGCACTAATGCACCGGATCCCATCAGAACTCCGCAGTTAAGCGTGCTTGGGCGAGAGTAGTACTAAGTTGGGTGACCACTTGGGAAGTCCTCGTGTTGCACCCCTTTTTTATATTTCTTTTGCTCGTTACTTCAATTTCTCCCCGTTCTTTTCTTCCTTTCTTTACAAATGGCAACCTCCCCCGCTCGCACGCTGACGCCCATCGCGTTTCTTCTCCCCGACGTGTCCGCGCGGGCCCCGCCGGCCGTTCCCAGCACGTGCGTGCACCCACCCTCGCCTCGATCATGCCCACCCCGCATGCGTTAAATGCAACTTGTGCGCATGGCATGTCGGGTGCGATCATACCAGCACTAATGCACCGGATCCCATCAGAACTCCGCAGTGAAGCGTGCTTGGGCGAGAGTAGTACTAAGTTGGGTGACCACTTGGGAAGTCCTCGTGTTGCACCCCTTTTTTATATTTCTTTTGCTCGTTACTTCAATTTCTCCCCGTTCTTTTCTTCCTTTCTTTACAAATGGCAACCTCCCCCGCTCGCACGCTCACGCCCATCGCGTTTCTTCTCCCCGACGTGTCCGCGCGGGCCCCGCCGGCCGTTCCCAGCACGTGCGTGCACCCACCCTCGCCTCGATCATGCCCACCCCGCATGCGTTAAATGCAACTTGTGCTCATGGCATGTCGGGTGCGATCATACCAGCACTAATGCACTGGATCCCATCAGAACTCCGCAGTTAAGCGTGCTTGGGCGAGAGTAGTACCAAGTTGGGTGACCACTTGGGAAGTCCTCGTGTTGCACCCCTTTTTTATATTTCTTTTGCTCGTTACTTCAATTTCTCCCCGTTCTTTTCTTCCTTTCTTTACAAATGGCAACCTCCCCTGCTCGCACGCTCACGCCCATCGCGTTTCTTCTCCCCGACGTGTCCGCGCGGGCCCCGCCGGCCGTTCCCAGCACGTGCGTGCACCCACCCTCGCCTCGATCATGCCCACCCCGCATGCGTTAAATGCAACTTGTGCGCATGGCATGTCGGGTGCGATCATACCAGCACTAATGCACCGGATCCCATCAGAACTCCGCAGTTAAGCGTGCTTGGGCGAGAGTAGTACTAAGTTGGGTGACCACTTGGGAAGTCCTCGTGTTGCACCCCTTTTTTATATTTCTTTTGCTCGTTACTTCAATTTCTCCCCGTTCTTTTCTTCCTTTCTTTACAAATGGCAACCTCCCCCGCTCGCACGCTCACGCCCATCGCGTTTCTTCTCCCCGACGTGTCCGCGCGGGCCCCGCCGGCCGTTCCCAGCACGTGCGTGCACCCACCCTCGCCTCGATCATGCCCACCCCGCATTCGTTAAATGCAACTTGTGCGCATGGCATGTCGGGTGCGATCATACCAGCGTTAATGCACCGGATCCCATCAGAACTCCGCAGTTAAGCGTGCTTGGGCGAGAGTAGTACTAAATTGGGTGACCACTTGGGAAGTCCTCGTGTTGCACCCCTTTTTTATATTTCTTTTGCTCGTTACTTCAATTTCTCCCCGTTCTTTTCTTCCTTTCTTAACAAATGGCAACCTCCCCCGCTCGCACGCTCACGCCCATCGCGTTTCTTCTCCCCGACGTGTCCGCGCGGGCCCCGCCGGCCGTTCCCAGCACGTGCGTGCACCCACCCTCGCCTCGATCATGCCCACCCCGCATGCGTTAAATGCAATTTGTTCGCATGGCATGTCGGGTGCGATCATACCAGCACTAATGCACCGGATCCCATCAGAACTCCGCAGTTAAGCGTGATTGGGCGAGAGTAGTACTAAGTTGGGTGACCACTTGGGAAGTCCTCGTGTTGCACCCCTTTTTTATATTTCTTTTGCTCGTTACTTCAATTTCTCCCCGTTCTTTTCTTCCTTTCTTTACAAATGGCAACCTCCCCCGCTCGCACGCTCACGCCCATCGCGTTTCTTCTCCCCGACGTGTCCGCGCGGGCCCCGCCGGCCGTTCCCAGCACGTGCGTGCACCCACCCTCGCCTCGATCATGCCCACCCCGCATGCGTTAAATGCAACTTGTGCGCATGGCATGTCGGGTGCGATCATACCAGCACTAATGCACCGGATCCCATCAGAACTCCGCAGTTAAGCGTGATTGGGCGAGAGTAGTACTAAGTTGGGTGACCACTTGGGAAGTCCTCGTGTTGCACCCCTTTTTTATATTTCTTTTGCTCGTTACTTCAATTTCTCCCCGTTCTTTTCTTCCTTTCTTTACAAATGGCAACCTCCCCCGCTCGCACGCTCACGCCCATCGCGTTTCTTCTCCCCGACGTGTCCGCGCGGGCCCCGCCGGCCGTTCCCAGCACGTGCGTGCACCCACCCTCGCCTCGATCATGCCCACCCCGCATGCGTTAAATGCAACTTGTGCGCATGGCATGTCGGGTGCGATCATACCAGCACTAATGCACCGGATCCCATCAGAACTCCGCAGTTAAGCGTGCTTGGGCGAGAGTAGTACTAAGTTGGGTGACCACTTGGGAAGTCCTCGTGTTGCACCCCTTTTTTGTATTTCTTTTGCTCGTTACTTCAATTTCTCCCCCTTCTTTTCTTCCTTTCTTTACAAATGGCAACCTCCCCCGCTCGCACGCTCACGCCCATCGCGTTTCTTCTCCCCGACGTGTCCGCGCGGGCCCCGCCGGCCGTTCCCAGCACGTGCGTGCACCCACCCTCGCCTCGATCATGCCCACCCCGCATGCGTTAACTGCAACTTGTGCGCATGGCATGTCGGGTGCGATCATACCAGCACTAATGCACCGGATCCCATCAGAACTCCGCAGTTAAGCGTGCTTGGGCGAGAGTAGTACTAAGTTGGGTGACCACTTGGGAAGTCCTCGTGTTGCACCCCTTTTTTATATTTCTTTTGCTCGTTACTTCAATTTCTCCCCGTTCTTTTCTTCCTTTCTTTACAAATGGCAACCTCCCCCGCTCGCACGCTCACGCCCATCGCGTTTCTTCTCCCCGACGTGTCCGCGCGGGCCCCGCCGGCCGTTCCCAGCACGTGCGTGCACCCACCCTCGCCTCGATCATGCCCACCCCGCATGCGTTAAATGCAACTTGTGCGCATGGCATGTCGGGTGCGATCATACCAGCACTAATGCACCGGATCCCATCAGAACTCCGCAGTTAAGCGTGCTTGGGCGAGAGTAGTACTAAGTTGGGTGACCACTTGGGAAGTCCTCGTGTTGCACCCCTTTTTTATATTTCTTTTGCTCGTTACTTCAATTTCTCCCCCTTCTTTTCTTCCTTTCTTTACAAATGGCAACCTCCCCCGCTCGCACGCTCACGCCCATCGCGTTTCTTCTCCCCGACGTGTCCGCGTGGGCCCCGCCGGCCGTTCCCAGCACGTGCGTGCACCCACCCTCGCCTCGATCATGCCCACCCCGCATGCGTTAAATGCAACTTGTGCGCATGGCATGTCGGGTGCGATCATACCAGCACTAATGCACCGGATCCCATCAGAACTCCGCAGTTAAGCGTGCTTGGGCGAGAGTAGTACTAAGTTGGGTGACCACTTGGGAAGTCCTCGTGTTGCACCCCTTTTTTATATTTCTTTTGCTCGTTACTTCAATTTCTCCCCGTTCTTTTCTTCCTTTCTTTACAAATGGCAACCTCCCCCGCTCGCACGCTCACGCCCATCGCGTTTCTTCTCCCCGACGTGTCCGCGCGGGCCCCGCCGGCCGTTCCCAGCACGTGCGTGCACCCACCCTCGCCTCGATCATGCCCACCCCGCATGCGTTAAATGCAACTTGTGCGCATGGCATGTCGGGTGCGATCATACCAGCACTAATGCACCGGATCCCATCAGAACTCCGCAGTTAAGCGTGCTTGGGCGAGAGTAGTACTAAGTTGGGTGACCACTTGGGAAGTCCTCGTGTTGCACCCCTTTTTTATATTTCTTTTGCTCGTTACTTCAATTTCTCCCCCTTCTTTTCTTCCTTTCTTTACAAATGGCAACCTCCCCCGCTCGCACGCTCACGCCCATCGCGTTTCTTCTCCCCGACGTGTCCGCGCGGGCCCCGCCGGCCGTTCCCAGCACGTGCGTGCACCCACCCTCGTCTCGATCATGCCCACCCCGCAAGCGTTAACTGCAACTTGTGCGCATGGCATGTCGGGTGCGATCATACCAGCACTAATGCACCGGATCCCATCAGAACTCCGCAGTTAAGCGTGCTTGGGCGAGAGTAGTACTAAGTTGGGTGACCACTTGGGAAGTCCTCGTGTTGCACCCCTTTTTTATATTTCTTTTGCTCGTTACTTCAATTTCTCCCCGTTCTTTTCTTCCTTTCTTTACAAATGGCAACCTCCCCCGCTCGCACGCTCACGCCCATCGCGTTTCTTCTCCCCGACGTGTCCGCGCGGGCCCCGCCGGCCGTTCCCAGCACGTGCGTGCACCCACCCTCGCCTCGATCATGCCCACCCCGCATGCGTTAAATGCAACTTGTGCGCATGGCATGTCGGGTGCGATCATACCAGCACTAATGCACCGGATCCCATCAGAACTCTGCAGTTAAGCGTGCTTGGGCGAGAGTAGTACTAAGTTGGGTGACCACTTGGGAAGTCCTCGTGTTGCACCCCTTTTTTATATTTCTTTTGCTCGTTACTTCAATTTCTCCCCCTTCTTTTCTTCCTTTCTTTACAAATGGCAACCTCCCCCGCTCGCACGCTCACGCCCATCGCGTTTCTTCTCCCCGACGTGTCCGCGCGGGCCCCGCCGGCCGTTCCCAGCACGTGCGTGCACCCACCCTCGCCTCGATCATGCCCACCCCGCATGCGTTAAATGCAACTTGTGCGCATGGCATGTCGGGTGCGATCATACCAGCACTAATGCACCGGATCCCATCAGAACTCCGCAGTTAAGCGTGCTTGGGCGAGAGTAGTACTAAGTTGGGTGACCACTTGGGAAGTCCTCGTGTTGCACCCCTTTTTTTATTTCTTTTGCTCGTTACTTCAATTTCTCCCCGTTCTTTTCTTCCTTTCTTTACAAATGGCAACCTCCCCCGCTCGCACGCTCACGCCCATCGCGTTTCTTCTCCCCGACGTGTCCGCGCGGGCCCCGCCGGCCGTTCCCAGCACGTGCGTGCACCCACCCTCGCCTCGATCATGCCCACCCCGCATGCGTTAAATGCAATTTGTGCGCATGGCATGTCGGGTGCGATCATACCAGCACTAATGCACCGGATCCCATCAGAACTCCGCAGTTAAGCGTGCTTGGGCTGAGTAGTACTAAGTTGGGTGACCACTTGGGAAGTCCTCGTGTTGCACCCCTTTTTTATATTTCTTTTGCTCGTTACTTCAATTTCTCCCCGTTCTTTTCTTCCTTTCTTTACAAATGGCAACCTCCCCCGCTCGCACGCTCACGCCCATCGCGTTTCTTCTCCCCGACGTGTCCGCGCGGGCCCCGCCGGCCGTTCCCAGCACGTGCGTGCACCCACCCTCGCCTCGATCATGCCCACCCCGCATGCGTTAAATGCAATTTGTGCGCATGGCATGTCGGGTGCGATCATACCAGCACTAATGCACCGGATCCCATCAGAACTCCGCAGTTAAGCGTGCTTGGGCGAGAGTAGTACTAAGTTGGGTGACCACTTGGGAAGTCCTCGTGTTGCACCCCTTTTTTATATTTCTTTTGCTCGTTACTTCAATTTCTCCCCCTTCTTTTCTTCCTTTCTTTACAAATGGCAACCTCCCCCGCTCGCACGCTCACGCCCATCGCGTTTCTTCTCCCCGACGTGTCCGCGCGGGCCCCGCCGGCCGTTCCCAGCACGTGCGTGCACCCACCCTCGCCTCGATCATGCCCACCCCGCATGCGTTAAATGCAATTTGTGCGCATGGCATGTCGGGTGCGATCATACCAGCACTAATGCACCGGATCCCATCAGAACTCCGCAGTTAAGCGTGCTTGGGCGAGAGTAGTACTAAGTTGGGTGACCACTTGGGAAGTCCTCGTGTTGCACCCCTTTTTTATATTTCTTTTGCTCGTTACTTCAATTTCTCCCCGTTCTTTTCTTCCTTTCTTTACAAATGGCAACCTCCCCCGCTCGCACGCTCACGCCCATCGCGTTTCTTCTCCCCGACGTGTCCGCGCGGGCCCCGCCGGCCGTTCCCAGCACGTGCGTGCACCCACCCTCGCCTCGATCATGCCCACCCCGCATGCGTTAAATGCAACTTGTGCGCATGGCATGTCGGGTGCGATCATACCAGCACTAATGCACCGGATCCCATCAGAACTCTGCAGTTAAGCGTGCTTGGGCGAGAGTAGTACTAAGTTGGGTGACCACTTGGGAAGTCCTCGTGTTGCACCCCTTTTTTATATTTCTTTTGCTCGTTACTTCAATTTCTCCCCCTTCTTTTCTTCCTTTCTTTACAAATGGCAACCTCCCCCGCTCGCACGCTCACGCCCATCGCGTTTCTTCTCCCCGACGTGTCCGCGCGGGCCCCGCCGGCCGTTCCCAGCACGTGCGTGCACCCACCCTCGCCTCGATCATGCCCACCCCGCATGCGTTAAATGCAACTTGTGCGCATGGCATGTCGGGTGCGATCATACCAGCACTAATGCACCGGATCCCATCAGAACTCCGCAGTTAAGCGTGCTTGGGCGAGAGTAGTACTAAGTTGGGTGACCACTTGGGAAGTCCTCGTGTTGCACCCCTTTTTTATATTTCTTTTGCTCGTTACTTCAATTTCTCCCCGTTCTTTTCTTCCTTTCTTTACAAATGGCAACCTCCCCCGCTCGCACGCTCACGCCCATCGCGTTTCTTCTCCCCGACGTGTCCGCGCGGGCCCCGCCGGCCGTTCCCAGCACGTGCGTGCACCCACCCTCGTCTCGATCATGCCCACCCCGCAAGCGTTAACTGCAACTTGTGCGCATGGCATGTCGGGTGCGATCATACCAGCACTAATGCACCGGATCCCATCAGAACTCCGCAGTTAAGCGTGCTTGGGCGAGAGTAGTACTAAGTTGGGTGACCACTTGGGAAGTCCTCGTGTTGCACCCCTTTTTTATATTTCTTTTGCTCGTTACTTCAATTTCTCCCCGTTCTTTTCTTCCTTTCTTTACAAATGGCAACCTCCCCCGCTCGCACGCTCACGCCCATCGCGTTTCTTCTCCCCGACGTGTCCGCGCGGGCCCCGCCGGCCGTTCCCAGCACGTGCGTGCACCCACCCTCGCCTCGATCATGCCCACCCCGCATGCGTTAAATGCAACTTGTGCGCATGGCATGTCGGGTGCGATCATACCAGCACTAATGCACCGGATCCCATCAGAACTCCGCAGTTAAGCGTGCTTGGGCGAGAGTAGTACTAAGTTGGGTGACCACTTGGGAAGTCCTCGTGTTGCACCCCTTTTTTATATTTCTTTTGCTCGTTACTTCAATTTCTCCCCGTTCTTTTCTTCCTTTCTTTACAAATGGCAACCTCCCCCGCTCGCACGCTCACGCCCATCGCGTTTCTTCTCCCCGACGTGTCCGCGCGGGCCCCGCCGGCCGTTCCCAGCACGTGCGTGCACCCACCCTCGCCTCGATCATGCCCACCCCGCATGCGTTAAATGCAACTTGTGCGCATGGCATGTCGGGTGCGATCATACCAGCACTAATGCACCGGATCCCATCAGAACTCCGCAGTTAAGCGTGCTTGGGCGAGAGTAGTACTAAGTTGGGTGACCACTTGGGAAGTCCTCGTGTTGCACCCCTTTTTTATATTTCTTTTGCTCGTTACTTCAATTTCTCCCCCTTCTTTTCTTCCTTTCTTTACAAATGGCAACCTCCCCCGCTCGCACGCTCACGCCCATCGCGTTTCTTCTCCCCGACGTGTCCGCGCGGGCCCCGCCGGCCGTTCCCAGCACGTGCGTGCACCCACCCTCGCCTCGATCATGCCCACCCCGCATGCGTTAAATGCAACTTGTGCGCATGGCATGTCGGGTGCGATCATACCAGCACTAATGCACCGGATCCCATCAGAACTCCGCAGTTAAGCGTGCTTGGGCGAGAGTAGTACTAAGTTGGGTGACCACTTGGGAAGTCCTCGTGTTGCACCCCTTTTTTATATTTCTTTTGCTCGTTACTTCAATTTCTCCCCGTTCTTTTCTTCCTTTCTTTACAAATGGCAACCTCCCCCGCTCGCACGCTCACGCCCATCGCGTTTCTTCTCCCCGACGTGTCCGCGCGGGCCACGCCGGCCGTTCCCAGCACGTGCGTGCACCCACCCTCGCCTCGATCATGCCCACCCCGCATGCGTTAAATGCAACTTGTGCGCATGGCATGTCGGGTGCGATCATACCAGCACTAATGCACCGGATCCCATCAGAACTCCGCAGTTAAGCGTGCTTGGGCGAGAGTAGTACTAAGTTGGGTGACCACTTGGGAAGTCCTCGTGTTGCACCCCTTTTTTATATTTCTTTTGCTCGTTACTTCAATTTCTCCCCCTTCTTTTCTTCCTTTCTTTACAAATGGCAACCTCCCCCGCTCGCACGCTCACGCCCATCGCGTTTCTTCTCCCCGACGTGTCCGCGCGGGCCCCGCCGGCCGTTCCCAGCACGTGCGTGCACCCACCCTCGCCTCGATCATGCCCACCCCGCATGCGTTAAATGCAACTTGTGCGCATGGCATGTCGGGTGCGATCATACCAGCACTAATGCACCGGATCCCATCAGAACTCCGCAGTTAAGCGTGCTTGGGCGAGAGTAGTACTAAATTGGGTGACCACTTGGGAAGTCCTCGTGTTGCACCCCTTTTTTATATTTCTTTTGCTCGTTACTTCAATTTCTCCCCGTTCTTTTCTTCCTTTCTTTACAAATGGCAACCTCCCCCGCTCGCACGCTCACGCCCATCGCGTTTCTTCTCCCCGACGTGTCCGCGCGGGCCCCGCCGGCCGTTCCCAGCACGTGCGTGCACCCACCCTCGCCTCGATCATGCCCACCCCGCATGCGTTAAATGCAATTTGTGCGCATGGCATGTCGGGTGCGATCATACCAGCACTAATGCATCGGATCCCATCAGAACTCCGCAGTTAAGCGTGCTTGGGCGAGAGTAGTACTAAGTTGGGTGACCACTTGGGAAGTCCTCGTGTTGCACCCCTTTTTTATATTTCTTTTGCTCGTTACTTCAATTTCTCCCCCTTCTTTTCTTCCTTTCTTTACAAATGGCAACCTCCCCCGCTCGCACGCTCACGCCCATCGCGTTTCTTCTCCCCGACGTGTCCGCGCGGGCCCCGCCGGCCGTTCCCAGCACGTGCGTGCACCCACCCTCGCCTCGATCATGCCCACCCCGCATGCGTTAAATGCAACTTGTGCGCATGGCATGTCGGGTGCGATCATACCAGCACTAATGCACCGGATCCCATCAGAACTCCGCAGTTAAGCGTGCTTGGGCGAGAGTAGTACTAAGTTGGGTGACCACTTGGGAAGTCCTCGTGTTGCACCCCTTTTTTATATTTCTTTTGCTCGTTACTTCAATTTCTCCCCGTTCTTTTCTTCCTTTCTTTACAAATGGCAACCTCCCCCGCTCTCACGCTCACGCCCATCGCGTTTCTTCTCCCCGACGTGTCCGCGCGGGCCCCGCCGGCCGTTCCCAGCACGTGCGTGCACCCACCCTCGCCTCGATCATGCCCACCCCGCATGCGTTAAATGCAATTTGTGCGCATGGCATGTCGGGTGCGATCATACCAGCACTAATGCACCGGATCCCATCAGAACTCCGCAGTTAAGCGTGCTTGGGCGAGAGTAGTACTAAGTTGGGTGACCACTTGGGAAGTCCTCGTGTTGCACCCCTTTTTTATATTTCTTTTGCTCGTTACTTCAATTTCTCCCCGTTCTTTTCTTCCTTTCTTTACAAATGGCAACCTCCCCCGCTCGCACGCTCACGCCCATCGCGTTTCTTCTCCCCGACGTGTCCGCGCGGGCCCCGCCGGCCGTTCCCAGCACGTGCGTGCACCCACCCTCGCCTCGATCATGCCCACCCCGCATGCGTTAAATGCAATTTGTGCGCATGGCATGTCGGGTGCGATCATACCAGCACTAATGCACCGGATCCCATCAGAACTCCGCAGTTAAGCGTGCTTGGGCGAGAGTAGTACTAAGTTGGGTGACCACTTGGGAAGTCCTCGTGTTGCACCCCTTTTTTATATTTCTTTTGCTCGTTACTTCAATTTCTCCCCGTTCTTTTCTTCCTTTCTTTACAAATGGCAACCTCCCCCGCTCGCACGCTCACGCCCATCGCGTTTCTTCTCCCCGACGTGTCCGCGCGGGCCCCGCCGGCCGTTCCCAGCACGTGCGTGCACCCACCCTCGCCTCGATCATGCCCACCCCGCATGCGTTAAATGCAACTTGTGCGCATGGCATGTCGGGTGCGATCATACCAGCACTAATGCACCGGATCCCATCAGAACTCCGCAGTTAAGCGTGCTTGGGCGAGAGTAGTACTAAGTTGGGTGACCACTTGGGAAGTCCTCGTGTTGCACCCCTTTTTTATATTTCTTTTGCTCGTTACTTCAATTTCTCCCCGTTCTTTTCTTCCTTTCTTTACAAATGGCAACCTCCCCCGCTCGCACGCTCACGCCCATCGCGTTTCTTCTCCCCGACGTGTCCGCGCGGGCCCCGCCGGCCGTTCCCAGCACGTGCGTGCACCCACCCTCGCCTCGATCATGCCCACCCCGCATGCGTTAAATGCAATTTGTGCGCATGGCATGTCGGGTGCGATCATACCAGCACTAATGCACCGGATCCCATCAGAACTCCGCAGTTAAGCGTGCTTGGGCGAGAGTAGTACTAAGTTGGGTGACCACTTGGGAAGTCCTCGTGTTGCACCCCTTTTTTATATTTCTTTTGCACGTTACTTCAATTTCTCCCCGTTCTTTTCTTCCTTTCTTTACAAATGGCAACCTCCCCCGCTCGCACGCTCACGCCCATCGCGTTTCTTCTCCCCGACGTGTCCGCGCGGGCCCCGCCAGCCGTTCCCAGCACGTGCGTGCACCCACCCTCGCCTCGATCATGCCCACCCCGCATGCGTTAAATGCAATTTGTGCGCATGGCATGTCGGGTGCGATCATACCAGCACTAATGCACCGGATCCCATCAGAACTCCGCAGTTAAGCGTGCTTGGGCGAGAGTAGTACTAAGTTGGGTGACCACTTGGGAAGTCCTCGTGTTGCACCCCTTTTTTATATTTCTTTTGCTCGTTACTTCAATTTCTCCCCCTTCTTTTCTTCCTTTCTTTACAAATGGCAACCTCCCCCGCTCGCACGCTCACGCCCATCGCGTTTCTTCTCCCCGACGTGTCCGCGCGGGCCCCGCCGGCCGTTCCCAGCACGTGCGTGCACCCACCCTCGCCTCGATCATGCCCACCCCGCATGCGTTAAATGCAATTTGTGCGCATGGCATGTCGGGTGCGATCATACCAGCACTAATGCACCGGATCCCATCAGAACTCCGCAGTTAAGCGTGCTTGGGCGAGAGTAGTACTAAGTTGGGTGACCACTTGGGAAGTCCTCGTGTTGCACCCCTTTTTTATATTTCTTTTGCTCGTTACTTCAATTTCTCCCTGTTCTTTTCTTCCTTTCTTTACAAATGGCAACCTCCCCCGCTCGCACGCTCACGCCCATCGCGTTTCTTCTCCCCGACGTGTCCGCGCGGGCCCCGCCGGCCGTTCCCAGCACGTGCGTGCACCCACCCTCGCCTCGATCATGCCCACCCCGCATGCGTTAAATGCAATTTGTGCGCATGGCATGTCGGTTGCGATCATACCAGCACTAATGCACCGGATCCCATCAGAACTCCGCAGTTAAGCGTGCTTGGGCGAGAGTAGTACTAAGTTGGGTGACCACTTGGGAAGTCCTCGTGTTGCACCCCTTTTTTATATTTCTTTTGCTCGTTACTTCAATTTCTCCCCGTTCTTTTCTTCCTTTCTTTACAAATGGCAACCTCCCCCGCTCGCACGCTCACGCCCATCGCGTTTCTTCTCCCCGACGTGTCCGCGCGGGCCCCGCCGTCCGTTCCCAGCACGTGCGTGCACCCACCCTCGCCTCGATCATGCCCACCCCGCATGCGTTAAATGCAATTTGTGCGCATGGCATGTCGGGTGCGATCATACCAGCACTAATGCACCGGATCCCATCAGAACTCCACAGTTAAGCGTGCTTGGGCGAGAGTAGTACTAAGTTGGGTGACCACTTGGGAAGTCCTCGTGTTGCACCCCTTTTTTATATTTCTTTTGCTCGTTACTTCAATTTCTCCCCGTTCTTTTCTTCCTTTCTTTACAAATGGCAACCTCCCCCGCTCGCACGCTCACGCCCATCGCGTTTCTTCTCCCCGACGTGTCCGCGCGGGCCCCGCCGGCCGTTCCCAGCACGTGCGTGCACCCACCCTCGCCTCGATCATGCCCACCCCGCATGCGTTAAATGCAATTTGTGCGCATGGCATGTCGGGTGCGATCATACCAGCACTAATGCACCGGATCCCATCAGAACTCCGCAGTTAAGCGTGCTTGGGCGAGAGTAGTACTAAGTTGGGTGACCACTTGGGAAGTCCTCGTGTTGCACCCCTTTTTTATATTTCTTTTGCTCGTTACTTCAATTTCTCCCCGTTCTTTTCTTCCTTTCTTTACAAATGGCAACCTCCCCCGCTCGCACGCTCACGCCCATCGCGTTTCTTCTCCCCGACGTGTCCGCGCGGGCCCCGCCGGCCGTTCCCAGCACGTGCGTGCACCCACCCTCGCCTCGATCATGCCCACCCCGCATGCGTTAAATGCAATTTGTGCGCATGGCATGTCGGGTGCGATCATACCAGCACTAATGCACCGGATCCCATCAGAACTCCGCAGTTAAGCGTGCTTGGGCGAGAGTAGTACTAAGTTGGGTGACCACTTGGGAAGTCCTCGTGTTGCACCCCTTTTTTATATTTCTTTTGCTCGTTACTTCAATTTCTCCCCCTTCTTTTCTTCCTTTCTTTACAAATGGCAACCTCCCCCGCTCGCACGCTCACGCCCATCGCGTTTCTTCTCCCCGACGTGTCCGCGCGGGCCCCGCCGGCCGTTCCCAGCACGTGCGTGCACCCACCCTCGCCTCGATCATGCCCACCCCGCATGCGTTAAATGCAATTTGTGCGCATGGCATGTCGGGTGCGATCATACCAGCACTAATGCACCGGATCCCATCAGAACTCCACAGTTAAGCGTGCTTGGGCGAGAGTAGTACTAAGTTGGGTGACCACTTGGGAAGTCCTCGTGTTGCACCCCTTTTTTATATTTCTTTTGCTCGTTACTTCAATTTCTCCCTGTTCTTTTCTTCCTTTCTTTACAAATGGCAACCTCCCCCGCTCGCACGCTCACGCCCATCGCGTTTCTTCTCCCCGACGTGTCCGCGCGGGCCCCGCCGGCCGTTCCCAGCACGTGCGTGCACCCACCCTCGCCTCGATCATGCCCACCCCGCATGCGTTAAATGCAACTTGTGCGCATGGCATGTCGGGTGCGATCATACCAGCACTAATGCACCGGATCCCATCAGAACTCCGCAGTTAAGGGTGCTTGGGCGAGAGTAGTACTAAGTTGGGTGACCACTTGGGAAGTCCTCGTGTTGCACCCCTTTTTTATATTTCTTTTGCTCGTTACTTCAATTTCTCCCCGTTCTTTTCTTCCTTTCTTTACAAATGGCAACCTCCCCCGCTCGCACGCTCACGCCCATCGCGTTTCTTCTCCCCGACGTGTCCGCGCGGGCCCCGCCGGCCGTTCCCAGCACGTGCGTGCACCCACCCTCGCCTCGATCATGCCCACCCCGCATGCGTTAAATGCAACTTGTGCGCATGGCATGTCGGGTGCGATCATACCAGCACTAATGCACCGGATCCCATCAGAACTCCGCAGTCAAGCGTGCTTGGCGAGAGTAGTACTAAGTTGGGTGACCACTTGGGAAGTCCTCGTGTTGCACCCCTTTTTTATATTTCTTTTGCTCGTTACTTCAATTTCTCCCCGTTCTTTTCTTCCTTTCTTTACAAATGGCAACCTCCCCCGCTCGCACGCTCACGCCCATCGCGTTTCTTCTCCCCGACGTGTCCGCGCGGGCCCCGCCGGCCGTTCCCAGCACGTGCGTGCACCCACCCTCGCCTCGATCATGCCCACCCCGCATGCGTTAAATGCAACTTGTGCGCATGGCATGTCGGGTGCGATCATACCAGCACTAATGCACCGGATCCCATCAGAACTCCGCAGTTAAGAGTGCTTGGGCGAGAGTAGTACTAAGTTGGGTGACCACTTGGGAAGTCCTCGTGTTGCACCCCTTTTTTATATTTCTTTTGCTCGTTACTTCAATTTCTCCCCGTTCTTTTCTTCCTTTCTTTACAAATGGCAACCTCCCCCGCTCGCACGCTCACGCCCATCGCGTTTCTTCTCCCCGACGTGTCCGCGCGGGCCCCGCCGGCCGTTCCCAGCACGTGCGTGCACCCACCCTCGCCTCGATCATGCCCACCCCGCATGCGTTAAATGCAATTTGTGCGCATGGCATGTCGGGTGCGATCATACCAGCACTAATGCACCGGATCCCATCAGAACTCCGCAGTTAAGCGTGCTTGGGCGAGAGTAGTACTAAGTTGGGTGACCACTTGGGAAGTCCTCGTGTTGCACCCCTTTTTTATATTTCTTTTGCTCGTTACTTCAATTTCTCCCCGTTCTTTTCTTCCTTTCTTTACAAATGGCAACCTCCCCCGCTCGCACGCTCACGCCCATCGCGTTTCTTCTCCCCGACGTGTCCGCGCGGGCCCCGCCGGCCGTTCCCAGCACGTGCGTGCACCCACCCTCGCCTCGATCATGCCCACCCCGCATGCGTTAAATGCAACTTGTGCGCATAGCATGTCAGGTGCGATCATACCAGCACTAATGCACCGGATCCCATCAGAACTCCGCAGTTAAGCGTGCTTGGGCGAGAGTAGTACTAAGTTGGGTGACCACTTGGGAAGTCCTCGTGTTGCACCCCTTTTTTATATTTCTTTTGCTCGTTACTTCAATTTCTCCCCGTTCTTTTCTTCCTTTCTTTACAAATGGCAACCTCCCCCGCTCGCACGCTCACGCCCATCACGTTTCTTCTCCCCGACGTGTCCGCGCGGGCCCCGCCGGCCGTTCCCAGCACGTGCGTGCACCCACCCTCGCCTCGATCATGCCCACCCCGCATGCGCTAAATGCAACTTGTGCGCATGGCATGTCGGGTGCGATCATACCAGCACTAATGCACCGGATCCCATCAGAACTCCGCAGTTAAGCGTGCTTGGGCGAGAGTAGTACTAAGTTGGGTGACCACTTGGGAAGTCCTCGTGTTGCACCCCTTTTTTATATTTCTTTTGCTCGTTACTTCAATTTCTCCCCGTTCTTTTCTTCCTTTCTTTACAAATGGCAACCTCCCCCGCTCGCACGCTCACGCCCATCGCGTTTCTTCTCCCCGACGTGTCCGCGCGGGCCCCGCCGGCCGTTCCCAGCACGTGCGTGCACCCACCCTCGCCTCGATCATGCCCACCCCGCATGCGTTAAATGCAATTTGTGCGCATGACATGTCGGGTGCGATCATACCAGCACTAATGCACCGGATCCCATCAGAACTCCGCAGTTAAGCGTGCTTGGGCGAGAGTAGTACGAAGTTGGGTGACCACTTGGGAAGTCCTCGTGTTGCACCCCTTTTTTATATTTCTTTTGCTCGTTACTTCAATTTCTCCCCGTTCTTTTCTTCCTTTCTTTACAAATGGCAACCTCCCCCGCTCGCACGCTCACGCCCATCGCGTTTCTTCTCCCCGACGTGTCCGCGCGGGCCCCGCCGGCCGTTCCCAGCACGTGCGTGCACCCACCCTCGCCTCGATCATGCCCACCCCGCATGCGTTAAATGCAACTTGTGCGCATGGCATGTCGGGTGCGATCATACCAGCACTAATGCACCGGATCCCATCAGAACTCCGCAGTTAAGCGTGCTTGGGCGAGAGTAGTACTAAGTTGGGTGACCACTTGGGAAGTCCTCGTGTTGCACCCCTTTTTTATATTTCTTTTGCTCGTTACTTCAATTTCTCCCCGTTCTTTTCTTCCTTTCTTTACAAATGGCAACCTCCCCCGCTCGCACGCTCACGCCCATCGCGTTTCTTCTCCCCGACGTGTCCGCGCGGGCCCCGCCGGCCGTTCCCAGCACGTGCGTGCACCCACCCTCGCCTCGATCATGCCCACCCCGCATGCGTTAAATGCAACTTGTGCGCATGGCATGTCGGGTGCGATCATACCAGCACTAATGCACCGGATCCCATCAGAACTCCGCAGTTAAGCGTGCTTGGGCGAGAGTAGTACTAAGTTGGGTGACCACTTGGGAAGTCCTCGTGTTGCACCCCTTTTTTATATTTCTTTTGCTCGTTACTTCAATTTCTCCCCGTTCTTTTCTTCCTTTCTTTACAAATGGCAACCTCCCCCGCTCGCACGCTCACGCCCATCGCGTTTCTTCTCCCCGACGTGTCCGCGCGGGCCCCGCCGGCCGTTCCCAGCACGTGCGTGCACCCACCCTCGCCTCGATCAATCCCACCCCGCATGCGTTAAATGCAATTTGTGCGCATGGCATGTCGGGTGCGATCATACCAGCA
The DNA here is from genome assembly GCF_057944985.1 of Cucurbita pepo subsp. pepo. NCBI lineage: Eukaryota > Viridiplantae > Streptophyta > Magnoliopsida > Cucurbitales > Cucurbitaceae > Cucurbita > Cucurbita pepo. The sequence goes on from NC_141798.1 coordinate 9,522,366, forward strand.
CTAATGCACCGGATCCCATCAGAACTCCGCAGTCAAGCGTGCTTGGGCGAGAGTAGTACTAAGTTGGGTGACCACTTGGGAAGTCCTCGTGTTGCACCCCTTTTTATTATTTCTTTTGCTCGTTACGTCAATTTCTCCCCGTTCTTTTCTTCCTTTCTTTACAAATGGCAACCTCCCCCGCTCGCACGCTCACGCCCATCGCGTTTCTTCTCCCCGACGTGTCCGCGCGGGCCCCGCCGGCCGTTCCCAGCACGTGCGTGCCCCCACCCTCGCCTCGATCATGCCCACCCCGCATGCGTTAAATGCAACTTGTGCGCATGGCATGTCGGGTGCGATCATACCAGCACTAATGCACCGGATCCCATCAGAACTCCGCAGTTAAGCGTGCTTGGGCGAGAGTAGTACTAAGTTGGGTGACCACTTGGGAAGTCCTCGTGTTGCACCCCTTTTTTATATTTCTTTTGCTCGTTACTTCAATTTCTCCCCGTTCTTTTCTTCCTTTCTTTACAAATGGCAACCTCCCCCGCTCGCACGCTCACGCCCATCGCGTTTCTTCTCCCCGACGTGTCCGCGCGGGCCCCGCCGGCCGTTCCCAGCACGTGCGTGCACCCACCCTCGCCTCGATCATGCCCACCCCGCATGCGTTAAATGCAATTTGTGCGCATGGCATGTCGGGTGCGATCATACCAGACCTAATGCACCGGATCCCATCAGAACTCCGCAGTTAAGCGTGCTTGGGCGAGAGTAGTACTAAGTTGGGTGACCACTTGGGAAGTCCTCGTGTTGCACCCCTTTTTTATATTTCTTTTGCTCGTTACTTCAATTTCTCCCCGTTCTTTTCTTCCTTTCTTTACAAATGGCAACCTCCCCCGCTCGCACGCTCACGCCCATCGCGTTTCTTCTCCCCGACGTGTCCGCGCGGGCCCCGCCGGCCGTTCCCAGCACGTGCGTGCACCCACCCTCGCCTCGATCATGCCCACCCCGCATGCGTTAAATGCAATATTTGCGCATGGCATGTCGGGTGCGATCATACCAGCACTAATGCACCGGATCCCATCAGAACTCCGCAGTTAAGCGTGCTTGGGCGAGAGTAGTACTAAGTTGGGTGACCACTTGGGAAGTCCTCGTGTTGCACCCCTTTTTTATATTTCTTTTGCTCGTTACTTCAATTTCTCCCCGTTCTTTTCTTCCTTTCTTTACAAATGGCAACCTCCCCCGCTCGCACGCTCACGCCCATCGCGTTTCTTCTCCCCGACGTGTCCGCGCGGGCCCCGCCGGCCGTTCCCAGCACGTGCGTGCACCCACCCTCGCCTCGATCATGCCCACCCCGCATGCGTTAAATGCAATTTGTGCGCATGGCATGTCGGGTGCGATCATACCAGCACTAATGCACCGGATCCCATCAGAACTCCGCAGTTAAGCGTGCTTGGGCGAGAGTAGTACTAAGTTGGGTGACCACTTGGGAAGTCCTCGTGTTGCACCCCTTTTTATTATTTCTTTTGCTCGTTACGTCAATTTCTCCCCGTTCTTTTCTTCCTTTCTTTACAAATGGCAACCTCCCCCGCTCGCACGCTCACGCCCATCGCGTTTCTTCTCCCCGACGTGTCCGCGCGGGCCCCGCCGGCCGTTCCCAGCACGTGCGTGCCCCCACCCTCGCCTCGATCATGCCCACCCCGCATGCGTTAAATGCAACTTGTGCGCATGGCATGTCGGGTGCGATCATACCAGCACTAATGCACCGGATCCCATCAGAACTCCGCAGTTAAGCGTGCTTGGGCGAGAGTAGTACTAAGTTGGGTGACCACTTGGGAAGTCCTCGTGTTGCACCCCTTTTTTATATTTCTTTTGCTCGTTACTTCAATTTCTCCCCGTTCTTTTCTTCCTTTCTTTACAAATGGCAACCTCCCCCGCTCGCACGCTCACGCCCATCGCGTTTCTTCTCCCCGACGTGTCCGCGCGGGCCCCGCCGGCCGTTCCCAGCACGTGCGTGCACCCACCCTCGCCTCGATCATGCCCACCCCGCATGCGTTAAATGCAATTTGTGCGCATGGCATGTCGGGTGCGATCATACCAGACCTAATGCACCGGATCCCATCAGAACTCCGCAGTTAAGCGTGCTTGGGCGAGAGTAGTACTAAGTTGGGTGACCACTTGGGAAGTCCTCGTGTTGCACCCCTTTTTTATATTTCTTTTGCTCGTTACTTCAATTTCTCCCCGTTCTTTTCTTCCTTTCTTTACAAATGGCAACCTCCCCCGCTCGCACGCTCACGCCCATCGCGTTTCTTCTCCCCGACGTGTCCGCGCGGGCCCCGCCGGCCGTTCCCAGCACGTGCGTGCACCCACCCTCGCCTCGATCATGCCCACCCCGCATGCGTTAAATGCAACTTGTGCGCATGGCATGTCGGGTGCGATCATACCAGCACTAATGCACCGGATCCCATCAGAACTCCGCAGTTAAGCGTGCTTGGGCGAGAGTAGTACTAAGTTGGGTGACCACTTGGGAAGTCCTCGTGTTGAACCCCTTTTTTATATTTCTTTTGCTCGTTACTTCAATTTCTCCCCGTTCTTTTCTTCCTTTCTTTACAAATGGCAACCTCCCCCGCTCGCACGCTCACGCCCATCGCGTTTCTTCTCCCCGACGTGTCCGCGCGGGCCCCGCCGGCCGTTCCCAGCACGTGCGTGCACCCACCCTCGCCTCGATCATGCCCACCCCGCATGCGTTAAATGCAACTTGTGCGCATGGCATGTCGGGTGCGATCATACCAGCACTAATGCACCGGATTCCATCAGAACTCCGCAGTTAAGCGTGCTTGGGCGAGAGTAGTACGAAGTTGGGTGACCACTTGGGAAGTCCTCGTGTTGCACCCCTTTTTTATATTTCTTTTGCTCGTTACTTCAATTTCTCCCCGTTCTTTTCTTCCTTTCTTTACAAATGGCAACCTCCCCCGCTCGCACGCTCACGCCCATCGCGTTTCTTCTCCCCGACGTGTCCGCGCGGACCCCGCCGGCCGTTCCCAGCACGTGCGTGCACCCACCCTCGCCTCGATCATGCCCACCCCGCATGCGTTAAATGCAACTTGTGCGCATGGCATGTCGGGTGCGATCATACCAGCACTAATGCACCGGATCCCATCAGAACTCCGCAGTTAAGCGTGCTTGGGCGAGAGTAGTACTAAGTTGGGTGACCACTTGGGAAGTCCTCGTGTTGCACCCCTTTTTTATATTTCTTTTGCTCGTTACTTCAATTTCTCCCCGTTCTTTTCTTCCTTTCTTTACAAATGGCAACCTCCCCCGCTCGCACGCTCACGCCCATCGCGTTTCTTCTCCCCGACGTGTCCGCGCGGGCCCCGCCGGCCGTTCCCAGCACGTGCGTGCACCCACCCTCGCCTCGATCATGCCCACCCCGCATGCGTTAAATGCAACTTGTGCGCATGGCATGTCGGGTGCGATCATACCAGCACTAATGCACTGGATCCCATCAGAACTCCGCAGTTAAGCGTGCTTGGGCGAGAGTAGTACTAAGTTGGGTGACCACTTGGGAAGTCCTCGTGTTGCACCCCTTTTTTATATTTCTTTTGCTCGTTACTTCAATTTCTCCCCGTTCTTTTCTTCCTTTCTTTACAAATGGCAACCTCCCCCGCTCGCACGCTCACGCCCATCGCGTTTCTTCTCCCCGACGTGTCCGCGCGGGCCCCGCCGGCCGTTCCCAGCACGTGCGTGCACCCACCCTCGCCTCGATCATGCCCACCCCGCATGCGTTAAATGCAATATTTGCGCATGGCATGTCGGGTGCGATCATACCAGCACTAATGCACCGGATCCCATCAGAACTCCGCAGTTAAGCGTGCTTGGGCGAGAGTAGTACTAAGTTGGGTGACCACTTGGGAAGTCCTCGTGTTGCACCCCTTTTTTATATTTCTTTTGCTCGTTACTTCAATTTCTCCCCGTTCTTTTCTTCCTTTCTTTACAAATGGCAACCTCCCCCGCTCGCACGCTCACGCCCATCGCGTTTCTTCTCCCCGACGTGTCCGCGCGGGCCCCGCCGGCCATTCCCAGCACGTGCGTGCACCCACCCTCGCCTCGATCATGCCCACCCCGCATGCGTTAAATGCAACTTGTGCGCATGGCATGTCGGGTGCGATCATACCAGCACTAATGCACCGGATCCCATCAGAACTCCGCAGTTAAGCGTGCTTGGGCGAGAGTAGTACTAAGTTGGGTGACCACTTGGGAAGTCCTCGTGTTGCACCCCTTTTTTATATTTCTTTTGCTCGTTACTTCAATTTCTCCCCGTTCTTTTCTTCCTTTCTTTACAAATGGCAACCTCCCCCGCTCGCACGCTCACGCCCATCGCGTTTCTTCTCCCCGACGTGTCCGCGCGGGCCCCGCCGGCCATTCCCAGCACGTGCGTGCACCCACCCTCGCCTCGATCATGCCCACCCCGCATGCGTTAAATGCAACTTGTGCGCATGGCATGTCGGGTGCGATCATACCAGCACTAATGCACCGGATCCCATCAGAACTCCGCAGTTAAGCGTGCTTGGGCGAGAGTAGTACTAAGTTGGGTGACCACTTGGGAAGTCCTCGTGTTGCACCCCTTTTTTATATTTCTTTTGCTCGTTACTTCAATTTCTCCCCGTTCTTTTCTTCCTTTCTTTACAAATGGCAACCTCCCCCGCTCGCACGCTCACGCCCATCGCGTTTCTTCTCCCCGACGTGTCCGCGCGGGCCCCGCCGGCCATTCCCAGCACGTGCGTGCACCCACCCTCGCCTCGATCATGCCCACCCCGCATGCGTTAAATGCAACTTGTGCGCATGGCATGTCGGGTGCGATCATACCAGCACTAATGCACCGGATCCCATCAGAACTCCGCAGTTAAGCGTGCTTGGGCGAGAGTAGTACTAAGTTGGGTGACCACTTGGGAAGTCCTCGTGTTGCACCCCTTTTTTATATTTCTTTTGCTCGTTACTTCAATTTCTCCCCGTTCTTTTCTTCCTTTCTTTACAAATGGCAACCTCCCCCGCTCGCACGCTCACGCCCATCGCGTTTCTTCTCCCCGACGTGTCCGCGCGGGCCCCGCCGGCCGTTCCCAGCACGTGCGTGCACCCACCCTCGCCTCGATCATGCCCACCCCGCATGCGTTAAATGCAACTTGTGCGCATGGCATGTCGGGTGCGATCATACCAGCACTAATGCACCGGATCCCATCAGAACTCCGCAGCTAAGCGTGCTTGGGCGAGAGTAGTACTAAGTTGGGTGACCACTTGGGAAGTCCTCGTGTTGCACCCCTTTTTTATATTTCTTTTGCTCGTTACTTCAATTTCTCCCCGTCCTTTTCTTCCTTTCTTTACAAATGGCAACCTCCCCCGCTCGCACGCTCACGCCCATCGCGTTTCTTCTCCCCGACGTGTCCGCGCGGGCCCCGCCGGCCGTTCCCAGCACGTGCGTGCACCCACCCTCGCCTCGATCATGCCCACCCCGCATGCGTTAAATGCAACTTGTGCGCATGGCATGTCGGGTGCGATCATACCAGCACTAATGCACCGGATCCCATCAGAACTCCGCAGTTAAGCGTGCTTGGGCGAGAGTAGTACTAAGTTGGGTGACCACTTGGGAAGTCCTCGTGTTGCACCCCTTTTTTATATTTCTTTTGCTCGTTACTTCAATTTCTCCCCGTTCTTTTCTTCCTTTCTTTACAAATGGCAACCTCCCCCGCTCGCACGCTCACGCCCATCGCGTTTCTTCTCCCCGACGTGTCCGCGCGGGCCCCGCCGGCCGTTCCCAGCACGTGCGTGCACCCACCCTCGCCTCGATCATGCCCACCCCGCATGCGTTAAATGCAACTTGTGCGCATGGCATGTCGGGTGCGATCATACCAGCACTAATGCACCGAATCCCATCAGAACTCCGCAGTTAAGCGTGCTTGGGCGAGAGTAGTACTAAGTTGGGTGACCACTTGGGAAGTCCTCGTGTTGCACCCCTTTTTTATATTTCTTTTGCTCGTTACTTCAATTTCTCCCCGTTCTTTTCTTCCTTTCTTTACAAATGGCAACCTCCCCCGCTCGCACGCTCACGCCCATCGCGTTTCTTCTCCCCGACGTGTCCGCGCGGGCCCCGCCGGCCGTTCCCAGCACGTGCGTGCACCCACCCTCGCCTCGATCATGCCCACCCCGCATGCGTTAAATGCAACTTGTGCGCATGGCATGTCGGGTGCGATCATACCAGCACTAATGCACCGGATCCCATCAGAACTCCGCAGTTAAGCGTGCTTGGGCGAGAGTAGTACTAAGTTGGGTGACCACTTGGGAAGTCCTCGTGTTGCACCCCTTTTTTATATTTCTTTTGCTCGTTACTTCAATTTCTCCCCGTTCTTTTCTTCCTTTCTTTACAAATGGCAACCTCCCCCGCTCGCACGCTCACGCCCATCGCGTTTCTTCTCCCCGACGTGTCCGCGCGGGCCCCGCCGGCCGTTCCCAGCACGTGCGTGCACCCACCCTCGCCTCGATCATGCCCACCCCGCATGCGTTAAATGCAACTTGTGCGCATGGCATGTCGGGTGCGATCATACCAGCACTAATGCACCGGATCCCATCAGAACTCCGCAGTTAAGCGTGCTTGGGCGAGAGTAGTACCAAGTTGGGTGACCACTTGGGAAGTCCTCGTGTTGCACCCCTTTTTTATATTTCTTTTGCTCGTTACTTCAATTTCTCCCCGTTCTTTTCTTCCTTTCTTTACAAATGGCAACCTCCCCCGCTCGCACGCTCATGCCCATCGCGTTTCTTCTCCCCGACGTGTCCGCGCGGGCCCCGCCGGCCGTTCCCAGCACGTGCGTGCACCCACCCTCGCCTCGATCATGCCCACCCCGCATGCGTTAAATGCAACTTGTGCGCATGGCATGTCGGGTGCGATCATACCAGCACTAATGCACCGGATCCCATCAGAACTCCGCAGTCAAGCGTGCTTGGCGAGAGTAGTACTAAGTTGGGTGACCACTTGGGAAGTCCTCGTGTTGCACCCCTTTTTTATATTTCTTTTGCTCGTTACTTCAATTTCTCCCCGTTCTTTTCTTCCTTTCTTTACAAATGGCAACCTCCCCCGCTCGCACGCTCACGCCCATCGCGTTTCTTCTCCCCGACGTGTCCGCGCGGGCCCCGCCGGCCGTTCCCAGCACGTGCGTGCACCCACCCTCGCCTCGATCATGCCCACCCCGCATGCGTTAAATGCAACTTGTGCGCATGGCATGTCGGGTGCGATCATACCAGCACTAATGCACCGGATCCCATCAGAACTCCGCAGTTAAGCGTGCTTGGGCGAGAGTAGTACTAAGTTGGGTGACCACTTGGGAAGTCCTCGTGTTGCACCCCTTTTTTATATTTCTTTTGCTCGTTACTTCAATTTCTCCCCGTTCTTTTCTTCCTTTCTTTACAAATGGCAACCTCCCCCGCTCGCACGCTCACGCCCATCGCGTTTCTTCTCCCCGACGTGTCCGCGCGGGCCCCGCCGGCCGTTCCCAGCACGTGCGTGCACCCACCCTCGCCTCGATCATGCCCACCCCGCATGCGTTAAATGCAACTTGTGCGCATGGCATGTCGGGTGCGATCATACCAGCACTAATGCACCGGATCCCATCAGAACTCCGCAGTTAAGCGTGCTTGGGCGAGAGTAGTACTAAGTTGGGTGACCACTTGGGAAGTCCTCGTGTTGCACCCCTTTTTTATATTTCTTTTGCTCGTTACTTCAATTTCTCCCCGTTCTTTTCTTCCTTTCTTTACAAATGGCAACCTCCCCCGCTCGCACGCTCACGCCCATCGCGTTTCTTCTCCCCGACGTGTCCGCGCGGGCCCCGCCGGCCGTTCCCAGCACGTGCGTGCACCCACCCTCGCCTCGATCATGCCCACCCCGCATGCGTTAAATGCAACTTGTGCGCATGGCATGTCGGGTGCGATCATACCAGCACTAATGCACCGGATCCCATCAGAACTCCGCAGTTAAGCGTGCTTGGGCGAGAGTAGTACTAAGTTGGGTGACCACTTGGGAAGTCCTCGTGTTGCACCCCTTTTTTATTTTCTTTTGCTCGTTACTTCAATTTCTCCCCGTTCTTTTCTTCCTTTCTTTACAAATGGCAACCTCCCCCGCTCGCACGCTCACGCCCATCGCGTTTCTTCTCCCCGACGTGTCCGCGCGGGCCCCGCCGGCCGTTCCCAGCACGTGCGTGCACCCACCCTCGCCTCGATCATGCCCACCCCGCATGCGTTAAATGCAATTTGTGCGCATGGCATGTCGGGTGCGATCATACCAGCACTAATGCACCGGATCCCATCAGAACTCCGCAGTTAAGCGTGCTTGGGCGAGAGTAGTACTAAGTTGGGTGACCACTTGGGAAGTCCTCGTGTTGCACCCCTTTTTTATATTTCTTTTGCTCGTTACTTCAATTTCTCCCCGTTCTTTTCTTCCTTTCTTTACAAATGGCAACCTCCCCCGCTCGCACGCTCACGCCCATCGCGTTTCTTCTCCCCGACGTGTCCGCGCGGGCCCCGCCGGCCGTTCCCAGCACGTGCGTGCACCCACCCTCGCCTCGATCATGCCCACCCCGCATGCGTTAAATGCAATTTGTGCGCATGGCATGTCGGGTGCGATCATACCAGCACTAATGTACCGGATCCCATCAGAACTCCGCAGTTAAGCGTGCTTGGGCGAGAGTAGTACTAAGTTGGGTGACCACTTGGGAAGTCCTCGTGTTGCACCCCTTTTTTATATTTCTTTTGCTCGTTACTTCAATTTCTCCCCGTTCTTTTCTTCCTTTCTTTACAAATGGCAACCTCCCCCGCTCGCACGCTCACGCCCATCGCGTTTCTTCTCCCCGACGTGTCCGCGCGGGCCCCGCCGGCCGTTCCCAGCACGTACGTGCACCCACCCTCGCCTCGATCATGCCCACCCCGCATGCGTTAAATGCAATTTGTGCGCATGGCATGTCGGGTGCGATCATACTAGCACTAATGCACCGGATCCCATCAGAACTCCGCAATTAAGCGTGCTTGGGCGAGAGTAGTACTAAGTTGGGTGACCACTTGGGAAGTCCTCGTGTTGCACCCCTTTTTTATATTTCTTTTGCTCGTTACTTCAATTTCTCCCCGTTCTTTTCTTCCTTTCTTTACAAATGGCAACCTCCCCCGCTCGCACGCTCACGCCCATCGCGTTTCTTCTCCCCGACGTGTCCGCGCGGGCCCCGCCGGCCGTTCCCAGCACGTGCGTGCACCCACCCTCGCCTCGATCATGCCCACCCCGCATGCGTTAAATGCAATTTGTGCGCATGGCATGTCGGGTGCGATCATACTAGCACTAATGCACCGGATCCCATCAGAACTCCGCAGTTAAGCGTGCTTGGGCGAGAGTAGTACTAAGTTGGGTGACCACTTGGGAAGTCCTCGTGTTGCACCCCTTTTTTATATTTCTTTTGCTCGTTACTTCAATTTCTCCCCGTTCTTTTCTTCCTTTCTTTACAAATGGCAACCTCCCCCGCTCGCACGCTCACGCCCATCGCGTTTCTTCTCCCCGACGTGTCCGCGCGGGCCCCGCCGGCCGTTCCCAGCACGTGCGTGCACCCACCCTCGCCTCGATCATGCCCACCCCGCATGCGTTAAATGCAATTTGTGCGCATGGCATGTCGGGTGCGATCATACCAGCACTAATGCACCGGATCCCATCAGAACTCCGCAGTTAAGCGTGCTTGGGCGAGAGTAGTACTAAGTTGGGTGACCACTTGGGAAGTCCTCGTGTTGCACCCCTTTTTTATATTTCTTTTGCTCGTTACTTCAATTTCTCCCCGTTCTTTTCTTCCTTTCTTTACAAATGGCAACCTCCCCCGCTCGCACGCTCACGCCCATCGCGTTTCTTCTCCCCGACGTGTCCGCGCGGGCCCCGCTGGCCGTTCCCAGCACGTGCGTGCACCCACCCTCGCCTCGATCATGCCCACCCCGCATGCGTTAAATGCAATTTGTGCGCATGGCATGTCGGGTGCGATCATACCAGCACTAATGCACCGGATCCCATCAGAACTCCGCAGTTAAGCGTGCTTGGGCGAGAGTAGTACTAAGTTGGGTGACCACTTTGGAAGTCCTCGTGTTGCACCCCTTTTTTATATTTCTTTTGCTCGTTACTTCAATTTCTCCCCGTTCTTTTCTTCCTTTCTTTACAAATGGCAACCTCCCCCGCTCGCACGCTCACGCCCATCGCGTTTCTTCTCCCCGACGTGTCCGCGCGGGCCCCGCCGGCCGTTCCCAGCACGTGCGTGCACCCACCCTCGCCTCGATCATGCCCACCCCGCATGCGTTAAATGCAATTTGTGCGCATGGCATGTCGGGTGCGATCATACCAGCACTAATGCACCGGATCCCATCAGAACTCCGCAGTTAAGCGTGCTTGGGCGAGAGTAGTACTAAGTTGGGTGACCACTTGGGAAGTCCTCGTGTTGCACCCCTTTTTTATATTTCTTTTGCTCGTTACTTCAATTTCTCCCCGTTCTTTTCTTCCTTTCTTTACAAATGGCAACCTCCCCCGCTCGCACGCTCACGCCCATCGCGTTTCTTCTCCCCGACGTGTCCGCGCGGGCCCCGCCGGCCGTTCCCAGCACGTGCGTGCACCCACCCTCGCCTCGATCATGCCCACCCTGCATGCGTTAAATGCAATTTGTGCGCATGGCATGTCGGGTGCGATCATACCAGCACTAATGCACCGGATCCCATCAGAACTCCGCAGTTAAGCGTGCTTGGGCGAGAGTAGTACTAAGTTGGGTGACCACTTGGGAAGTCCTCGTGTTGCACCCCTTTTTTATATTTCTTTTGCTCGTTACTTCAATTTCTCCCCGTTCTTTTCTTCCTTTCTTTACAAATGGCAACCTCCCCCGCTCGCACGCTCACGCCCATCGCGTTTCTTCTCCCCGACGTGTCCGCGCGGGCCCCGCCGGCCGTTCCCAGCACGTGCGTGCACCCACCCTCGCCTCGATCATGCCCACCCCGCATGCGTTAAATGCAATTTGTGCGCATGGCATGTCGGGTGCGATCATACTAGCACTAATGCACCGGATCCCATCAGAACTCCGCAGTTAAGCGTGCTTGGGCGAGAGTAGTACTAAGTTGGGTGACCACTTGGGAAGTCCTCGTGTTGCACCCCTTTTTTATATTTCTTTTGCTCGTTACTTCAATTTCTCCCCGTTCTTTTCTTCCTTTCTTTACAAATGGCAACCTCCCCCGCTCGCACGCTCACGCCCATCGCGTTTCTTCTCCCCGACGTGTCCGCGCGGGCCCCGCCGGCCGTTCCCAGCACGTGCGTGCACCCACCCTCGCCTCGATCATGCCCACCCCGCATGCGTTAAATGCAATTTGTGCGCATGGCATGTCGGGTGCGATCATACCAGCACTAATGCACCGGATCCCATCAGAACTCCGCAGTTAAGCGTGCTTGGGCGAGAGTAGTACTAAGTTGGGTGACCACTTGGGAAGTCCTCGTGTTGCACCCCTTTTTTATATTTCTTTTGCTCGTTACTTCAATTTCTCCCCGTTCTTTTCTTCCTTTCTTTACAAATGGCAACCTCCCCCGCTCGCACGCTCACGCCCATCGCGTTTCTTCAACCCGACGTGTCCGCGCGGGCCCCGCCGGCCGTTCCCAGCACGTGCGTGCACCCACCCTCGCCTCGATCATGCCCACCCCGCATGCGTTAAATGCAATTTGTGCGCATGGCATGTCGGGTGCGATCATACCAGCACTAATGCACCGGATCCCATCAGAACTCCGCAGTTAAGCGTGCTTGGGCGAGAGTAGTACTAAGTTGGGTGACCACTTGGGAAGTCCTCGTGTTGCACCCCTTTTTTATATTTCTTTTGCTTGTTACTTCAATTTCTCCCCGTTCTTTTCTTCCTTTCTTTACAAATGGCAACCTCCCCCGCTCGCACGCTCACGCCCATCGCGTTTCTTCTCCCCGACGTGTCCGCGCGGGCCCCGCCGGCCGTTCCCAGCACGTGCGTGCACCCACCCTCGCCTCGATCATGCCCACCCCGCATGCGTTAAATGCAATTTGTGCGCATGGCATGTCGGGTGCGATCATACCAGCACTAATGCACCGGATCCCATCAGAACTCCGCAGTCAAGCGTGCTTGGGCGAGAGTAGTACTAAGTTGGATGACCACTTGGGAAGTCCTCGTGTTGCACCCCTTTTTTATATTTCTTTTGCTCGTTACTTCAATTTCTCCCCGTTCTTTTCTTCCTTTCTTTACAAATGGCAACCTCCCCCGCTCGCACGCTCACGCCCATCGCGTTTCTTCTCCCCGACGTGTCCGCGCGGGCCCCGCCGGCCGTTCCCAGCACGTGCGTGCACCCACCCTCGCCTCGATCATGCCCACCCCGCATGCGTTAAATGCAATTTGTGCGCATGGCATGTCGGGTGCGATCATACCAGCACTAATGCACCGGATCCCATCAGAACTCCGCAGTTAAGCGTGCTTGGGCGAGAGTAGTACTAAGTTGGGTGACCACTTGGGAAGTCCTCGTGTTGCACCCCTTTTTTATATTTCTTTTGCTCGTTACTTCAATTTCTCCCCGTTCTTTTCTTCCTTTCTTTACAAATGGCAACCTCCCCCGCTCGCACGCTCACGCCCATCGCGTTTCTTCTCCCCGACGTGTCCGCGCGGGCCCCGCCGGCCGTTCCCAGCACGTGCGTGCACCCACCCTCGCCTCGATCATGCCCACCCCGCATGCGTTAAATGCAATTTGTGCGCATGGCATGTCGGGTGCGATCATACCAGCACTAATGCACCGGATCCCATCAGAACTCCGCAGTTAAGCGTGCTTGGGCGAGAGTAGTACTACTAAGTTGGGTGACCACTTGGGAAGTCCTCGTGTTGCACCCCTTTTTTATATTTCTTTTGCTCGTTACTTCATATTCTCCCCGTTCTTTTCTTCCTTTCTTTACAAATGGCAACCTCCCCCGCTCGCACGCTCACGCCCATCGCGTTTCTTCTCCCCGACGTGTCCGCGCGGGCCCCGCCGGCCGTTCCCAGCACGTGCGTGCACCCACCCTCGCCTCGATCATGCCCACCCCGCATGCGTTAAATGCAATTTGTGCGCATGGCATGTCGGGTGCGATCATACCAGCACTAATGCACCGGATCCCATCAGAACTCCGCAGTTAAGCGTGCTTGGGCGAGAGTAGTACTAAGTTGGGTGACCACTTGGGAAGTCCTCGTGTTGCACCCCTTTTTTATATTTCTTTTGCTCGTTACTTCAATTTCTCCCCCTTCTTTTCTTCCTTTCTTTACAAATGGCAACCTCCCCCGCTCGCACGCTCACGCCCATCGCGTTTCTTCTCCCCGACGTGTCCGCGCGGGCCCCGCCGGCCGTTCCCAGCACGTGCGTGCACCCACCCTCGCCTCGATCATGCCCACCCCGCATGCGTTAAATGCAATTTGTGCGCATGGCATGTCGGGTGCGATCATACCAGCACTAATGCACCGGATCCCATCAGAACTCCGCAGTTAAGCGTGCTTGGGCGAGAGTAGTACTAAGTTGGGTGACCACTTGGGAAGTCCTCGTGTTGCACCCCTTTTTTATATTTCTTTTGCTCGTTACTTCAATTTCTCCCCGTTCTTTTCTTCCTTTCTTTACAAATGGCAACCTCCCCCGCTCGCACGCTCACGCCCATCGCGTTTCTTCAACCCGACGTGTCCGCGCGGGCCCCGCCGGCCGTTCCCAGCACGTGCGTGCACCCACCCTCGCCTCGATCATGCCCACCCCGCATGCGTTAAATGCAATTTGTGCGCATGGCATGTCGGGTGCGATCATACCAGCACTAATGCACCGGATCCCATCAGAACTCCGCAGTTAAGCGTGCTTGGGCGAGAGTAGTACTAAGTTGGGTGACCACTTGGGAAGTCCTCGTGTTGCACCCCTTTTTTATATTTCTTTTGCTTGTTACTTCAATTTCTCCCCGTTCTTTTCTTCCTTTCTTTACAAATGGCAACCTCCCCCGCTCGCACGCTCACGCCCATCGCGTTTCTTCTCCCCGACGTGTCCGCGCGGGCCCCGCCGGCCGTTCCCAGCACGTGCGTGCACCCACCCTCGCCTCGATCATGCCCACCCCGCATGCGTTAAATGCAATTTGTGCGCATGGCATGTCGGGTGCGATCATACCAGCACTAATGCACCGGATCCCATCAGAACTCCGCAGTCAAGCGTGCTTGGGCGAGAGTAGTACTAAGTTGGATGACCACTTGGGAAGTCCTCGTGTTGCACCCCTTTTTTATATTTCTTTTGCTCGTTACTTCAATTTCTCCCCGTTCTTTTCTTCCTTTCTTTACAAATGGCAACCTCCCCCGCTCGCACGCTCACGCCCATCGCGTTTCTTCTCCCCGACGTGTCCGCGCGGGCCCCGCCGGCCGTTCCCAGCACGTGCGTGCACCCACCCTCGCCTCGATCATGCCCACCCCGCATGCGTTAAATGCAATTTGTGCGCATGGCATGTCGGGTGCGATCATACCAGCACTAATGCACCGGATCCCATCAGAACTCCGCAGTTAAGCGTGCTTGGGCGAGAGTAGTACTAAGTTGGGTGACCACTTGGGAAGTCCTCGTGTTGCACCCCTTTTTTATATTTCTTTTGCTCGTTACTTCAATTTCTCCCCGTTCTTTTCTTCCTTTCTTTACAAATGGCAACCTCCCCCGCTCGCACGCTCACGCCCATCGCGTTTCTTCTCCCCGACGTGTCCGCGCGGGCCCCGCCGGCCGTTCCCAGCACGTGCGTGCACCCACCCTCGCCTCGATCATGCCCACCCCGCATGCGTTAAATGCAATTTGTGCGCATGGCATGTCGGGTGCGATCATACCAGCACTAATGCACCGGATCCCATCAGAACTCCGCAGTTAAGCGTGCTTGGGCGAGAGTAGTACTACTAAGTTGGGTGACCACTTGGGAAGTCCTCGTGTTGCACCCCTTTTTTATATTTCTTTTGCTCGTTACTTCATATTCTCCCCGTTCTTTTCTTCCTTTCTTTACAAATGGCAACCTCCCCCGCTCGCACGCTCACGCCCATCGCGTTTCTTCTCCCCGACGTGTCCGCGCGGGCCCCGCCGGCCGTTCCCAGCACGTGCGTGCACCCACCCTCGCCTCGATCATGCCCACCCCGCATGCGTTAAATGCAATTTGTGCGCATGGCATGTCGGGTGCGATCATACCAGCACTAATGCACCGGATCCCATCAGAACTCCGCAGTTAAGCGTGCTTGGGCGAGAGTAGTACTAAGTTGGGTGACCACTTGGGAAGTCCTCGTGTTGCACCCCTTCTTTATATTTCTTTTGCTCGTTACTTCAATTTCTCCCCGTTCTTTTCTTCCTTTCTTTACAAATGGCAACCTCCCCCGCTCGCACGCTCACGCCCATCGCGTTTCTTCTCCCCGACGTGTCCGCGCGGGCCCCGCCGGCCGTTCCCAGCACGTGCGTGCACCCACCCTCGCCTCGATCATGCCCACCCCGCATGCGTTAAATGCAATTTGTGCGCATGGCATGTCGGGTGCGATCATACCAGCACTAATGCACCGGATCCCATCAGAACTCCGCAGTTAAGCGTGCTTGGGCGAGAGTAGTACTAAGTTGGGTGACCACTTGGGAAGTCCTCGTGTTGCACCCCTTTTTTATATTTCTTTTGCTCGTTACTTCAATTTCTCCCCGTTCTTTTCTTCCTTTCTTTACAAATGGCAACCTCCCCCGCTCGCACGCTCACGCCCATCGCGTTTCTTCTCCCCGACGTGTCCGCGCGGGCCCCGCCGGCCGTTCCCAGCACGTGCGTGCACCCACCCTCGCCTCGATCATGCCCACCCCGCATGCGTTAAATGCAATTTGTGCGCATGCCATGTCGGGTGCGATCATACCAGCACTAATGCACCGGATCCCATCAGAACTCCGCAGTTAAGCGTGCTTGGGCGAGAGTAGTACTAAGTTGGGTGACCACTTGGGAAGTCCTCGTGTTGCACCCCTTTTTTATATTTCTTTTGCTCGTTACTTCAATTTCTCCCCGTTCTTTTCTTCCTTTCTTTACAAATGGCAACCTCCCCCGCTCGCACGCTCACGCCCATCGCGTTTCTTCTCCCCGACGTGTCCGCGCGGGCCCCGCCGGCCGTTCCCAGCACGTGCGTGCACCCACCCTCGCCTCGATCATGCCCACCCCGCATGCGTTAAATGCAATTTGTGCGCATGGCATGTCGGGTGCGATCATACCAGCACTAATGCACCGGATCCCATCAGAACTCCGCAGTTAAGCGTGCTTGGGCGAGAGTAGTACTAAGTTGGGTGACCACTTGGGAAGTTCTCGTGTTGCACCCCTTTTTTATATTTCTTTTGCTCGTTACTTCAATTTCTCCCCGTTCTTTTCTTCCTTTCTTTACAAATGGCAACCTCCCCCGCTCGCACGCTCACGCCCATCGCGTTTCTTCTCCCCGACGTGTCCGCGCGGGCCCCGCCGGCCGTTCCCAGCACGTGCGTGCACCCACCCTCGCCTCGATCATGCCCACCCCGCATGCGTTAAATGCAACTTGTGCGCATGGCATGTCGGGTGCGATCATACCAGCACTAATGCACCGGATCCCATCAGAACTCCGCAGTTAAGCGTGCTTGGGCGAGAGTAGTACTAAGTTGGGTGACCACTTGGGAAGTCCTCGTGTTGCACCCCTTTTTTATATTTCTTTTGCTCGTTACTTCAATTTCTCCCCGTTCTTTTCTTCCTTTCTTTACAAATGGCAACCTCCCTCGCTCGCACGCTCACGCCCATCGCGTTTCTTCTCCCCGACGTGTCCGCGCGGGCCCCGCCGGCCGTTCCCAGCACGTGCGTGCACCCACCCTCGCCTCTATCATGCCCACCCCGCATGCGTTAAATGCAACTTGTGCGCATGGCATGTCGGGTGCGATCATACCAGCACTAATGCACCGGATCCCATCAGAACTCCGCAGTTAAGCGTGCTTGGGCGAGAGTAGTACTAAGTTGGGTGACCACTTGGGAAGTCCTCGTGTTGCACCCCTTTTTTATATTTCTTTTGCTCGTTACTTCAATTTCTCCCCGTTCTTTTCTTCCTTTCTTTACAAATGGCAACCTCCCCCGCTCGCACGCTCACGCCCATCGCGTTTCTTCTCCCCGACGTGTCCGCGCGGGCCCCGCCGGCCGTTCCCAGCACGTGCGTGCACCCACCCTCGCCTCGATCATGCCCACCCCGCATGCGTTAAATGCAATTTGTGCGCATGGCATGTCGGGTGCGATCATACCAGCACTAATGCACCGGATCCCATCAGAACTCCGCAGTTAAGCGTGCTTGGGCGAGAGTAGTACTAAGTTGGGTGACCACTTGGGAAGTCCTCGTGTTGCACCCCTTTTTTATATTTCTTTTGCTCGTTACTTCAATTTCTCCCCGTTCTTTTCTTCCTTTCTTTACAAATGGCAACCTCCCCCGCTCGCACGCTCACGCCCATCGCGTTTCTTCTCCCCGACGTGTCCGCGCGGGCCCCGCCGGCCGTTCCCAGCACGTGCGTGCACCCACCCTCGCCTCGATCATGCCCACCCCGCATGCGTTAAATGCAATTTGTGCGCATGGCATGTCGGGTGCGATCATACCAGCACTAATGCACCGGATCCCATCAGAACTCCGCTTGGGAAGTCCTCGTGTTGCACCCCTTTTTTATATTTCTTTTGCTCGTTACTTCAATTTCTCCCCGTTCTTTTCTTCCTTTCTTTACAAATGGCAACCTCCCCCGCTCGCACGCTCACGCCCATCGCGTTTCTTCTCCCCGACGTGTCCGCGCGGGCCCCGCCGGCCGTTCCCAGCACGTGCGTGCACCCACCCTCGCCTCGATCATGCCCACCCCGCATGCGTTAAATGCAATTTGTGCGCATGGCATGTCGGGTGCGATCATACCAGCACTAATGCACCGGATCCCATCAGAACTCCGCAGTTAAGCGTGCTTGGGCGAGAGTAGTACTAAGTTGGGTGACCACTTGGGAAGTCCTCGTGTTGCACCCCTTCTTTATATTTCTTTTGCTCGTTACTTCAATTTCTCCCCGTTCTTTTCTTCCTTTCTTTACAAATGGCAACCTCCCCCGCTCGCACGCTCACGCCCATCGCGTTTCTTCTCCCCGACGTGTCCGCGCGGGCCCCGCCGGCCGTTCCCAGCACGTGCGTGCACCCACCCTCGCCTCGATCATGCCCACCCCGCATGCGTTAAATGCAATTTGTGCGCATGGCATGTCGGGTGCGATCATACCAGCACTAATGCACCGGATCCCATCAGAACTCCGCAGTCAAGCGTGCTTGGGCGAGAGTAGTACTAAGTTGGGTGACCACTTGGGAAGTCCTCGTGTTGCACCCCTTTTTTATATTTCTTTTGCTCGTTACTTCAATTTCTCCCCGTTCTTTTCTTCCTTTCTTTACAAATGGCAACCTCCCCCGCTCGCACGCTCACGCCCATCGCGTTTCTTCTCCCCGACGTGTCCGCGCGGGCCCCGCCGGCCGTTCCCAGCACGTGCGTGCACCCACCCTCGCCTCGATCATGCCCACCCCGCATGCGTTAAATGCAATTTGTGCGCATGGCATGTCGGGTGCGATCATACCAGCACTAATGCACCGGATCCCATCAGAACTCCGCAGTTAAGCGTGCTTGGGCGAGAGTAGTACTAAGTTGGGTGACCACTTGGGAAGTCCTCGTGTTGCACCCCTTTTTTATATTTCTTTTGCTCGTTACTTCAATTTCTCCCCGTTCTTTTCTTCCTTTCTTTACAAATGGCAACCTCCCCCGCTCGCACGCTCACGCCCATCGCGTTTCTTCTCCCCGACGTGTCCGCGCGGGCCCCGCCGGCCGTTCCCAGCACGTGCGTGCACCCACCCTCGCCTCGATCATGCCCACCCCGCATGCGTTAAATGCAATTTGTGCGCATGGCATGTCGGGTGCGATCATACCAGCACTAATGCACCGGATCCCATCAGAACTCCGCAGTCAAGCGTGCTTGGGCGAGAGTAGTACTAAGTTGGGTGACCACTTGGGAAGTCCTCGTGTTGCACCCCTTTTTTATATTTCTTTTGCTCGTTACTTCAATTTCTCCCCGTTCTTTTCTTCCTTTCTTTACAAATGGCAACCTCCCCCGCTCGCACGCTCACGCCCATCGCGTTTCTTCTCCCCGACGTGTCCGCGCGGGCCCCGCCGGCCGTTCCCAGCACGTGCGTGCACCCACCCTCGCCTCGATCATGCCCACCCCGCATGCGTTAAATGCAATTTGTGCGCATGGCATGTCGGGTGCGATCATACCAGCACTAATGCACCGGATCCCATCAGAACTCCGCAGTTAAGCGTGCTTGGGCGAGAGTAGTACTAAGTTGGGTGACCACTTGGGAAGTCCTCGTGTTGCACCCCTTTTTTATATTTCTTTTGCTCGTTACTTCAATTTCTCCCCGTTCTTTTCTTCCTTTCTTTACAAATGGCAACCTCCCCCGCTCGCACGCTCACGCCCATCGCGTTTCTTCTCCCCGACGTGTCCGCGCGGGCCCCGCCGGCCGTTCCCAGCACGTGCGTGCACCCACCCTCGCCTCGATCATGCCCACCCCGCATGCGTTAAATGCAATTTGTGCGCATGGCATGTCAGGTGCGATCATACCAGCACTAATGCACCGGATCCCATCAGAACTCCGCGGTCAAGCGTGCTTGGGCGAGAGTAGTACTAAGTTGGGTGACCACTTGGGAAGTCCTCGTGTTGCACCCCTTTTTTATATTTCTTTTGCTCGTTACTTCAATTTCTCCCCGTTCTTTTCTTCCTTTCTTTACAAATGGCAACCTCCCCCGCTCGCACGCTCACGCCCATCGCGTTTCTTCTCCCCGACGTGTCCGCGCGGGCCCCGCCGGCCGTTCCCAGCACGTGCGTGCACCCACCCTCGCCTCGATCATGCCCACCCCGCATGCGTTAAATGCAATTTGTGCGCATGGCATGTCGGGTGCGATCATACCAGCACTAATGCACCGGATCCCATCAGAACTCCGCAGTTAAGCGTGCTTGGGCGAGAGTAGTATTAAGTTGGGTGACCACTTGGGAAGTCCTCGTGTTGCACCCCTTTTTTATATTTCTTTTGCTCGTTACTTCAATTTCTCCCCGTTCTTTTCTTCCTTTCTTTACAAATGGCAACCTCCCCCGCTCGCACGCTCACACCCATCGCGTTTCTTCTCCCCGACGTGTCCGCGCGGGCCCCGCCGGCCGTTCCCAGCACGTGCGTGCACCCACCCTCGCCTCGATCATGCCCACCCCGCATGCGTTAAATGCAATTTGTGCGCATGGCATGTCGGGTGCGATCATACCAGCACTAATGCACCGGATCCCATCAGAACTCCGCAGTCAAGCGTGCTTGGGCGAGAGTAGTACTAAGTTGGATGACCACTTGGGAAGTCCTCGTGTTGCACCCCTTTTTTATATTTCTTTTGCTCGTTACTTCAATTTCTCCCCGTTCTTTTCTTCCTTTCTTTACAAATGGCAACCTCCCCCGCTCGCACGCTCACGCCCATCGCGTTTCTTCTCCCCGACGTGTCCGCGCGGGCCCCGCCGGCCGTTCCCAGCACGTGCGTGCACCCACCCTCGCCTCGATCATGCCCACCCCGCATGCGTTAAATGCAATTTGTGCGCATGGCATGTCGGGTGCGATCATACCAGCACTAATGCACCGGATCCCATCAGAACTCCGCAGTTAAGCGTGCTTGGGCGAGAGTAGTACTAAGTTGGGTGACCACTTGGGAAGTCCTCGTGTTGCACCCCTTTTTTATATTTCTTTTGCTCGTTACTTCAATTTCTCCCCGTTCTTTTCTTCCTTTCTTTACAAATGGCAACCTCCCCCGCTCGCACGCTCACGCCCATCGCGTTTCTTCTCCCCGACGTGTCCGCGCGGGCCCCGCCGGCCGTTCCCAGCACGTGCGTGCACCCACCCTCGCCTCGATCATGCCCACCCCGCATGCGTTAAATGCAATTTGTGCGCATGGCATGTCGGGTGCGATCATACCAGCACTAATGCACCGGATCCCATCAGAACTCCGCAGTTAAGCGTGCTTGGGCGAGAGTAGTACTAAGTTGGGTGACCACTTGGGAAGTCCTCGTGTTGCACCCCTTTTTTATATTTCTTTTGCTCGTTACTTCAATTTCTCCCCGTTCTTTTCTTCCTTTCTTTACAAATGGCAACCTCCCCCGCTCGCACGCTCACGCCCATCGCGTTTCTTCTCCCCGACGTGTCCGCGCGGGCCCCGCCGGCCGTTCCCAGCACGTGCGTGCACCCACCCTCGCCTCGATCATGCCCACCCCGCATGCGTTAAATGCAATTTGTGCGCATGGCATGTCAGGTGCGATCATACCAGCACTAATGCACCGGATCCCATCAGAACTCCGCGGTCAAGCGTGCTTGGGCGAGAGTAGTACTAAGTTGGGTGACCACTTGGGAAGTCCTCGTGTTGCACCCCTTTTTTATATTTCTTTTGCTCGTTACTTCAATTTCTCCCCGTTCTTTTCTTCCTTTCTTTACAAATGGCAACCTCCCCCGCTCGCACGCTCACGCCCATCGCGTTTCTTCTCCCCGACGTGTCCGCGCGGGCCCCGCCGGCCGTTCCCAGCACGTGCGTGCACCCACCCTCGCCTCGATCATGCCCACCCCGCATGCGTTAAATGCAATTTGTGCGCATGGCATGTCGGGTGCGATCATACCAGCACTAATGCACCGGATCCCATCAGAACTCCGCAGTTAAGCGTGCTTGGGCGAGAGTAGTACTAAGTTGGGTGACCACTTGGGAAGTCCTCGTGTTGCACCCCTTTTTTATATTTCTTTTGCTCGTTACTTCAATTTCTCCCCGTTCTTTTCTTCCTTTCTTTACAAATGGCAACCTCCCCCGCTCGCACGCTCACGCCCATCGCGTTTCTTCTCCCCGACGTGTCCGCGCGGGCCCCGCCGGCCGTTCCCAGCACGTGCGTGCACCCACCCTCGCCTCGATCATGCCCACCCCGCATGCGTTAAATGCAATTTGTGCGCATGGCATGTCGGGTGCGATCATACCAGCACTAATGCACCGGATCCCATCAGAACTCCGCAGTCAAGCGTGCTTGGGCGAGAGTAGTACTAAGTTGGGTGACCACTTGGGAAGTCCTCGTGTTGCACCCCTTTTTTATATTTCTTTTGCTCGTTACTTCAATTTCTCCCCGTTCTTTTCTTCCTTTCTTTACAAATGGCAACCTCCCCCGCTCGCACGCTCACGCCCATCGCGTTTCTTCTCCCCGACGTGTCCGCGCGGGCCCCGCTGGCCGTTCCCAGCACGTGCGTGCACCCACCCTCGCCTCGATCATGCCCACCCCGCATGCGTTAAATGCAATTTGTGCGCATGGCATGTCGGGTGCGATCATACCAGCACTAATGCACCGGATCCCATCAGAACTCCGCAGTTAAGCGTGCTTGGGCGAGAGTAGTACTAAGTTGGGTGACCACTTGGGAAGTCCTCGTGTTGCACCCCTTTTTTATATTTCTTTTGCTCGTTACTTCAATTTCTCCCCGTTCTTTTCTTCCTTTCTTTACAAATGGCAACCTCCCCCGCTCGCACGCTCACGCCCATCGCGTTTCTTCTCCCCGACGTGTCCGCGCGGGCCCCGCCGGCCGTTCCCAGCACGTGCGTGCACCCACCCTCGCCTCGATCATGCCCACCCCGCATGCGTTAAATGCAATTTGTGCGCATGACATGTCGGGTGCGATCATACCAGCACTAATGCACCGGATCCCATCAGAACTCCGCAGTTAAGCGTGCTTGGGCGAGAGTAGTACTAAGTTGGGTGACCACTTGGGAAGTCCTCGTGTTGCACCCCTTTTTTATATTTCTTTTGCTCGTTACTTCAATTTCTCCCCGTTCTTTTCTTCCTTTCTTTACAAATGGCAACCTCCCCCGCTCGCACGCTCACGCCCATCGCGTTTCTTCTCCCGTTCCCAGCACGTGCGTGCACCCACCCTCGCCTCGATCATACCCACCCCGCATGCGTTAAATGCAATTTGTGCGCATGGCATGTCGGGTGCGATCATACCAGCACTAATGCACCGGATCCCATCAGAACTCCGCAGTTAAGCGTGCTTGGGCGAGAGTAGTACTAAGTTGGGTGACCACTTGGGAAGTCCTCGTGTTGCACCCCTTTTTTATATTTCTTTTGCTCGTTACTTCAATTTCTCCCCGTTCTTTTCTTCCTTTCTTTACAAATGGCAACCTCCCCCGCTCGCACGCTCACGCCCATCGCGTTTCTTCTCCCCGACGTGTCCGCGCGGGCCCCGCCGGCCGTTCCCAGCACGTGCGTGCACCCACCCTCGCCTCGATCATGCCCACCCCGCATGCGTTAAATGCAATTTGTGCGCATGGCATGTCGGGTGCGATCATACCAGCACTAATGCACCGGATCCCATCAGAACTCCGCAGTCAAGCGTGCTTGGGCGAGAGTAGTACTAAGTTGGGTGACCACTTGGGAAGTCCTCGTGTTGCACCCCTTTTTTATATTTCTTTTGCTCGTTACTTCAATTTCTCCCCGTTCTTTTCTTCCTTTCTTTACAAATGGCAACCTCCCCCGCTCGCACGCTCACGCCCATCGCGTTTCTTCTCCCCGACGTGTCCGCGCGGGCCCCGCCGGCCGTTCCCAGCACGTGCGTGCACCCACCCTCGCCTCGATCATGCCCACCCCGCATGCGTTAAATGCAATTTGTGCGCATGGCATGTCGGGTGCGATCATACCAGCACTAATGCACCGGATCCCATCAGAACTCCGCAGTCAAGCGTGCTTGGGCGAGAGTAGTACTAAGTTGGGTGACCACTTGGGAAGTCCTCGTGTTGCACCCCTTTTTTATATTTCTTTTGCTCGTTACTTCAATTTCTCCCCGTTCTTTTCTTCCTTTCTTTACAAATGGCAACCTCCCCCGCTCGCACGCTCACGCCCATCGCGTTTCTTCTCCCCGACGTGTCCGCGCGGGCCCCGCCGGCCGTTCCCAGCACGTGCGTGCACCCACCCTCGCCTCGATCATGCCCACCCCGCATGCGTTAAATGCAATTTGTGCGCATGGCATGTCGGGTGCGATCATACCAGCACTAATGCACCGGATCCCATCAGAACTCCGCAGTCAAGCGTGCTTGGGCGAGAGTAGTACTAAGTTGGGTGACCACTTGGGAAGTCCTCGTGTTGCACCCCTTTTTTATATTTCTTTTGCTCGTTACTTCAATTTCTCCCCGTTCTTTTCTTCATTTCTTTACAAATGGCAACCTCCCCCGCTCGCACGCTCACGCCCATCGCGTTTCTTCTCCCCGACGTGTCCGCGCGGGCCCCGCCGGCCGTTCCCAGCACGTGCGTGCACCCACCCTCGCCTCGATCATGCCCACCCCGCATGCGTTAAATGCAATTTGTGCGCATGGCATGTCGGGTGCGATCATACCAGCACTAATGCACCGGATCCCATCAGAACTCCGCAGTCAAGCGTGCTTGGGCGAGAGTAGTACTAAGTTGGGTGACCACTTGGGAAGTCCTCGTGTTGCACCCCTTTTTTATATTTCTTTTGCTCGTTACTTCAATTTCTCCCCGTTCTTTTCTTCATTTCTTTACAAATGGCAACCTCCCCCGCTCGCACGCTCACGCCCATCGCGTTTCTTCTCCCCGACGTGTCCGCGCGGGCCCCGCCGGCCGTTCCCAGCACGTGCGTGCACCCACCCTCGCCTCGATCATGCCCACCCCGCATGCGTTAAATGCAATTTGTGCGCATGGCATGTCGGGTGCGATCATACCAGCACTAATGCACCGGATCCCATCAGAACTCCGCAGTTAAGCGTGCTTGGGCGAGAGTAGTACTAAGTTGGGTGACCATTTGGGAAGTCCTCGTGTTGCACCCCTTTTTTATATTTCTTTTGCTCGTTACTTCAATTTCTCCCCGTTCTTTTCTTCCTTTCTTTACAAATGGCAACCTCCCCCGCTCGCACGCTCACGCCCATCGCGTTTCTTCTCCCCGACGTGTCCGCGCGGGCCCCGCCGGCCGTTCCCAGCACGTGCGTGCACCCACCCTCGCCTCGATCATGCCCACCCCGCATGCGTTAAATGCAATTTGTGCGCATGGCATGTCGGGTGCGATCATACCAGCACTAATGCACCGGATCCCATCAGAACTCCGCAGTCAAGCGTGCTTGGGCGAGAGTAGTACTAAGTTGGGTGACCACTTGGGAAGTCCTCGTGTTGCACCCCTTTTTTATATTTCTTTTGCTCGTTACTTCAATTTCTCCCCGTTCTTTTCTTCCTTTCTTTACAAATGGCAACCTCCCCCGCTCGCACGCTCACGCCCATCGCGTTTCTTCTCCCCGACGTGTCCGCGCGGGCCCCGCCGGCCGTTCCCAGCACGTGCGTGCACCCACCCTCGCCTCGATCATGCCCACCCCGCATGCGTTAAATGCAATTTGTGCGCATGGCATGTCGGGTGCGATCATACCAGCACTAATGCACCGGATCCCATCAGAACTCCGCAGTTAAGCGTGCTTGGGCGAGAGTAGTACTAAGTTGGGTGACCACTTGGGAAGTCCTCGTGTTGCACCCCTTTTTTATATTTCTTTTGCTCGTTACTTCAATTTCTCCCCGTTCTTTTCTTCCTTTCTTTACAAATGGCAACCTCCCCCGCTCGCACGCTCACGCCCATCGCGTTTCTTCTCCCCGACGTGTCCGCGCGGGCCCCGCCGGCCGTTCCCAGCACGTGCGTGCACCCACCCTCGCCTCGATCATGCCCACCCCGCATGCGTTAAATGCAATTTGTGCGCATGGCATGTCGGGTGCGATCATACCAGCACTAATGCACCGGATCCCATCAGAACTCCGTAGTTAAGCGTGCTTGGGCGAGAGTAGTACTAAGTTGGGTGACCACTTGGGAAGTCCTCGTGTTGCACCCCTTTTTTATATTTCTTTTGCTCGTTACTTCAATTTCTCCCCGTTCTTTTCTTCCTTTCTTTACAAATGGCAACCTCCCCCGCTCGCACGCTCACGCCCATCGCGTTTCTTCTCCCCGACGTGTCCGCGCGGGCCCCGCCGGCCGTTCCCAGCACGTGCGTGCACCCACCCTCGCCTCGATCATGCCCACCCCGCATGCGTTAAATGCAATTTGTGCGCATGGCATGTCGGGTGCGATCATACCAGCACTAATGCACCAGATCCCATCAGAACTCCGCAGTCAAGCGTGCTTGGGCGAGAGTAGTACTAAGTTGGGTGACCACTTGGGAAGTCCTCGTGTTGCACCCCTTTTTTATATTTCTTTTGCTCGTTACTTCAATTTCTCCCCGTTCTTTTCTTCCTTTCTTTACAAATGGCAACCTCCCCCGCTCGCACGCTCACGCCCATCGCGTTTCTTCTCCCCGACGTGTCCGCGCGGGCCCCGCCGGCCGTTCCCAGCACGTGCGTGCACCCACCCTCGCCTCGATCATGCCCACCCCGCATGCGTTAAATGCAATTTGTGCGCATGGCATGTCGGGTACGATCATACCAGCACTAATGCACCGGATCCCATCAGAACTCCGCAGTTAAGCGTGCTTGGGCGAGAGTAGTTCTAAGTTGGGTGACCACTTGGGAAGTCCTCGTGTTGCACCCCTTTTTTATATTTCTTTTGCTCGTTACTTCAATTTCTCCCCGTTCTTTTCTTCCTTTCTTTACAAATGGCAACCTCCCCCGCTCGCACGCTCACGCCCATCGCGTTTCTTCTCCCCGACGTGTCCGCGCGGGCCCCGCCGGCCGTTCCGAGCACGTGCGTGCACCCACCCTCGCCTCGATCATGCCCACCCCGCATGCGTTAAATGCAATTTGTGCGCATGGCATGTCGGGTGCGATCATACCAGCACTAATGCACCGGATCCCATCAGAACTCCGCAGTTAAGCGTGCTTGGGCGAGAGTAGTACTAAGTTGGGTACCACTTGGGAAGTCCTCGTGTTGCACCCCTTTTTTATATTTCTTTTGCTCGTTACTTCAATTTCTCCCCGTTCTTTTCTTCCTTTCTTTACAAATGGCAACCTCCCCCGCTCGCACGCTCACGCCCATCGCGTTTCTTCTCCCCGACGTGTCCGCGCGGGCCCCGCCGGCCGTTCCCAGCACGTGCGTGCACCCACCCTCGCCTCGATCATGCCCACCCCGCATCCGTTAAATGCAATTTGTGCGCATGGCATGTCGGGTGCGATCATACCAGCACTAATGCACCGGATCCCATCAGAACTCCGCAGTTAAGCGTGCTTGGGCGAGAGTAGTACTAAGTTGGGTGACCACTTGGGAAGTCCTCGTGTTGCACCCCTTTTTTATATTTCTTTTGCTCGTTACTTCAATTTCTCCCCGTTCTTTTCTTCCTTTCTTTACAAATGGCAACCTCCCCCGCTCGCACGCTCACGCCCATCGCGTTTCTTCTCCCCGACGTGTCCGCGCGGGCCCCGCCGGCCGTTCCCAGCACGTGCGTGCACCCACCCTCGCCTCGATCATGCCCACCCCGCATGCGTTAAATGCAATTTGTGCGCATGGCATGTCGGGTGCGATCATACCAGCACTAATGCACCGGATCCCATCAGAACTCCGCAGTTAAGCGTGCTTGGGCGAGAGTAGTACTAAGTTGGGTGACCACTTGGGAAGTCCTCGTGTTGCACCCCTTTTTTATATTTCTTTTGCTCGTTACTTCAATTTCTCCCCGTTCTTTTCTTCCTTTCTTTACAAATGGCAACCTCCCCCGCTCGCACGCTCACGCCCATCGCGTTTCTTCTCCCCGACGTGTCCGCGCGGGCCCCGCCGGCCGTTCCCAGCACGTGCGTGCACCCACCCTCGCCTCGATCATGCCCACCCCGCATGCGTTAAATGCAATTTGTGCGCATGGCATGTCGGGTGCGATCATACCAGCACTAATGCACCGGATCCCATCGGAACTCTGCAGTTAAGCGTGCTTGGGCGAGAGTAGTACTAAGTTGGGTGACCACTTGGGAAGTCCTCGTGTTGCACCCCTTTTTTATATTTCTTTTGCTCGTTACTTCAATTTCTCCCCGTTCTTTTCTTCCTTTCTTTACAAATGGCAACCTCCCCCGCTCGCACGCTCACGCCCATCGCGTTTCTTCTCCCCGACGTGTCCGCGCGGGCCCCGCCGGCCGTTCCGAGCACGTGCGTGCACCCACCCTCGCCTCGATCATGCCCACCCCGCATGCGTTAAATGCAATTTGTGCGCATGGCATGTCGGGTGCGATCATACCAGCACTAATGCACCGGATCCCATCAGAACTCCGCAGTTAAGCGTGCTTGGGCGAGAGTAGTACTAAGTTGGGTGACCACTTGGGAAGTCCTCGTGTTGCACCCCTTTTTTATATTTCTTTTGCTCGTTACTTCAATTTCTCCCCGTTCTTTTCTTCCTTTCTTTACAAATGGCAACCTCCCCCGCTCGCACGCTCACGCCCATCGCGTTTCTTCTCCCCGACGTGTCCGCGCGGGCCCCGCCGGCCGTTCCCAGCACGTGCGTGCACCCACCCTCGCCTCGATCATGCCCACCCCGCATGCGTTAAATGCAATTTGTGCGCATGGCATGTCGGGTGCGATCATACCAGCACTAATGCACCGGATCCCATCAGAACTCCGCAGTTAAGCGTGCTTGGGCGAGAGTAGTACTAAGTTGGGTGACCACTTGGGAAGTCCTCGTGTTGCACCCCTTTTTTATATTTCTTTTGCTCGTTACTTCAATTTCTCCCCGTTCTTTTCTTCCTTTCTTTACAAATGGCAACCTCCCCCGCTCGCACGCTCACGCCCATCGCGTTTCTTCTCCCCGACGTGTCCGCGCGGGCCCCGCCGGCCGTTCCCAGCACGTGCGTGCACCCACCCTCGCCTCGATCATGCCCACCCCGCATGCGTTAAATGCAATTTGTGCGCATGGCATGTCGGGTGCGATCATACCAGCACTAATGCACCGGATCCCATCAGAACTCCGCAGTTAAGCGTGCTTGGGCGAGAGTAGTACTAAGTTGGGTGACCACTTGGGAAGTCCTCGTGTTGCACCCCTTTTTTATATTTCTTTTGCTCGTTACTTCAATTTCTCCCCGTTCTTTTCTTCCTTTCTTTACAAATGGCAACCTCCCCCGCTCGCACGCTCACGCCCATCGCGTTTCTTCTCCCCGACGTGTCCGCGCGGGCCCCGCCGGCCGTTCCGAGCACGTGCGTGCACCCACCCTCGCCTCGATCATGCCCACCCCGCATGCGTTAAATGCAATTTGTGCGCATGGCATGTCGGGTGCGATCATACCAGCACTAATGCACCGGATCCCATCAGAACTCCGCAGTTAAGCGTGCTTGGGCGAGAGTAGTACTAAGTTGGGTGACCACTTGGGAAGTCCTCGTGTTGCACCCCTTTTTTATATTTCTTTTGCTCGTTACTTCAATTTCTCCCCGTTCTTTTCTTCCTTTCTTTACAAATGGCAACCTCCCCCGCTCGCACGCTCACGCCCATCGCGTTTCTTCTCCCCGACGTGTCCGCGCGGGCCCCGCCGGCCGTTCCCAGCACGTGCGTGCACCCACCCTCGCCTCGATCATGCCCACCCCGCATGCGTTAAATGCAATTTGTGCGCATGGCATGTCGGGTGCGATCATACCAGCACTAATGCACCGGATCCCATCAGAACTCCGCAGTTAAGCGTGCTTGGGCGAGAGTAGTACTAAGTTGGGTGACCACTTGGGAAGTCCTCGTGTTGCACCCCTTTTTTATATTTCTTTTGCTCGTTACTTCAATTTCTCCCCGTTCTTTTCTTCCTTTCTTTACAAATGGCAACCTCGCACGCTCACGCCCATCGCGTTTCTTCTCCCCGACGTGTCCGCGCGGGCCCCGCCGGCCGTTCCCAGCACGTGCGTGCACCCACCCTCGCCTCGATCATGCCCACCCCGCATGCGTTAAATGCAATTTGTGCGCATGGCATGTCGGGTGCGATCATACCAGCACTAATGCACCGGATCCCATCAGAACTCCGCAGTTAAGCGTGCTTGGGCGAGAGTAGTACTAAGTTGGGTGACCACTTGGGAAGTCCTCGTGTTGCACCCCTTTTTTATATTTCTTTTGCTCGTTACTTCAATTTCTCCCCGTTCTTTTCTTCCTTTCTTTACAAATGGCAACCTCCCCCGCTCGCACGCTCACGCCCATCGCGTTTCTTCTCCCCGACGTGTCCGCGCGGGCCCCGCCGGCCGTTCCCAGCACGTGCGTGCACCCACCCTCGCCTCGATCATGCCCACCCCGCATGCGTTAAATGCAATTTGTGCGCATGGCATGTCGGGTGCGATCATACCAGCACTAATGCACCGGATCCCATCAGAACTCCGCAGTTAAGCGTGCTTGGGCGAGAGTAGTACTAAGTTGGGTGACCACTTGGGAAGTCCTCGTGTTGCACCCCTTTTTTATATTTCTTTTGCTCGTTACTTCAATTTCTCCCCGTTCTTTTCTTCCTTTCTTTACAAATGGCAACCTCCCCCGCTCGCACGCTCACGCCCATCGCGTTTCTTCTCCCCGACGTGTCCGCGCGGGCCCCGCCGGCCGTTCCCAGCACGTGCGTGCACCCACCCTCGCCTCGATCATGCCCACCCCGCATGCGTTAAATGCAATTTGTGCGCATGGCATGTCGGGTGCGATCATACCAGCACTAATGCACCGGATCCCATCAGAACTCCGCAGTTAAGCGTGCTTGGGCGAGAGTAGTACTAAGTTGGGTGACCACTTGGGAAGTCCTCGTGTTGCACCCCTTTTTTATATTTCTTTTGCTCGTTACTTCAATTTCTCCCCGTTCTTTTCTTCCTTTCTTTACAAATGGCAACCTCCCCCGCTCGCACGCTCACGCCCATCGCGTTTCTTCTCCCCGACGTGTCCGCGCGGGCCCCACCGGCCGTTCCCAGCACGTGCGTGCACCCACCCTCGCCTCGATCATGCCCACCCCGCATGCGTTAAATGCAATTTGTGCGCATGGCATGTCGGGTGCGATCATACCAGCACTAATGCACCGGATCCCATCAGAACTCCGCAGTTAAGCGTGCTTGGGCGAGAGTAGTACTAAGTTGGGTGACCACTTGGGAAGTCCTCGTGTTGCACCCCTTTTTTATATTTCTTTTGCTCGTTACTTCAATTTCTCCCCGTTCTTTTCTTCCTTTCTTTACAAATGGCAACCTCCCCCGCTCGCACGCTCACGCCCATCGCGTTTCTTCTCCCCGACGTGTCCGCGCGGGCCCCGCCGGCCGTTCCCAGCACGTGCGTGCACCCACCCTCGCCTCGATCATGCCCACCCCGCATGCGTTAAATGCAATTTGTGCGCATGGCATGTCGGGTGCGATCATACCAGCACTAATGCACCGGATCCCATCAGAACTCCGCAGTTAAGCGTGCTTGGGCGAGAGTAGTACTAAGTTGGGTGACCACTTGGGAAGTCCTCGTGTTGCACCCCTTTTTTATATTTCTTTTGCTCGTTACTTCAATTTCTCCCCGTTCTTTTCTTCCTTTCTTTACAAATGGCAACCTCCCCCGCTCGCACGCTCACGCCCATCGCGTTTCTTCTCCCCGACGTGTCCGCGCGGGCCCCGCCGGCCGTTCCCAGCACGTGCGTGCACCCACCCTCGCCTCGATCATGCCCACCCCGCATGCGTTAAATGCAATTTGTGCGCATGGCATGTCGGTTGCGATCATACCAGCACTAATGCACCGGATCCCATCAGAACTCCGCAGTTAAGCGTGCTTGGGCGAGAGTAGTACTAAGTTGGGTGACCACTTGGGAAGTCCTCGTGTTGCACCCCTTTTTTATATTTCTTTTGCTCGTTACTTCAATTTCTCCCCGTTCTTTTCTTCCTTTCTTTACAAATGGCAACCTCCCCCGCTCGCACGCTCACGCCCATCGCGTTTCTTCTCCCCGACGTGTCCGCGCGGGCCCCGCCGGCCGTTCCCAGCACGTGCGTGCACCCACCCTCGCCTCGATCATGCCCACCCCGCATGCGTTAAATGCAATTTGTGCGCATGGCATGTCGGGTGCGATCATACCAGCACTAATGCACCGGATCCCATCAGAACTCCGCAGTTAAGCGTGCTTGGGCGAGAGTAGTACTAAGTTGGGTGACCACTTGGGAAGTCCTCGTGTTGCACCCCTTTTTTATATTTCTTTTGCTCGTTACTTCAATTTCTCCCCGTTCTTTTCTTCCTTTCTTTACAAATGGCAACCTCCCCCGCTCGCACGCTCACGCCCATCGCGTTTCTTCTCCCCGACGTGTCCGCGCGGGCCCCGCCGGCCGTTCCCAGCACGTGCGTGCACCCACCCTCGCCTCGATCATGCCCACCCCGCATGCGTTAAATGCAATTTGTGCGCATGGCATGTCGGGTGCGATCATACCAGCACTAATGCACCGGATCCCATCAGAACTCCGCAGTTAAGCGTGCTTGGGCGAGAGTAGTACTAAGTTGGGTGACCACTTGGGAAGTCCTCGTGTTGCACCCGTTTTTTATATTTCTTTTGCTCGTTACTTCAATTTCTCCCCGTTCTTTTCTTCCTTTCTTTACAAATGGCAACCTCCCCCGCTCGCACGCTCACGCCCATCGCGTTTCTTCTCCCCGACGTGTCCGCGCGGGCCCCGCCGGCCGTTCCCAGCACGTGCGTGCACCCACCCTCGCCTCGATCATGCCCACCCCGCATCCGTTAAATGCAATTTGTGCGCATGGCATGTCGGGTGCGATCATACCAGCACTAATGCACCGGATCCCATTAGAACTCCGCAGTTAAGCGTGCTTGGGCGAGAGTAGTACTAAGTTGGGTGACCACTTGGGAAGTCCTCGTGTTGCACCCCTTTTTTATATTTCTTTTGCTCGTTACTTCAATTTCTCCCCGTTCTTTTCTTCCTTTCTTTACAAATGGCAACCTCCCCCGCTCGCACGCTCACGCCCATCGCGTTTCTTCTCCCCGACGTGTCCGCGCGGGCCCCGCCGGCCGTTCCCAGCACGTGCGTGCACCCACCCTCGCCTCGATCATGCCCACCCCGCATGCGTTAAATGCAATTTGTGCGCATGGCATGTCGGGTGCGATCATACCAGCACTAATGCACCGGATCCCATCAGAACTCCGCAGTTAAGCGTGCTTGGGCGAGAGTAGTACTAAGTTGGGTGACCACTTGGGAAGTCCTCGTGTTGCACCCCTTTTTTATATTTCTTTTGCTCGTTACTTCAATTTCTCCCCGTTCTTTTCTTCCTTTCTTTACAAATGGCAACCTCCCCCGCTCGCACGCTCACGCCCATCGCGTTTCTTCTCCCCGACGTGTCCGCGCGGGCCCCGCCGGCCGTTCCCAGCACGTGCGTGCACCCACCCTCGCCTCGATCATGCCCACCCCGCATCCGTTAAATGCAATTTGTGCGCATGGCATGTCGGGTGCGATCATACCAGCACTAATGCACCGGATCCCATCAGAACTCCGCAGTTAAGCGTGCTTGGGCGAGAGTAGTACTAAGTTGGGTGACCACTTGGGAAGTCCTCGTGTTGCACCCCTTTTTTATATTTCTTTTGCTCGTTACTTCAATTTCTCCCCGTTCTTTTCTTCCTTTCTTTACAAATGGCAACCTCCCCCGCTCGCACGCTCACGCCCATCGCGTTTCTTCTCCCCGACGTGTCCGCGCGGGCCCCGCCGGCCGTTCCCAGCACGTGCGTGCACCCACCCTCGCCTCGATCATGCCCACCCCGCATGCGTTAAATGCAATTTGTGCGCATGGCATGTCGGGTGCGATCATACCAGCACTAATGCACCGGATCCCATCAGAACTCCGCAGTTAAGCGTGCTTGGGCGAGAGTAGTACTAAGTTGGGTGACCACTTGGGAAGTCCTCGTGTTGCACCCGTTTTTTATATTTCTTTTGCTCGTTACTTCAATTTCTCCCCGTTCTTTTCTTCCTTTCTTTACAAATGGCAACCTCCCCCGCTCGCACGCTCACGCCCATCGCGTTTCTTCTCCCCGACGTGTCCGCGCGGGCCCCGCCGGCCGTTCCCAGCACGTGCGTGCACCCACCCTCGCCTCGATCATGCCCACCCCGCATGCGTTAAATGCAATTTGTGCGCATGGCATGTCGGGTGCAATCATACCAGCACTAATGCACCGGATCCCATCAGAACTCCGCAGTTAAGCGTGCTTGGGCGAGAGTAGTACTAAGTTGGGTGACCACTTGGGAAGTCCTCGTGTTGCACCCCTTTTTTATATTTCTTTTGCTCGTTACTTCAATTTCTCCCCGTTCTTTTCTTCCTTTCTTTACAAATGGCAACCTCCCCCGCTCGCACGCTCACGCCCATCGCGTTTCTTCTCCCCGACGTGTCCGCGCGGGCCCCGCCGGCCGTTCCCAGCACGTGCGTGCACCCACCCTCGCCTCGATCATGCCCACCCCGCATGCGTTAAATGCAATTTGTGCGCATGGCATGTCGGGTGCGATCATACCAGCACTAATGCACCGGATCCCATCAGAACTCCGCAGTTAAGCGTGCTTGGGCGAGAGTAGTACTAAGTTGGGTGACCACTTGGGAAGTCCTCGTGTTGCACCCCTTTTTTATATTTCTTTTGCTCGTTACTTCAATTTCTCCCCGTTCTTTTCTTCCTTTCTTTACAAATGGCAACCTCCCCCGCTCGCACGCTCACGCCCATCGCGTTTCTTCTCCCCGACGTGTCCGCGCGGGCCCCGCCGGCCGTTCCCAGCACGTGCGTGCACCCACCCTCGCCTCGATCATGCCCACCCCGCATGCGTTAAATGCAATTTGTGCGCATGGCATGTCGGGTGCGATCATACCAGCACTAATGCACCGGATCCCATCAGAACTCCGCAGTTAAGCGTGCTTGGGCGAGAGTAGTACTAAGTTGGGTGACCACTTGGGAAGTCCTCGTGTTGCACCCCTTTTTTATATTTCTTTTGCTCGTTACTTCAATTTCTCCCCGTTCTTTTCTTCCTTTCTTTACAAATGGCAACCTCCCCCGCTCGCACGCTCACGCCCACTGCGTTTCTTCTCCCCGACGTGTCCGCGCGGGCCCCGCCGGCCGTTCCCAGCACGTGCGTGCACCCACCCTCGCCTCGATCATGCCCACCCCGCATGCGTTAAATGCAATTTGTGCGCATGGCATGTCGGGTGCGATCATACCAGCACTAATGCACCGGATCCCATCAGAACTCCGCAGTTAAGCGTGCTTGGGCGAGAGTAGTACTAAGTTGGGTGACCACTTGGGAAGTCCTCGTGTTGCACCCCTTTTTTATATTTCTTTTGCTCGTTACTTCAATTTCTCCCCGTTCTTTTCTTCCTTTCTTTACAAATGGCAACCTCCCCCGCTCGCACGCTCACGCCCATCGCGTTTCTTCTCCCCGACGTGTCCGCGCGGGCCCCGCCGGCCGTTCCCAGCACGTGCGTGCACCCACCCTCGCCTCGATCATGCCCACCCCGCATGCGTTAAATGCAATTTGTGCGCATGGCATGTCGGGTGCGATCATACCAGCACTAATGCACCGGATCCCATCAGAACTCCGCAGTTAAGCGTGCTTGGGCGAGAGTAGTACTAAGTTGGGTGACCACTTGGGAAGTCCTCGTGTTGCACCCCTTTTTTATATTTCTTTTGCTCGTTACTTCAATTTCTCCCCGTTCTTTTCTTCCTTTCTTTACAAATGGCAACCTCCCCCGCTCGCACGCTCACGCCCATCGCGTTTCTTCTCCCCGACGTGTCCGCGCGGGCCCCGCCGGCCGTTCCCAGCACGTGCGTGCACCCACCCTCGCCTCGATCATGCCCACCCCGCATGCGTTAAATGCAATTTGTGCGCATGGCATGTCGGGTGCGATCATACCAGCACTAATGCACCGGATCCCATCAGAACTCCGCAGTTAAGCGTGCTTGGGCGAGAGTAGTACTAAGTTGGGTGACCACTTGGGAAGTCCTCGTGTTGCACCCCTTTTTTATATTTCTTTTGCTCGTTACTTCAATTTCTCCCCGTTCTTTTCTTCCTTTCTTTACAAATGGCAACCTCCCCCGCTCGCACGCTCACGCCCATCGCGTTTCTTCTCCCCGACGTGTC
Source organism: Cucurbita pepo subsp. pepo (assembly GCF_057944985.1). Lineage (NCBI taxonomy): Eukaryota > Viridiplantae > Streptophyta > Magnoliopsida > Cucurbitales > Cucurbitaceae > Cucurbita > Cucurbita pepo. The sequence goes on from NC_141798.1 coordinate 9,558,495, forward strand.
CGCGCGGGCCCCGCCGGCCGTTCCCAGCACGTGCGTGCACCCACCCTCGCCTCGATCATGCCCACCCCGCATGCGTTAAATGCAATTTGTGCGCATGGCATGTCGGGTGCGATCATACCAGCACTAATGCACCGGATCCCATCAGAACTCCGCAGTTAAGCGTGCTTGGGCGAGAGTAGTACTAAGTTGGGTGACCACTTGGGAAGTCCTCGTGTTGCACCCCTTTTTTATATTTCTTTTGCTCGTTACTTCAATTTCTCCCCGTTCTTTTCTTCCTTTCTTTACAAATGGCAACCTCCCCCGCTCGCACGCTCACGCCCATCGCGTTTCTTCTCCCCGACGTGTCCGCGCGGGCCCCGCCGGCCGTTCCCAGCACGTGCGTGCTGTTGGGTTTTATGTCCTAAAACTCATAGTTTGTAAACAAAGATATATTCTATTTTCAATAAAGTTATTATTGATGTTTATTCAGTAATAAATTGTTATTGAATAAAGTGAACTTTACGATCATTAATCTAAATCCAATAAACTAAGAACACTCTGGCTATAGTATGATTACTTGAACTATATGTAGAGACATAAGAGTGGATCAAGTTCAAGTATATAGTCAAAATGATCTATAGTATAAGGATAAGGCTGAGTACCTTATTCTGGGGACACTATGGATGCGGCCCACTTTTGTATATGATATAAACAATGTGATCACTAAATTGTGCATGTGGAGACATGTGAGTGGGGGCGTCCTATGCAATGAGTATTGCATAAGATCGGACCATGAAGAAAACCACTCTCACTTTATAAAGTCGTTTACTGTTGAGACTGATTTTCTTTTCATTCGATAACCTAGGTAACTCGGTTTTAATCCTGAGCTAACCATGAACTCCTATTTATTCGGAATTATCCTTAGATTTGCATGGGTGAGAGTGGCTCTAGTTCGCCGACTCAACAGGCCTCCCATTTCAGGGGTAAGACTGGGTGAATGGCTGGGGACGTGGGGTGCAAGACGGAATTCACTCCTACCCACTTTTAGGGATAGAAGAAAGGTAGTTCCCTTAAGCACTGACTCCAGGTCTTGAACAAGGGGCCCCACCCTCTCATTGGCCTGAGAGGGATTCGGTTTACTGGTTGGACCACAAACCAATTGTTCATTAGAGGATCAGTGAGACATAAGGAACAAGAAATAACTTCAGGGGTAAAACGGTAAATTGACCCAGCTCTAGTTACGAACAACCTGTGAAGGATCGACTTACTAATCATGGTTATATCAGATGGACAGAAATATATCTATAGTGAGGGGAGTGCAACTACTAGGCTATAGTGGAGTGTCCTAGTAGTTAACGAATGTTGGTTAACCAGGTTAATGAGTTTAATCGGTTAATCTTGGATCGTTGGAGCCCATGATCTATAGGTCCATTAGGTCCCTCTGCTAGCTCATATCGGACTAAACCATAGAACAGCGTGACGAGTGAGTTCGAAGTGTTCGAATTCAAATTAGGGAATATGCGTTACATATATACGATATATTTAACCGCAATTTTGTTTTATTTACGAATTAAACGAAAAGAGAGAATCTGAGATATTTAAATAAGATTTAAATATCTTAATCAATTATGTGTCGGAATTGATTGGGATTGGCATTTGAATTAATGTTAAATATTAATTAAATAGTTTAATTAATCATTTAATGTTACTTTAATTTGAAATTCATTATTCAAATTAATTGTTGAATTAATATGAAGAAAGTCAAAATGTTGACTTTCATCAAATGGAAAAATCCATGTTAGTGGAATTTTGAGGTGTCAAAATTTGGTTTAACCAAACTTGCATGTTAGCCAAATAAACCCCACAAGTTTGAGTGGAATTTTGAGTGTCAAAATTTGGTTAACTCAAACATGCATGCTTGCCACATAATCCCAAACATTTGAGTGGAATTTTAAGTGTCAAAATTTGGTGATCTCAAGTTTGCATGAACATGCAAACTTGACTCTTTAAATAGAGTGATCATGATACTTGGATGAGAGGCTTCATCTTGATGAAAAAACCTTGAAACAAACACTCTCTTTCACATATACAAAATCCCTCCCAAGTTTAGTCACTCACCGGATTCCACAATCCCGTTCTAAGGCCGGAGGATAGTGGAGAAGACACTAGTGGTGGTTCGAAACCGGTTCGTGAGGCAAAAGGAGTTTGAACTACAAAAGGTTAGTATTTAAACCCATTAAGTTTTAATACTTATGAACATGCTAGTTATTTACAATAATTGATGTTCTAAAAGTGCCTAAGATCCAAAATGCTTCCGCATGTGTTATATTAACACCAACAATTGGTATCAGAGCAAGTTTTAGGCACTTTATTTACATTAATTTGATCATGGTGGGTACCATTTCATGCATGAAATTTGTGGTTGCTAAAGTGGATGGTTTTGGTTTTGGCATTTTTTTTATGCTTCCATTTGATACAATTATTGTAATAAGCCTAAGGTGTATGGGCTTTAATGAATGAAGAAAGGTCTGTAATTTTTATGGAGTCATTAGAGTCCATTTTAGGTTGTAATTGATCGAAAATGGAAGAGATAAGCAAGTTGAACCGAAGAAGATGGAAGAGGCTGTTCGGGTGTTTTTTCTGTCGTTGGGGACCGATTGAACATTTTTAAGGGTTGGTTTGTCCAGTTCGTGATCCTCGGGAGCGGCTCAAGTTATTTTTAATTATTAATGTAATAATTTAGTTAATTGCTTGCTTTAAAATGCCAAAACCAACCCACTTTAGTGTGTTTAATTAATTATGCATTATGAATGTATGTTTTAATTAAATAGAAAATGTATATGCATAAAGTATGTCATATAGATTTAAAATCCCACCATAGGCTAAGCATGTTTCATGCATTCCAAGTATGTTATAAGTGTTATAATGTATAGTATGCATGTCTTAGGGTTCCATGAGTGATAGATATAAATTGTTATATTATTGCATGGAATGGATGATTATATAAATTGTTATATAAATCATGTTATAGGTTATTTTCAACGTCATAAAATGAGGTAGACGTTAAAATCTATAATAAAGATAAGTGCATGCTCACTAAGGGTTAAGAACCCAGCACGATCAATTTTAACAGTTAAAAAGGGTCGATGTCTAATAAAATTGTGGTTACGAGAAAGCTCACCTGGCACGATCTTGTCTAAGGCTGAAGGTACTTAAGTTGACGGTTTACGGAACACCTACTACCTGGAGATCGGACCAGTACTTGAGCTTAGTTAGCCCAGTTTTATGAGCATGCTTAAGTGATGTAAGATTTAGAAAAATCACCTAGACTTAAGTTATATTTAATTACCGGAATATACTTAAGTAATGAGTATACCCAATCGTCTAAAATACTTAGTGGGAGGAAAAAGGTGTATAAGATACATCGTTTTCTCTTCACGCTCTCTGTAAAATTCACACAGTGAGATTCATGCTCGGCCTCGTGTCGCCCTGGGAGCGTCCTCCATTCGGAAGGTATTTGCATGAGTCAATAACAAGGTGAATTGAGAAAGTATTTATAGTAAGTGGGAGAAGGAAGTCAACACGTCCTATGGTCTCCACCACTAGGTTGCACCGTGAGATTCCCATGTTCCGCCTGCATGTTGCCCTAGAGCAACTACCCATTCGGAGGGTCGTAACATGGGAGTCGGAACAACGCAAACTCCAGAAATGGATAGGATTTCTTAGGTCCATTCCTAACTTTGGCTTTTTCATTCGATAGCGTTGTTGGGACCGATTTCTGAGGTCTGAAATTGGTGGGTCACACTTGCGAAGAATTACTAAGAGTTAGTATATTCTTGACCAAAATAGCGATAACTAAAACACTATAAGAACAAGAGTTATTTTGGAATTAGTGTTTAAGTCAAGAATGTCTTGGTTTAGTGAATGAGTGATTGACTGCCCCTCGGTAGCAGTTGCTCTAACTCACTAAAGTATCGTTGCAAATTAATAATAATTTGGGTACATTATTACATTTGCTAAAACTGATTGGATTAAACAGGATTAAGTCAAATCACTAATAGAATTTTCTTTATATCACAGCATGACAAACTCAATAGTACAATTACTCGCTTCTGAGAAATTAAACGGCGACAACTACTCAACTTGGAAATCAAACCTAAACACAATACTGGTCATTGATGATTTAAAGTTTGTTTTAACTGAGGAGTGTCCTCCAAACCCAAACTCAAATGCAAATCGAATAGCTCGGGATGCATATGACAGATGGATAAAGGCAAATGATAAAGCCCGAGTGTACATTCTAGCCAGCATATCTGATGTTTTGGCTAAGAAACACGATGTTATGGGTACTGCTAAAGAGATTATGGAATCTCTAAAAGGGATGTTTGGACAACCGTCCTTCTCCCTTAGACATGAAGCCATAAAATACATTTACAACTGCCGTATGAAAGAAGGGACCTCAGTAAGAGAACATGTCCTGGACATGATGGTCCATTTCAATGTGGCAGAAGAAAATGAAGCTGTCATTGATGAGAAGAGTCAAGTCAGTTTTATCATGATGTCTCTTCCGAAGAGCTTCTTCCAGTTCCGCACCAATGTGGTTATGAACAAAATAGAATATAACTTGACTGCTCTTCTCAATGAGCTACAGACTTATCAGTCCCTCTTAACAAACAAGGGACAAACAGGAGAAGCAAATGTTGCTATCTCCAAGAAATTACAACGAGGATCGTCCTCCAAAAATAAGTCTGGACCTTCAACTTCTAAAAGTGTTTTGATGAAAAAGAAGGGAAAAGGGAAAAATAAGATTCCTACTAACCGCAAGAACAAGGTTCAAAAAGCAGATAAAGGAAAATGTTTCCATTGCAACGAAAACGGGCACTGGAAGAGAAACTGCCCAAAATACCTTGCAGAGAAGAAAGCCGAAAAGACACAACAAGGTAAATATGATTTACTCGTTGTAGAAATGTGTTTAGTAGAGTATGACAACTCAACTTGGATACTAGATTCAGGGGCGACTAATCATATTTGTTCTTTTTACCAGGAAACTAGCTCCTGGAGAATGCTTGCGGATGGCGAGATAACACTCAGGGTTGGAACAGGAGAGGTTGTCTCAGCAAGATCAGTAGGAAATTTAAAGTTGTTTTTTGGAGATAGATTCATTATATTAGATAATGTACTTTTTGTTCCTGGAATGAAAAGAAATCTAATATCCATCTCTTGTTTATTAGAACAGTTGTATAAAGTATCTTTTGAAATCAATGAAGTGTTCATTTGCAAAAGAGGTATTCATATTTGTTCTACAAAACTAGAAAACAACTTATATATGTTAAAACCGAGCAAAACAAAAGCTATTTTAAATACTGAGATGTTTAAAACAGCTGAAACTCAAAATAAACGACAAAAGATTTCTCCTAATACCTATCTTTGGCACTTAAGACTAGGTCACATTAATCTCAATAGGATTGAGAGATTGGTTAAAAGAGGACTTCTAAATAAGTTAGAAGACAATTCTTTACCTCCATGTGAGTCTTGTCTTGAGGGTAAAATGACTAAACGATCATTTTGCGGAAAAGGTTATAGAGCCAAAGAAACCTTAGAACTCGTGCATACAGATCTCTGTGGTCCAATGAATGTCAAAGCACGAGGAGGGTATGAATATTTCATCAGTTTTATTGATGATTATTCAAGGTATGGCTATCTTTACCTAATGCATCACAAGTCTGAAGCTCTTGAAAAATTCAGAGACTATAAGATTGAGGTTGAGAATCTATTAGGTAAAACTATTAAAACACTTCGATCAGATCGAGGAGGAGAGTACATGGATTTAAGATTTCAGGACTATATGATAGAACATGGAATAAGGTCTCAACTCTCAGCCCCTGGTATGCCTCAACAAAATGGTGTATCAGAAAGGAGAAATAGAACTCTATTAGACATGGTTCGGTCTATGATGAGTTTCGCTCAATTACCTGATTCGTTTTGGGGATATGCAGTGGAGACTGCTACATACATTTTGAACATGGTTCCTACTAAGAGTGTTTCAGAAACACCTTATGAGTTATGGAAAGGGCGTAAAGGTAGTTTACGTCACTTCAGAATTTGGGGATGTCCAGCACATGTGTTGTTGCAAAATCCCAAGAAATTAGAACGTCGTTCAAAATTATGCCTATTTGTAGGATACCCCAAAGAGACGAAAGGTGGTTTGTTTTATGATCCTCAAGAAAATAGAGTGTTTGTATCAACGAACGCTATATTCTTAGAGGAAGACCACGTAAGAAATCATCAACCTCGTAGCAAACTAGTATTAAGTGAGATTTCTAAAGAAGCTACTGATAAAACAACAAGAGTTGTTGATCAAGCTGGTCCTTCAACCAGAGTTGTTGATGGAGCTGACACTTCTGGTCAATCACATCCTTCTCAAAAGTTGAGAATGCCTCGACGTAGTGGGAGGGTTATAACTCAACCCGATCGTTACTTGGGTTTGATAGAAACTCAAGTCATCATACCTGATGATGGCGTTGAGGATCCATTGTCCTATAAACAGGCAATGAATGATGTAGATAGAGATCAGTGGATTAAAGCCATGAATCTTGAAATGGAGTCAATGTACTTCAATTCAGTCTGGGAACTTGTAGATCAACCAGATGGGGTAAAACCTATTGGTTGCAAATGGATCTATAAGAGGAAACGAGACCAAACCGGTAAGGTACAGACCTTTAAAGCACGACTAGTAGCAAAGGGTTATACCCAAAGAGAGGGGGTGGACTATGAAGAAACCTTCTCACCTGTTGCTATGCTTAAATCAATTAGAATACTCTTGTCTATTGCCACATTTTATGATTATGAAATTTGGCAAATGGATGTTAAGACAGCTTTTCTAAACGGCGATCTTGAAGAGAGTATCTATATGGCTCAACCAGAGGGGTTCATTGAACAGGATCACGAGCAAAGGGTTTGCAAGCTTAAAAGATCCATTTATGGGTTGAAGCAAGCATCTCGATCCTGGAACATAAAGTTTGATACTGCGATCAAATCTTATGGCTTTAAACAGAATGTTGACGAACCTTGTGTTTATAAAAGGATAGTCAACTCTACAGTAGCTTTCCTGGTGTTGTACGTTGACGATATCCTACTCATTGGAAATGATGTGGGAATTCTGACTGACATTAAGCATTGGCTGGCGACACAATTCCAAATGAAAGATTTGGGAGAGGCTCAGTTTGTTCTTGGAATCCAAATTGTTCGGAATCGCAAGAACAAAACACTGGCATTGTCTCAAGCATCGTACATCGACAAAATGTTGATTCGATATAAGATGCAGGACTCCAACAAAGGATTATTACCTTTCAGGCATGGAGTTCATTTGTCGAAGGAACAAAGTCCTAAGACACCTCAAGAAGTTGAGGATATGAAACACATTCCCTATGCATCAGCAGTCGGTAGTCTGATGTATACCATGCTATGTACCCGACCCGACATATGCTATGCTGTGGGAATTGTCAGCAGATATCAGTCCAATCCGGGACGTGCTCATTGGACTGCCGTTAAGAATATCCTCAAGTATCTTAGGAGAACGAGGGACTATATGCTAATGTACGGTGCTAAGGATCTGATCCTTACAGGGTACACTGACTCAGATTTTCAGACCGATGTAGATTCGAGGAAATCGACATCAGGATCTGTCTTCACTCTGAACGGAGGAGCAATAATATGGAGAAGCATAAAGCAAGGTTGCATTGCTGATTCCACCATGGAAGCTGAGTATGTTGCTGCTTGTGAAGCAGCGAAAGAATCTGTATGGCTTAGGAAGTTCTTAACTGATTTGGAAGTCGTTCCAAATATGCATCTTCCCGTCACTCTTTATTGTGATAACAGTGGAGCAGTTGCAAATTCAAAAGAACCAAGAAGCCATAAGCGAGGAAAACATATTGAGCGCAAATATCATCTCATAAGGGAGATTGTGCAACGAGGAGATGTGATCGTCACACAGATAGCTTCAGAACACAACATTGCTGATCCATTTACAAAGCCCCTCACGGCTAAAGTGTTTGAAGGGCACCTAGTGAGTCTAGGACTACGAGTTATGTAATCTAGGGCAAGTGGGAGAAAAGGCATGAGTATGTGATGCCCAAGTTTATTGTATTTCTCTCTACTCAACGTTATAAAACCCCACTAGAGTTTTAGTCCAAGTGGGAGTTTGTTGGGTTTTATGTCCTAAAACTCATAGTTTGTAAACAAAGATATATTCTATTTTCAATAAAGTTATTATTGATGTTTATTCAGTAATAAATTGTTATTGAATAAAGTGAACTTTACGATCATTAATCTAAATCCAATAAACTAAGAACACTCTGGCTATAGTATGATTACTTGAACTATATGTAGAGACATAAGAGTGGATCAAGTTCAAGTATATAGTCAAAATGATCTATAGTATAAGGATAAGGCTGAGTACCTTATTCTGGGGACACTATGGATGCGGCCCACTTTTGTATATGATATAAACAATGTGATCACTAAATTGTGCATGTGGAGACATGTGAGTGGGGGCGTCCTATGCAATGAGTATTGCATAAGATCGGACCATGAAGAAAACCACTCTCACTTTATAAAGTCGTTTACTGTTGAGACTGATTTTCTTTTCATTCGATAACCTAGGTAACTCGGTTTTAATCCTGAGCTAACCATGAACTCCTATTTATTCGGAATTATCCTTAGATTTGCATGGGTGAGAGTGGCTCTAGTTCGCCGACTCAACAGGCCTCCCATTTCAGGGGTAAGACTGGGTGAATGGCTGGGGACGTGGGGTGCAAGACGGAATTCACTCCTACCCACTTTTAGGGATAGAAGAAAGGTAGTTCCCTTAAGCACTGACTCCAGGTCTTGAACAAGGGGCCCCACCCTCTCATTGGCCTGAGAGGGATTCGGTTTACTGGTTGGACCACAAACCAATTGTTCATTAGAGGATCAGTGAGACATAAGGAACAAGAAATAACTTCAGGGGTAAAACGGTAAATTGACCCAGCTCTAGTTACGAACAACCTGTGAAGGATCGACTTACTAATCATGGTTATATCAGATGGACAGAAATATATCTATAGTGAGGGGAGTGCAACTACTAGGCTATAGTGGAGTGTCCTAGTAGTTAACGAATGTTGGTTAACCAGGTTAATGAGTTTAATCGGTTAATCTTGGATCGTTGGAGCCCATGATCTATAGGTCCATTAGGTCCCTCTGCTAGCTCATATCGGACTAAACCATAGAACAGCGTGACGAGTGAGTTCGAAGTGTTCGAATTCAAATTAGGGAATATGCGTTACATATATACGATATATTTAACCGCAATTTTGTTTTATTTACGAATTAAACGAAAAGAGAGAATCTGAGATATTTAAATAAGATTTAAATATCTTAATCAATTATGTGTCGGAATTGATTGGGATTGGCATTTGAATTAATGTTAAATATTAATTAAATAGTTTAATTAATCATTTAATGTTACTTTAATTTGAAATTCATTATTCAAATTAATTGTTGAATTAATATGAAGAAAGTCAAAATGTTGACTTTCATCAAATGGAAAAATCCATGTTAGTGGAATTTTGAGGTGTCAAAATTTGGTTTAACCAAACTTGCATGTTTGCCAAATAAACCCCACAAGTTTGAGTGGAATTTTGAGTGTCAAAATTTGGTTAACTCAAACATGCATGCTTGCCACATAATCTCAAACATTTGAGTGGAATTTTAAGTGTCAAAATTTGGTGATCTCAAGTTTGCATGAACATGCAAACTTGACTCTTTAAATAGAGTGATCATGATACTTGGATGAGAGGCTTCATCTTGATGAAAAAACCTTGAAACAAACACTCTCTTTCACATATACAAAATCCCTCCCAAGTTTAGTCACTCACCGGATTCCACAATCCCGTTCTAAGGCCGGAGGATAGTGGAGAAGACACTAGTGGTGGTTCGAAACCGGTTCGTGAGGCAAAAGGAGTTTGAACTACAAAAGGTTAGTATTTAAACCCATTAAGTTTTAATACTTATGAACATGCTAGTTATTTACAATAATTGATGTTCTAAAAGTGCCTAAGATCCAAAATGCTTCCGCATGTGTTATATTAACACCAACACGTGCACCCACCCTCGCCTCGATCATGCCCACCCCGCATGCGTTAAATGCAATTTGTGCGCATGGCATGTCGGGTGCGATCATACCAGCACTAATGCACCGGATCCCATCAGAACTCCGCAGTTAAGCGTGCTTGGGCGAGAGTAGTACTAAGTTGGGTGACCACTTGGGATGTCCTCGTGTTGCACCCCTTTTTTATATTTCTTTTGCTCGTTACTTCAATTTCTCCCCGTTCTTTTCTTCCTTTCTTTACAAATGGCAACCTCCCCCGCTCGCACGCTCACGCCCATCGCGTTTCTTCTCCCGACGTGTCCGCGCGGGCCCCGCCGGCCGTTCCCAGCACGTGCGTGCACCCACCCTCGCCTCGATCATGCCCACCCCGCATGCGTTAAATGCAATTTGTGCGCATGGCATGTCGGGTGCGATCATACCAGCACTAATGCACCGGATCCCATCAGAACTCCGCAGTTAAGCGTGCTTGGGCGAGAGTAGTACTAAGTTGGGTGACCACTTGGGAAGTCCTCGTGTTGCACCCCTTTTTTATATTTCTTTTGCTCGTTACTTCAATTTCTCCCCGTTCTTTTCTTCCTTTCTTTACAAATGGCAACCTCCCCCGCTCGCACGCTCACGCCCATCGCGTTTCTTCTCCCCGACGTGTCCGCGCGGGCCCCGCCGGCCATTCCCAGCACGTGCGTGCACCCACCCTCGCCTCGATCATGCCCACCCCGCATGCGTTAAATGCAATTTGTGCGCATGGCATGTCGGGTGCGATCATACCAGCACTAATGCACCGGATCCCATCAGAACTCCGCAGTTAAGCGTGCTTGGGCGAGAGTAGTACTAAGTTGGGTGACCACTTGGGAAGTCCTCGTGTTGCACCCCTTTTTTATATTTCTTTTGCTCGTTACTTCAATTTCTCCCCGTTCTTTTCTTCCTTTCTTTACAAATGGCAACCTCCCCCGCTCGCACGCTCACGCCCATCGCGTTTCTTCTCCCCGACGTGTCCGCGCGGGCCCCGCCGGCCGTTCCCAGCACGTGCGTGCACCCACCCTCGCCTCGATCATGCCCACCCCGCATGCGTTAAATGCAATTTGTGCGCATGGCATGTCGGGTGCGATCATACCAGCACTAATGCACCGGATCCCATCAGAACTCTGCAGTTAAGCGTGCTTGGGCGAGAGTAGTACTAAGTTGGGTGACCACTTGGGAAGTCCTCGTGTTGCACCCCTTTTTTATATTTCTTTTGCTCGTTACTTCAATTTCTCCCCGTTCTTTTCTTCCTTTCTTTACAAATGGCAACCTCCCCCGCTCGCACGCTCATGCCCATCGCGTTTCTTCTCCCCGACGTGTCCGCGCGGGCCCCGCCGACCGTTCCCAGCACGTGCGTGCACCCACCCTCGCCTCGATCATGCCCACCCCGCATGCGTTAAATGCAATTTGTGCGCATGGCATGTCGGGTGCGATCATACCAGCACTAATGCACCGGATCCCATCAGAACTCCGCAGTTAAGCGTGCTTGGGCGAGAGTAGTACTAAGTTGGGTGACCACTTGGGAAGTCCTCGTGTTGCACCCCTTTTTTATATTTCTTTTGCTCGTTACTTCAATTTCTCCCCGTTCTTTTCTTCCTTTCTTTACAAATGGCAACCTCCCCCGCTCGCACGCTCATGCCCATCGCGTTTCTTCTCCCCGACGTGTCCGCGCGGGCCCCGCCGACCGTTCCCAGCACGTGCGTGCACCCACCCTCGCCTCGATCATGCCCACCCCGCATGCGTTAAATGCAATTTGTGCGCATGGCATGTCGGGTGCGATCATACCAGCACTAATGCACCGGATCCCATCAGAACTCCGCAGTTAAGCGTGCTTGGGCGAGAGTAGTACTAAGTTGGGTGACCACTTGGGAAGTCCTCGTGTTGCACCCCTTTTTTATATTTCTTTTGCTCGTTACTTCAATTTCTCCCCGTTCTTTTCTTCCTTTCTTTACAAATGGCAACCTCCCCCGCTCGCACGCTCACGCCCATCGCGTTTCTTCTCCCCGACGTGTCCGCGCGGGCCCCGCCGGCCGTTCCCAGCACGTGCGTGCACCCACCCTCGCCTCGATCATGCCCACCCCGCATGCGTTAAATGCAATTTGTGCGCATGGCATGTCGGGTGCGATCATACCAGCACTAATGCACCGGATCCCATCAGAACTCCGCAGTTAAGCGTGCTTGGGCGAGAGTAGTACTAAGTTGGGTGACCACTTGGGAAGTCCTCGTGTTGCACCCCTTTTTTATATTTCTTTTGCTCGTTACTTCAATTTCTCCCCGTTCTTTTCTTCCTTTCTTTACAAATGGCAACCTCCCCCGCTCGCACGCTCACGCCCATCGCGTTTCTTCTCCCCGACGTGTCCGCGCGGGCCCCGCCGGCCGTTCCCAGCACGTGCGTGCACCCACCCTCGCCTCGATCATGCCCACCCCGCATGCGTTAAATGCAATTTGTGCGCATGGCATGTCGGGTGCGATCATACCAGCACTAATGCACCGGATCCCATCAGAACTCCGCAGTTAAGCGTGCTTGGGCGAGAGTAGTACTAAGTTGGGTGACCACTTGGGAAGTCCTCGTGTTGCACCCCTTTTTTATATTTCTTTTGCTCGTTACTTCAATTTCTCCCCGTTCTTTTCTTCCTTTCTTTACAAATGGCAACCTCCCCCGCTCGCACGCTCACGCCCATCGCGTTTCTTCTCCCCGACGTGTCCGCGCGGGCCCCGCCGGCCGTTCCCAGCACGTGCGTGCACCCACCCTCGCCTCGATCATGCCCACCCCGCATGCGTTAAATGCAATTTGTGCGCATGGCATGTTGGGTGCGATCATACCAGCACTAATGCACCGGATCCCATCAGAACTCCGCAGTTAAGCGTGCTTGGGCGAGAGTAGTACTAAGTTGGGTGACCACTTGGGAAGTCCTCGTGTTGCACCCCTTTTTTATATTTCTTTTGCTCGTTACTTCAATTTCTCCCCGTTCTTTTCTTCCTTTCTTTACAAATGGCAACCTCCCCCGCTCGCACGCTCACGCCCATCGCGTTTCTTCTCCCCGACGTGTCCGCGCGGGCCCCACCGGCCGTTCCCAGCACGTGCGTGCACCCACCCTCGCCTCGATCATGCCCACCCCGCATGCGTTAAATGCAATTTGTGCGCATGGCATGTCGGGTGCGATCATACCAGCACTAATGCACCGGATCCCATCAGAACTCCGCAGTTAAGCGTGCTTGGGCGAGAGTAGTACTAAGTTGGGTGACCACTTGGGAAGTCCTCGTGTTGCACCCCTTTTTTATATTTCTTTTGCTCGTTACTTCAATTTCTCCCCGTTCTTTTCTTCCTTTATTTACAAATGGCAACCTCCCCCGCTCGCACGCTCACGCCCATCGCGTTTCTTCTCCCCGACGTGTCCGCGCGGGCCCCGCCGGCCGTTCCCAGCACGTGCGTGCACCCACCCTCGCCTCGATCATGCCCACCCCGCATGCGTTAAATGCAATTTGTGCGCATGGCATGTCGGGTGCGATCATACCAGCACTAATGCACCGGATCCCATCAGAACTCCGCAGTTAAGCGTGCTTGGGCGAGAGTAGTACTAAGTTGGGTGACCACTTGGGAAGTCCTCGTGTTGTACCCCTTTTTTATATTTCTTTTGCTCGTTACTTCAATTTCTCCCCGTTCTTTTCTTCCTTTCTTTACAAATGGCAACCTCCCCCGCTCGCACGCTCACGCCCATCGCGTTTCTTCTCCCCGACGTGTCCGCGCGGGCCCCGCCGGCCGTTCCCAGCACGTGCGTGCACCCACCCTCGCCTCGATCATGCCCACCCCGCATGCGTTAAATGCAATTTGTGCGCATGGCATGTCGGGTGCGATCATACCAGCACTAATGCACCGGATCCCATCAGAACTCCGCAGTTAAGCGTGCTTGGGCGAGAGTAGTACTAAGTTGGGTGACCACTTGGGAAGTCCTCGTGTTGCACCCCTTTTTTATATTTCTTTTGCTCGTTACTTCAATTTCTCCCCGTTCTTTTCTTCCTTTCTTTACAAATGGCAACCTCCCCCGCTCGCACGCTCACGCCCATCGCGTTTCTTCTCCCCGACGTGTCCGCGCGGGCCCCGCCGGCCGTTCCCAGCACGTGCGTGCACCCACCCTCGCCTCGATCATGCCCACCCCGCATGCGTTAAATGCAATTTGTGCGCATGGCATGTCGGGTGCGATCATACCAGCACTAATGCACCGGATCCCATCAGAACTCCGCAGTTAAGCGTGCTTGGGCGAGAGTAGTACTAAGTTGGGTGACCACTTGGGCAGTCCTCGTGTTGCACCCCTTTTTTATATTTCTTTTGCTCGTTACTTCAATTTCTCCCCGTTCTTTTCTTCCTTTCTTTACAAATGGCAACCTCCCCCGCTCGCACGCTCACGCCCATCGCGTTTCTTCTCCCCGACGTGTCCGCGCGGGCCCCGCCGGCCGTTCCCAGCACGTGCGTGCACCCACCCTCGCCTCGATCATGCCCACCCCGCATGCGTTAAATGCAATTTGTGCGCATGGCATGTCGGGTGCGATCATACCAGCACTAATGCACCGGATCCCATCAGAACTCCGCAGTCAAGCGTGCTTGGGCGAGAGTAGTACTAAGTTGGGTGACCACTTGGGAAGTCCTCGTGTTGCACCCCTTTTTTATATTTCTTTTGCTCGTTACTTCAATTTCTCCCCGTTCTTTTCTTCCTTTCTTTACAAATGGCAACCTCCCCCGCTCGCACGCTCACGCCCATCGCGTTTCTTCTCCCCGACGTGTCCGCGCGGGCCCCTCCGGCCGTTCCCAGCACGTGCGTGCACCCACCCTCGCCTCGATCATGCCCACCCCGCATGCGTTAAATGCAATTTGTGCGCATGGCATGTCGGGTGCGATCATACCAGCACTAATGCACCGGATCCCATCAGAACTCTGCAGTTAAGCGTGCTTGGGCGAGAGTAGTACTAAGTTGGGTGACCACTTGGGAAGTCCTCGTGTTGCTCCCCTTTTTTATATTTCTTTTGCTCGTTACTTCAATTTCTCCCCGTTCTTTTCTTCCTTTCTTTACAAATGGCAACCTCCCCCGCTCGCACGCTCACGCCCATCGCGTTTCTTCTCCCCGACGTGTCCGCGCGGGCCCCGCCGGCCGTTCCCAGCACGTGCGTGCACCCACCCTCGCCTCGATCATGCCCACCCCGCATGCGTTAAATGCAATTTGTGCGCATGGCATGTCGGGTGCGATCATACCAGCACTAATGCACCGGATCCCATCAGAACTCCGCAGTTAAGCGTGCTTGGGCGAGAGTAGTACTAAGTTGGGTGACCACTTGGGAAGTCCTCGTGTTGCACCCCTTTTTTATATTTCTTTTGCTCGTTACTTCAATTTCTCCCCGTTCTTTTCTTCCTTTCTTTACAAATGGCAACCTCCCCCGCTCGCACGCTCACGCCCATCGCGTTTCTTCTCCCCGACGTGTCCGCGCGGGCCCCGCCGGCCGTTCCCAGCACGTGCGTGCACCCACCCTCGCCTCGATCATGCCCACCCCGCATGCGTTAAATGCAATTTGTGCGCATGGCATGTCGGGTGCGATCATACCAGCACTAATGCACCGGATCCCATCAGAACTCCGCAGTTAAGCGTGCTTGGGCGAGAGTAGTACTAAGTTGGGTGACCACTTGGGAAGTCCTCGTGTTGCACCCCTTTTTTATATTTCTTTTGCTCGTTACTTCAATTTCTCCCCGTTCTTTTCTTCCTTTCTTTACAAATGGCAACCTCCCCCGCTCGCACGCTCACGCCCATCGCGTTTCTTCTCCCCGACGTGTCCGCGCGGGCCCCACCGGCCGTTCCCAGCACGTGCGTGCACCCACCCTCGCCTCGATCATGCCCACCCCGCATGCGTTAAATGCAATTTGTGCGCATGGCATGTCGGGTGCGATCATACCAGCACTAATGCACCGGATCCCATCAGAACTCCGCAGTTAAGCGTGCTTGGGCGAGAGTAGTACTAAGTTGGGTGACCACTTGGGAAGTCCTCGTGTTGCACCCCTTTTTTATATTTCTTTTGCTCGTTACTTCAATTTCTCCCCGTTCTTTTCTTCCTTTATTTACAAATGGCAACCTCCCCCGCTCGCACGCTCACGCCCATCGCGTTTCTTCTCCCCGACGTGTCCGCGCGGGCCCCGCCGGCCGTTCCCAGCACGTGCGTGCACCCACCCTCGCCTCGATCATGCCCACCCCGCATGCGTTAAATGCAATTTGTGCGCATGGCATGTCGGGTGCGATCATACCAGCACTAATGCACCGGATCCCATCAGAACTCCGCAGTTAAGCGTGCTTGGGCGAGAGTAGTACTAAGTTGGGTGACCACTTGGGAAGTCCTCGTGTTGTACCCCTTTTTTATATTTCTTTTGCTCGTTACTTCAATTTCTCCCCGTTCTTTTCTTCCTTTCTTTACAAATGGCAACCTCCCCCGCTCGCACGCTCACGCCCATCGCGTTTCTTCTCCCCGACGTGTCCGCGCGGGCCCCGCCGGCCGTTCCCAGCACGTGCGTGCACCCACCCTCGCCTCGATCATGCCCACCCCGCATGCGTTAAATGCAATTTGTGCGCATGGCATGTCGGGTGCGATCATACCAGCACTAATGCACCGGATCCCATCAGAACTCCGCAGTTAAGCGTGCTTGGGCGAGAGTAGTACTAAGTTGGGTGACCACTTGGGAAGTCCTCGTGTTGCACCCCTTTTTTATATTTCTTTTGCTCGTTACTTCAATTTCTCCCCGTTCTTTTCTTCCTTTCTTTACAAATGGCAACCTCCCCCGCTCGCACGCTCACGCCCATCGCGTTTCTTCTCCCCGACGTGTCCGCGCGGGCCCCGCCGGCCGTTCCCAGCACGTGCGTGCACCCACCCTCGCCTCGATCATGCCCACCCCGCATGCGTTAAATGCAATTTGTGCGCATGGCATGTCGGGTGCGATCATACCAGCACTAATGCACCGGATCCCATCAGAACTCCGCAGTTAAGCGTGCTTGGGCGAGAGTAGTACTAAGTTGGGTGACCACTTGGGCAGTCCTCGTGTTGCACCCCTTTTTTATATTTCTTTTGCTCGTTACTTCAATTTCTCCCCGTTCTTTTCTTCCTTTCTTTACAAATGGCAACCTCCCCCGCTCGCACGCTCACGCCCATCGCGTTTCTTCTCCCCGACGTGTCCGCGCGGGCCCCGCCGGCCGTTCCCAGCACGTGCGTGCACCCACCCTCGCCTCGATCATGCCCACCCCGCATGCGTTAAATGCAATTTGTGCGCATGGCATGTCGGGTGCGATCATACCAGCACTAATGCACCGGATCCCATCAGAACTCCGCAGTCAAGCGTGCTTGGGCGAGAGTAGTACTAAGTTGGGTGACCACTTGGGAAGTCCTCGTGTTGCACCCCTTTTTTATATTTCTTTTGCTCGTTACTTCAATTTCTCCCCGTTCTTTTCTTCCTTTCTTTACAAATGGCAACCTCCCCCGCTCGCACGCTCACGCCCATCGCGTTTCTTCTCCCCGACGTGTCCGCGCGGGCCCCTCCGGCCGTTCCCAGCACGTGCGTGCACCCACCCTCGCCTCGATCATGCCCACCCCGCATGCGTTAAATGCAATTTGTGCGCATGGCATGTCGGGTGCGATCATACCAGCACTAATGCACCGGATCCCATCAGAACTCTGCAGTTAAGCGTGCTTGGGCGAGAGTAGTACTAAGTTGGGTGACCACTTGGGAAGTCCTCGTGTTGCTCCCCTTTTTTATATTTCTTTTGCTCGTTACTTCAATTTCTCCCCGTTCTTTTCTTCCTTTCTTTACAAATGGCAACCTCCCCCGCTCGCACGCTCACGCCCATCGCGTTTCTTCTCCCCGACGTGTCCGCGCGGGCCCCGCCGGCCGTTCCCAGCACGTGCGTGCACCCACCCTCGCCTCGATCATGCCCACCCCGCATGCGTTAAATGCAATTTGTGTGCATGGCATGTCGGGTGCGATCATACCAGCACTAATGCACCGGATCCCATCAGAACTCCGCAGTTAAGCGTGCTTGGGCGAGAGTAGTACTAAGTTGGGTGACCACTTGGGAAGTCCTCGTGTTGCACCCCTTTTTTATATTTCTTTTGCTCGTTACTTCAATTTCTCCCCGTTCTTTTCTTCCTTTCTTTACAAATGGCAACCTCCCCCGCTCGCACGCTCACGCCCATCGCGTTTCTTCTCCCCGACGTGTCCGCGCGGGCCCCGCCGGCCGTTCCCAGCACGTGCGTGCACCCACCCTCGCCTCGATCATGCCCACCCCGCATGCGTTAAATGCAATTTGTGCGCATGGCATGTCGGGTGCGATCATACCAGCACTAATGCATCGGATCCCATCAGAACTCCGCAGTTAAGCGTGCTTGGGCGAGAGTAGTACTAAGTTGGGTGACCACTTGGGAAGTCCTCGTGTTGCACCCCTTTTTTATATTTCTTTTGCTCGTTACTTCAATTTCTCCCCGTTCTTTTCTTCCTTTCTTTACAAATGGCAACCTCCCCCGCTCGCACGCTCACGCCCATCGCGTTTCTTCTCCCCGACGTGTCCGCGCGGGCCCCGCCGGCCGTTCCCAGCACGTGCGTGCACCCACCCTCGCCTCGATCATGCCCACCCCGCATGCGTTAAATGCAATTTGTGCGCATGGCATGTCGGGTGCGATCATACCAGCACTAATGCACCGGATCCCATCAGAACTCCGCAGTTAAGCGTGCCTGGGCGAGAGTAGTACTAAGTTGGGTGACCACTTGGGAAGTCCTCGTGTTGCACCCCTTTTTTATATTTCTTTTGCTCGTTACTTCAATTTCTCCCCGTTCTTTTCTTCCTTTCTTTACAAATGGCAACCTCCCCCGCTCGCACGCTCACGCCCATCGCGTTTCTTCTCCCCGACGTGTCCGCGCGGGCCCCGCCGGCCGTTCCCAGCACGTGCGTGCACCCACCCTCGCCTCGATCATGCCCACCCCGCATGCGTTAAATGCAATTTGTGCGCATGGCATGTCGGGTGCGATCATACCAGCACTAATGCACCGGATCCCATCAGAACTCCGCAGTTAAGCGTGCTTGGGCGAGAGTAGTACTAAGTTGGGTGACCACTTGGGAAGTCCTTGTGTTGCACCCCTTTTTTATATTTCTTTTGCTCGTTACTTCAATTTCTCCCCGTTCTTTTCTTCCTTTCTTTACAAATGGCAACCTCCCCCGCTCGCACGCTCACGCCCATCGCGTTTCTTCTCCCCGACGTGTCCGCGCGTGCCCCGCCGGCCGTTCCCAGCACGTGCGTGCACCCACCCTCGCCTCGATCATGCCCACCACGCATGCGTTAAATGCAATTTGTGCGCATGGCATGTCGGGTGCGATCATACCAGCACTAATGCACCGGATCCCATCAGAACTCCGCAGTTAAGCGTGCTTGGGCGAGAGTAGTACTAAGTTGGGTGACCACTTGGGAAGTCCTCGTGTTGCACCCCTTTTTAATATTTCTTTTGCTCGTTACTTCAATTTCTCCCCGTTCTTTTCTTCCTTTCTTTACAAATGGCAACCTCCCCCGCTCGCACGCTCACGCCCATCGCGTTTCTTCTCCCCGACGTGTCCGCGCGGGCCCCGCCGGCCGTTCCCAGCACGTGCGTGCACCCACCCTCGCCTCGATCATGCCCACCCCGCATGCGTTAAATGCAATTTGTGCGCATGGCATGTCGGGTGCGATCGTACCAGCACTAATGCACCGGATCCCATCAGAACTCCGCAGTTAAGCGTGCTTGGGCGAGAGTAGTACTAAGTTGGGTGACCACTTGGGAAGTCCTCGTGTTGCACCCCTTTTTTATATTTCTTTTGCTCGTTACTTCAATTTCTCCCCGTTCTTTTCTTCCTTTCTTTACAAATGGCAACCTCCCCCGCTCGCACGCTCACGCCCATCGCGTTTCTTCTCCCCGACGTGTCCGCGCGGGCCCCGCCGGCCGTTCCCAGCACGTGCGTGCACCCACCCTCGCCTCGATCATGCCCACCCCGCATGCGTTAAATGCAATTTGTGCGCATGGCATGTCGGGTGCGATCATACCAGCACTAATGCACCGGATCCCATCAGAACTCCGCAGTTAAGCGTGCTTGGGCGAGAGTAGTACTAAGTTGGGTGACCACTTGGGAAGTCCTCGTGTTGCACCCCTTTTTTATATTTCTTTTGCTCGTTACTTCAATTTCTCCCCGTTCTTTTCTTCCTTTCTTTACAAATGGCAACCTCCCCCGCTCGCACGCTCACGCCCATCGCGTTTCTTCTCCCCGACGTGTCCGCGCGGGCCCCGCCGGCCGTTCCCAGCACGTGCGTGCACCCACCCTCGCCTCGATCATGCCCACCCCGCATGCGTTAAATGCAATTTGTGCGCATGGCATGTCGGGTGCGATCATACCAGCACTAATGCACCGGATCCCATCAGAACTCCGCAGTTAAGCGTGCTTGGGCGAGAGTAGTACTAAGTTGGGTGACCACTTGGGAAGTCCTCGTGTTGCACCCCTTTTTTATATTTCTTTTGCTCGTTACTTCAATTTCTCCCCGTTCTTTTCTTCCTTTCTTTACAAATGGCAACCTCCCCCGCTCGCACGCTCACGCCCATCGCGTTTCTTCTCCCCGACGTGTCCGCGCGGGCCCCGCCGGCCGTTCCCAGCACGTGCGTGCACCCACCCTCGCCTCGATCATGCCCACCCCGCATGCGTTAAATGCAATTTGTGCGCATGGCATGTCGGGTGCGATCATACCAGCACTAATGCACCGGATCCCATCAGAACTCCGCAGTTAAGCGTGCTTGGGCGAGAGTAGTACTAAGTTGGGTGACCACTTGGGAAGTCCTCGTGTTGCACCCCTTTTTTATATTTCTTTTGCTCGTTACTTCAATTTCTCCCCGTTCTTTTCTTCCTTTCTTTACAAATGGCAACCTCCCCCGCTCGCACGCTCACGCCCATCGCGTTTCTTCTCCCCGACGTGTCCGCGCGGGCCCCGCCAGCCGTTCCCAGCACGTGCGTGCACCCACCCTCGCCTCGATCATGCCCACCCCGCATGCGTTAAATGCAATTTGTGCGCATGGCATGTCGGGTGCGATCATACCAGCACTAATGCACCGGATCCCATCAGAACTCCGCAGTTAAGCGTGCTTGGGCGAGAGTAGTACTAAGTTGGGTGACCACTTGGGAAGTCCTCGTGTTCCACCCCTTTTTTATATTTCTTGGCCCGCCGGCCGTTCCCAGCACGTGCGTGCACCCACCCTCGCCTCGATCATGCCCACCCCGCATGCGTTAAATGCAATTTGTGCGCATGGCATGTCGGGTGCGATCATACCAGCACTAATGCACCGGATCCCATCAGAACTCCGCAGTTAAGCGTGCTTGGGCGAGAGTAGTACTAAGTTGGGTGACCACTTGGGAAGTCCTCGTGTTGCACCCCTTTTTTATATTTCTTTTGCTCGTTACTTCAATTTCTCCCCGTTCTTTTCTTCCTTTCTTTACAAATGGCAACCTCCCCCGCTCGCACGCTCACGCCCATCGCGTTTCTTCTCCCCGACGTGTCCGCGCGGGCCCCGCCGGCCGTTCCCAGCACGTGCGTGCACCCACCCTCGCCTCGATCATGCCCACCCCGCATGCGTTAAATGCAATTTGTGCGCATGGCATGTCGGGTGCGATCATACCAACACTAATGCACCGGATCCCATCAGAACTCCGCAGTTAAGCGTGCTTGGGCGAGAGTAGTACTAAGTTGGGTGACCACTTGGGAAGTCCTCGTGTTGCACCCCTTTTTTATATTTCTTTTGCTCGTTACTTCAATTTCTCCCAGTTCTTTTCTTCCTTTCTTTACAAATGGCAACCTCCCCCGCTCGCACGCTCACGCCCATCGCGTTTCTTCTCCCCGACGTGTCCGCGCGGGCCCCGCCGGCCGTTCCCAGCACGTGCGTGCACCCACCCTCGCCTCGATCATGCCCACCCCGCATGCGTTAAATGCAATTTGTGCGCATGGCATGTCGGGTGCGATCATACCAGCACTAATGCACCGGATCCCATCAGAACTCCGCAGTTAAGCGTGCTTGGGCGAGAGTAGTACTAAGTTGGGTGACCACTTGGGAAGTCCTCGTGTTGCACCCCTTTTTTATATTTCTTTTGCTCGTTACTTCAATTTCTCCCCGTTCTTTTCTTCCTTTCTTTACAAATGGCAACCTCCCCCGCTCGCACGCTCACGCCCATCGCGTTTCTTCTCCCCGACGTGTCCGCGCGGGCCCCGCCGGCCGTTCCCAGCACGTGCGTGCACCCACCCTCGCCTCGATCATGCCCACCCCGCATGCGTTAAATGCAATTTGTGCGCATGGCATGTCGGGTGCGATCATACCAACACTAATGCACCGGATCCCATCAGAACTCCGCAGTTAAGCGTGCTTGGGCGAGAGTAGTACTAAGTTGGGTGACCACTTGGGAAGTCCTCGTGTTGCACCCCTTTTTTATATTTCTTTTGCTCGTTACTTCAATTTCTCCCAGTTCTTTTCTTCCTTTCTTTACAAATGGCAACCTCCCCCGCTCGCACGCTCACGCCCATCGCGTTTCTTCTCCCCGACGTGTCCGCGCGGGCCCCGCCGGCCGTTCCCAGCACGTGCGTGCACCCACCCTCGCCTCGATCATGCCCACCCCGCATGCGTTAAATGCAATTTGTGCGCATGGCATGTCGGGTGCGATCATACCAGCACTAATGCACCGGATCCCATCAGAACTCCGCAGTTAAGCGTGCTTGGGCGAGAGTAGTACTAAGTTGGGTGACCACTTGGGAAGTCCTCGTGTTGCACCCCTTTTTTATATTTCTTTTGCTCGTTACTTCAATTTCTCCCCGTTCTTTTCTTCCTTTCTTTACAAATGGCAACCTCCCCCGCTCGCACGCTCACGCCCATCGCGTTTCTTCTCCCCGACGTGTCCGCGCGGGCCCCGCCGGCCGTTCCCAGCACGTGCGTGCACCCACCCTCGCCTCGATCATGCCCACCCCGCATGCGTTAAATGCAATTTGTGCGCATGGCATGTCGGGTGCGATCATACCAGCACTAATGCACCGGATCCCATCAGAACTCCGCAGTTAAGCGTGCTTGGGCGAGAGTAGTAGTACTAAGTTGGGTGACCACTTGGGAAGTCCTCGTGTTGCACCCCTTTTTTATATTTCTTTTGCTCGTTACTTCAATTTCTCCCCGTTCTTTTCTTCCTTTCTTTACAAATGGCAACCTCCCCCGCTCGCACGCTCACGCCCATCGCGTTTCTTCTCCCCGACGTGTCCGCGCGGGCCCCGCCGGCCGTTCCCAGCACGTGCGTGCACCCACCCTCGCCTCGATCATGCCCACCCCGCATGCGTTAAATGCAATTTGTGCGCATGGCATGTCGGGTGCGATCATACCAGCACTAATGCACCGGATCCCATCAGAACTCCGCAGTTAAGCGTGCTTGGGCGAGAGTAGTACTAAGTTGGGTGACCACTTGGGAAGTCCTCGTGTTGCACCCCTTTTTTATATTTCTTTTGCTCGTTACTTCAATTTCTCCCCGTTCTTTTCTTCCTTTCTTTACAAATGGCAACCTCCCCCGCTCGCACGCTCACGCCCATCGCGTTTCTTCTCCCCGACGTGTCCGCGCGGGCCCCGCCGGCCGTTCCCAGCACGTGCGTGCACCCACCCTCGCCTCGATCATGCCCACCCCGCATGCGTTAAATGCAATTTGTGCGCATGGCATGTCGGGTGCGATCATACCAGCACTAATGCACCGGATCCCATCAGAACTCCGCAGTTAAGCGTGCTTGGGCGAGAGTAGTACTAAGTTGGGTGACCACTTGGGAAGTCCTCGTGTTGCACCCCTTTTTTATATTTCTTTTGCTCGTTACTTCAATTTCTCCCCGTTCTTTTCTTCCTTTCTTTACAAATGGCAACCTCCCCCGCTCGCACGCTCACGCCCATCGCGTTTCTTCTCCCCGACGTGTCCGCGCGGGCCCCGCCGGCCGTTCCCAGCACGTGCGTGCACCCACCCTCGCCTCGATCATGCCCACCCCGCATGCGTTAAATGCAATTTGTGCGCATGGCATGTCGGGTGCGATCATACCAGCACTAATGCACCGGATCCCATCAGAACTCCGCAGTTAAGCGTGCTTGGGCGAGAGTAGTACTAAGTTGGGTGACCACTTGGGAAGTCCTCGTGTTGCACCCCTTTTTTATATTTCTTTTGCTCGTTACTTCAATTTCTCCCCGTTCTTTTCTTCCTTTCTTTACAAATGGCAACCTCCCCCGCTCGCACGCTCACGCCCATCGCGTTTCTTCTCCCCGACGTGTCCGCGCGGGCCCCGCCGGCCGTTCCCAGCACGTGCGTGCACCCACCCTCGCCTCGATCATGCCCACCCCGCATGCGTTAAATGCAATTTGTGCGCATGGCATGTCGGGTGCGATCATACCAGCACTAATGCACCGGATCCCATCAGAACTCCGCAGTTAAGCGTGCTTGGGCGAGAGTAGTACTAAGTTGGGTGACCACTTGGGAAGTCCTCGTGTTGCACCCCTTTTTTATATTTCTTTTGCTCGTTACTTCAATTTCTCCCCGTTCTTTTCTTCCTTTCTTTACAAATGGCAACCTCCCCCGCTCGCACGCTCACGCCCATCGCGTTTCTTCTCCCCGACGTGTCCGCGCGGGCCCCGCCGGCCGTTCCCAGCACGTGCGTGCACCCACCCTCGCCTCGATCATGCCCACCCCGCATGCGTTAAATGCAATTTGTGCGCATGGCATGTCGGGTGCGATCATACCAGCACTAATGCACCGGATCCCATCAGAACTCCGCAGTTAAGCGTGCTTGGGCGAGAGTAGTACTAAGTTGGGTGACCACTTGGGAAGTCCTCGTGTTGCACCCCTTTTTTATATTTCTTTTGCTCGTTACTTCAATTTCTCCCCGTTCTTTTCTTCCTTTCTTTACAAATGGCAACCTCCCCCGCTCGCACGCTCACGCCCATCGCGTTTCTTCTCCCCGACGTGTCCGCGCGGGCCCCGCCGGCCGTTCCCAGCACGTGCGTGCACCCACCCTCGCCTCGATCATGCCCACCCCGCATGCGTTAAATGCAATTTGTGCGCATGGCATGTCGGGTGCGATCATACCAGCACTAATGCACCGGATCCCATCAGAACTCCGCAGTTAAGCGTGCTTGGGCGAGAGTAGTACTAAGTTGGGTGACCACTTGGGAAGTCCTCGTGTTGCACCCCTTTTTTATATTTCTTTTGCTCGTTACTTCAATTTCTCCCCGTTCTTTTCTTCCTTTCTTTACAAATGGCAACCTCCCCCGCTCGCACGCTCACGCCCATCGCGTTTCTTCTCCCCGACGTGTCCGCGCGGGCCCCGCCGGCCGTTCCCAGCACGTGCGTGCACCCACCCTCGCCTCGATCATGCCCACCCCGCATGCGTTAAATGCAATTTGTGCGCATGGCATGTCGGGTGCGATCATACCAGCACTAATGCACCGGATCCCATCAGAACTCCGCAGTTAAGCGTGCTTGGGCGAGAGTAGTACTAAGTTGGGTGACCACTTGGGAAGTCCTCGTGTTGCACCCCTTTTTTATATTTCTTTTGCTCGTTACTTCAATTTCTCCCCGTTCTTTTCTTCCTTTCTTTACAAATGGCAACCTCCCCCGCTCGCACGCTCACGCCCATCGCGTTTCTTCTCCCCGACGTGTCCGCGCGGGCCCCGCCGGCCGTTCCCAGCACGTGCGTGCACCCACCCTCGCCTCGATCATGCCCACCCCGCATGCGTTAAATGCAATTTGTGCGCATGGCATGTCGGGTGCGATCATACCAGCACTAATGCACCGGATCCCATCAGAACTCCGCAGTTAAGCGTGCTTGGGCGAGAGTAGTACTAAGTTGGGTGACCACTTGGGAAGTCCTCGTGTTGCACCCCTTTTTTATATTTCTTTTGCTCGTTACTTCAATTTCTCCCCGTTCTTTTCTTCCTTTCTTTACAAATGGCAACCTCCCCCGCTCGCACGCTCACGCCCATCGCGTTTCTTCTCCCCGACGTGTCCGCGCGGGCCCCGCCGGCCGTTCCCAGCACGTGCGTGCACCCACCCTCGCCTCGATCATGCCCACCCCGCATGCGTTAAATGCAATTTGTGCGCATGGCATGTCGGGTGCGATCATACCAGCACTAATGCACCGGATCCCATCAGAACTCCGCAGTTAAGCGTGCTTGGGCGAGAGTAGTACTAAGTTGGGTGACCACTTGGGAAGTCCTCGTGTTGCACCCCTTTTTTATATTTCTTTTGCTCGTTACTTCAATTTCTCCCCGTTCTTTTCTTCCTTTCTTTACAAATGGCAACCTCCCCCGCTCGCACGCTCACGCCCATCGCGTTTCTTCTCCCCGACGTGTCCGCGCGGGCCCCGCCGGCCGTTCCCAGCACGTGCGTGCACCCACCCTCGCCTCGATCATGCCCACCCCGCATGCGTTAAATGCAATTTGTGCGCATGGCATGTCGGGTGCAATCATACCAGCACTAATGCACCGGATCCCATCAGAACTCCGCAGTTAAGCGTGCTTGGGCGAGAGTAGTACTAAGTTGGGTGACCACTTGGGAAGTCCTCGTGTTGCACCCCTTTTTTATATTTCTTTTGCTCGTTACTTCAATTTCTCCCCGTTCTTTTCTTCCTTTCTTTACAAATGGCAACCTCCCCCGCTCGCACGCTCACGCCCATCGCGTTTCTTCTCCCCGACGTGTCCGCGCGGGCCCCGCCGGCCGTTCCCAGCACGTGCGTGCACCCACCCTCGCCTCGATCATGCCCACCCCGCATGCGTTAAATGCAATTTGTGCGCATGGCATGTCGGGTGCGATCATACCAGCACTAATGCACCGGATCCCATCAGAACTCCGCAGTTAAGCGTGCTTGGGCGAGAGTAGTACTAAGTTGGGTGACCACTTGGGAAGTCCTCGTGTTGCACCCCTTTTTTATATTTCTTTTGCTCGTTACTTCAATTTCTCCCCGTTCTTTTCTTCCTTTCTTTACAAATGGCAACCTCCCCCGCTCGCACGCTCACGCCCATCGCGTTTCTTCTCCCCGACGTGTCCGCGCGGGCCCCGCCGGCCGTTCCCAGCACGTGCGTGCACCCACCCTCGCCTCGATCATGCCCACCCCGCATGCGTTAAATGCAATTTGTGCGCATGGCATGTCGGGTGCGATCATACCAGCACTAATGCACCGGATCCCATCAGAACTCCGCAGTTAAGCGTGCTTGGGCGAGAGTAGTACTAAGTTGGGTGACCACTTGGGAAGTCCTCGTGTTGCACCCCTTTTTTATATTTCTTTTGCTCGTTACTTCAATTTCTCCCCGTTCTTTTCTTCCTTTCTTTACAAATGGCAACCTCCCCCGCTCGCACGCTCACGCCCATCACGTTTCTTCTCCCCGACGTGTCCGCGCGGGCCCCGCCGGCCGTTCCCAGCACGTGCGTGCACCCACCCTCGCCTCGATCATGCCCACCCCGCATGCGTTAAATGCAATTTGTGCGCATGGCATGTCGGGTGCGATCATACCAGCACTAATGCACCGGATCCCATCAGAACTCCGCAGTTAAGCGTGCTTGGGCGAGAGTAGTACTAAGTTGGGTGACCACTTGGGAAGTCCTCGTGTTGCACCCCTTTTTTATATTTCTTTTGCTCGTTACTTCAATTTCTCCCCGTTCTTTTCTTCCTTTCTTTACAAATGGCAACCTCCCCCGCTCGCACGCTCACGCCCATCGCGTTTCTTCTCCCCGACGTGTCCGCGCGGGCCCCGCCGGCCGTTCCCAGCACGTGCGTGCACCCACCCTCGCCTCGATCATGCCCACCCCGCATGCGTTAAATGCAATTTGTGCGCATGGCATGTCGGGTGCGATCATACCAGCACTAATGCACCGGATCCCATCAGAACTCCGCAGTTAAGCGTGCTTGGGCGAGAGTAGTACTAAGTTGGGTGACCACTTGGGAAGTCCTCGTGTTGCACCCCTTTTTTATATTTCTTTTGCTCGTTACTTCAATTTCTCCCCGTTCTTTTCTTCCTTTCTTTACAAATGGCAACCTCCCCCGCTCGCACGCTCACGCCCATCGCGTTTCTTCTCCCCGACGTGTCCGCGCGGGCCCCGCCGGCCGTTCCCAGCACGTGCGTGCACCCACCCTCGCCTCGATCATGCCCACCCCGCATGCGTTAAATGCAATTTGTGCGCATGGCATGTCGGGTGCGATCATACCAGCACTAATGCACCGGATCCCATCAGAACTCCGCAGTTAAGCGTGCTTGGGCGAGAGTAGTACTAAGTTGGGTGACCACTTGGGAAGTCCTCGTGTTGCACCCCTTTTTTATATTTCTTTTGCTCGTTACTTCAATTTCTCCCGTTCTTTTCTTCCTTTCTTTACAAATGGCAACCTCCCCCGCTCGCACGCTCACGCCCATCGCGTTTCTTCTCCCCGACGTGTCCGCGCGGGCCCCGCCGGCCGTTCCCAGCACGTGCGTGCACCCACCCTCGCCTCGATCATGCCCACCCCGCATGCGTTAAATGCAATTTGTGCGCATGGCATGTCGGGTGCGATCATACCAGCACTAATGCACCGGATCCCATCAGAACTCCGCAGTTAAGCGTGCTTGGGCGAGAGTAGTACTAAGTTGGGTGACCACTTGGGAAGTCCTCGTGTTGCACCCCTTTTTTATATTTCTTTTGCTCGTTACTTCAATTTCTCCCCGTTCTTTTCTTCCTTTCTTTACAAATGGCAACCTCCCCCGCTCGCACGCTCACGCCCATCGCGTTTCTTCTCCCCGACGTGTCCGCGCGGGCCCCGCCGGCCGTTCCCAGCACGTGCGTGCACCCACCCTCGCCTCGATCATGCCCACCCCGCATGCGTTAAATGCAATTTGTGCGCATGGCATGTCGGGTGCGATCATACCAGCACTAATGCACCGGATCCCATCAGAACTCCGCAGTTAAGCGTGCTTGGGCGAGAGTAGTACTAAGTTGGGTGACCACTTGGGAAGTCCTCGTGTTGCACCCCTTTTTTATATTTCTTTTGCTCGTTACTTCAATTTCTCCCCGTTCTTTTCTTCCTTTCTTTACAAATGGCAACCTCCCCCGCTCGCACGCTCACGCCCATCGCGTTTCTTCTCCCCGACGTGTCCGCGCGGGCCCCGCCGGCCGTTCCCAGCACGTGCGTGCACCCACCCTCGCCTCGATCATGCCCACCCCGCATGCGTTAAATGCAATTTGTGCGCATGGCATGTCGGGTGCGATCATACCAGCACTAATGCACCGGATCCCATCAGAACTCCGCAGTTAAGCGTGCTTGGGCGAGAGTAGTACTAAGTTGGGTGACCACTTGGGAAGTCCTCGTGTTGCACCCCTTTTTTATATTTCTTTTGCTCGTTACTTCAATTTCTCCCCGTTCTTTTCTTCCTTTCTTTACAAATGGCAACCTCCCCCGCTCGCACGCTCACGCCCATCGCGTTTCTTCTCCCCGACGTGTCCGCGCGGGCCCCGCCGGCCGTTCCCAGCACGTGCGTGCACCCACCCTCGCCTCGATCATGCCCACCCCGCATGCGTTAAATGCAATTTGTGCGCATGGCATGTCGGGTGCGATCATACCAGCACTAATGCACCGGATCCCATCAGAACTCCGCAGTTAAGCGTGCTTGGGCGAGAGTAGTACTAAGTTGGGTGACCACTTGGGAAGTCCTCGTGTTGCACCCCTTTTTTATATTTCTTTTGCTCGTTACTTCAATTTCTCCCCGTTCTTTTCTTCCTTTCTTTACAAATGGCAACCTCCCCCGCTCGCACGCTCACGCCCATCACGTTTCTTCTCCCCGACGTGTCCGCGCGGGCCCCGCCGGCCGTTCCCAGCACGTGCGTGCACCCACCCTCGCCTCGATCATGCCCACCCCGCATGCGTTAAATGCAATTTGTGCGCATGGCATGTCGGGTGCGATCATACCAGCACTAATGCACCGGATCCCATCAGAACTCCGCAGTTAAGCGTGCTTGGGCGAGAGTAGTACTAAGTTGGGTGACCACTTGGGAAGTCCTCGTGTTGCACCCCTTTTTTATATTTCTTTTGCTCGTTACTTCAATTTCTCCCCGTTCTTTTCTTCCTTTCTTTACAAATGGCAACCTCCCCCGCTCGCACGCTCACGCCCATCGCGTTTCTTCTCCCCGACGTGTCCGCGCGGGCCCCGCCGGCCGTTCCCAGCACGTGCGTGCACCCACCCTCGCCTCGATCATGCCCACCCCGCATGCGTTAAATGCAATTTGTGCGCATGGCATGTCGGGTGCGATCATACCAGCACTAATGCACCGGATCCCATCAGAACTCCGCAGTTAAGCGTGCTTGGGCGAGAGTAGTACTAAGTTGGGTGACCACTTGGGAAGTCCTCGTGTTGCACCCCTTTTTTATATTTCTTTTGCTCGTTACTTCAATTTCTCCCCGTTCTTTTCTTCCTTTCTTTACAAATGGCAACCTCCCCCGCTCGCACGCTCACGCCCATCGCGTTTCTTCTCCCCGACGTGTCCGCGCGGGCCCCGCCGGCCGTTCCCAGCACGTGCGTGCACCCACCCTCGCCTCGATCATGCCCACCCCGCATGCGTTAAATGCAATTTGTGCGCATGGCATGTCGGGTGCGATCATACCAGCACTAATGCACCGGATCCCATCAGAACTCCGCAGTTAAGCGTGCTTGGGCGAGAGTAGTACTAAGTTGGGTGACCACTTGGGAAGTCCTCGTGTTGCACCCCTTTTTTATATTTCTTTTGCTCGTTACTTCAATTTCTCCCCGTTCTTTTCTTCCTTTCTTTACAAATGGCAACCTCCCCCGCTCGCACGCTCACGCCCATCGCGTTTCTTCTCCCCGACGTGTCCGCGCGGGCCCCGCCGGCCGTTCCCAGCACGTGCGTGCACCCACCCTCGCCTCGATCATGCCCACCCCGCATGCGTTAAATGCAATTTGTGCGCATGGCATGTCGGGTGCGATCATACCAGCACTAATGCACCGGATCCCATCAGAACTCCGCAGTTAAGCGTGCTTGGGCGAGAGTAGTACTAAGTTGGGTGACCACTTGGGAAGTCCTCGTGTTGCACCCCTTTTTTATATTTCTTTTGCTCGTTACTTCAATTTCTCCCCGTTCTTTTCTTCCTTTCTTTACAAATGGCAACCTCCCCCGCTCGCACGCTCACGCCCATCGCGTTTCTTCTCCCCGACGTGTCCGCGCGGGCCCCGCCGGCCGTTCCCAGCACGTGCGTGCACCCACCCTCGCCTCGATCATGCCCACCCCGCATGCGTTAAATGCAATTTGTGCGCATGGCATGTCGGGTGCGATCATACCAGCACTAATGCACCGGATCCCATCAGAACTCCGCAGTTAAGCGTGCTTGGGCGAGAGTAGTACTAAGTTGGGTGACCACTTGGGAAGTCCTCGTGTTGCACCCCTTTTTTATATTTCTTTTGCTCGTTACTTCAATTTCTCCCCGTTCTTTTCTTCCTTTCTTTACAAATGGCAACCTCCCCCGCTCGCACGCTCACGCCCATCACGTTTCTTCTCCCCGACGTGTCCGCGCGGGCCCCGCCGGCCGTTCCCAGCACGTGCGTGCACCCACCCTCGCCTCGATCATGCCCACCCCGCATGCGTTAAATGCAATTTGTGCGCATGGCATGTCGGGTGCGATCATACCAGCACTAATGCACCGGATCCCATCAGAACTCCGCAGTTAAGCGTGCTTGGGCGAGAGTAGTACTAAGTTGGGTGACCACTTGGGAAGTCCTCGTGTTGCACCCCTTTTTTATATTTCTTTTGCTCGTTACTTCAATTTCTCCCCGTTCTTTTCTTCCTTTCTTTACAAATGGCAACCTCCCCCGCTCGCACGCTCACGCCCATCGCGTTTCTTCTCCCCGACGTGTCCGCGCGGGCCCCGCCGGCCGTTCCCAGCACGTGCGTGCACCCACCCTCGCCTCGATCATGCCCACCCCGCATGCGTTAAATGCAATTTGTGCGCATGGCATGTCGGGTGCGATCATACCAGCACTAATGCACCGGATCCCATCAGAACTCCGCAGTTAAGCGTGCTTGGGCGAGAGTAGTACTAAGTTGGGTGACCACTTGGGAAGTCCTCGTGTTGCACCCCTTTTTTATATTTCTTTTGCTCGTTACTTCAATTTCTCCCCGTTCTTTTCTTCCTTTCTTTACAAATGGCAACCTCCCCCGCTCGCACGCTCACGCCCATCGCGTTTCTTCTCCCCGACGTGTCCGCGCGGGCCCCGCCGGCCGTTCCCAGCACGTGCGTGCACCCACCCTCGCCTCGATCATGCCCACCCCGCATGCGTTAAATGCAATTTGTGCGCATGGCATGTCGGGTGCGATCATACCAGCACTAATGCACCGGATCCCATCAGAACTCCGCAGTTAAGCGTGCTTGGGCGAGAGTAGTACTAAGTTGGGTGACCACTTGGGAAGTCCTCGTGTTGCACCCCTTTTTTATATTTCTTTTGCTCGTTACTTCAATTTCTCCCCGTTCTTTTCTTCCTTTCTTTACAAATGGCAACCTCCCCCGCTCGCACGCTCACGCCCATCGCGTTTCTTCTCCCCGACGTGTCCGCGCGGGCCCCGCCGGCCGTTCCCAGCACGTGCGTGCACCCACCCTCGCCTCGATCATGCCCACCCCGCATGCGTTAAATGCAATTTGTGCGCATGGCATGTCGGGTGCGATCATACCAGCACTAATGCACCGGATCCCATCAGAACTCCGCAGTTAAGCGTGCTTGGGCGAGAGTAGTACTAAGTTGGGTGACCACTTGGGAAGTCCTCGTGTTGCACCCCTTTTTTATATTTCTTTTGCTCGTTACTTCAATTTCTCCCCGTTCTTTTCTTCCTTTCTTTACAAATGGCAACCTCCCCCGCTCGCACGCTCACGCCCATCGCGTTTCTTCTCCCCGACGTGTCCGCGCGGGCCCCGCCGGCCGTTCCCAGCACGTGCGTGCACCCACCCTCGCCTCGATCATGCCCACCCCGCATGCGTTAAATGCAATTTGTGCGCATGGCATGTCGGGTGCGATCATACCAGCACTAATGCACCGGATCCCATCAGAACTCCGCAGTTAAGCGTGCTTGGGCGAGAGTAGTACTAAGTTGGGTGACCACTTGGGAAGTCCTCGTGTTGCACCCCTTTTTTATATTTCTTTTGCTCGTTACTTCAATTTCTCCCCGTTCTTTTCTTCCTTTCTTTACAAATGGCAACCTCCCCCGCTCGCACGCTCACGCCCATCGCGTTTCTTCTCCCCGACGTGTCCGCGCGGGCCCCGCCGGCCGTTCCCAGCACGTGCGTGCACCCACCCTCGCCTCGATCATGCCCACCCCGCATGCGTTAAATGCAATTTGTGCGCATGGCATGTCGGGTGCGATCATACCAGCACTAATGCACCGGATCCCATCAGAACTCCGCAGTTAAGCGTGCTTGGGCGAGAGTAGTACTAAGTTGGGTGACCACTTGGGAAGTCCTCGTGTTGCACCCCTTTTTTATATTTCTTTTGCTCGTTACTTCAATTTCTCCCCGTTCTTTTCTTCCTTTCTTTACAAATGGCAACCTCCCCCGCTCGCACGCTCACGCCCATCGCGTTTCTTCTCCCCGACGTGTCCGCGCGGGCCCCGCCGGCCGTTCCCAGCACGTGCGTGCACCCACCCTCGCCTCGATCATGCCCACCCCGCATGCGTT
This sequence comes from Cucurbita pepo subsp. pepo, assembly GCF_057944985.1. Lineage (NCBI taxonomy): Eukaryota > Viridiplantae > Streptophyta > Magnoliopsida > Cucurbitales > Cucurbitaceae > Cucurbita > Cucurbita pepo. The sequence continues at coordinate 9,592,414 of NC_141798.1, forward strand.
AAATGCAATTTGTGCGCATGGCATGTCGGGTGCGATCATACCAGCACTAATGCACCGGATCCCATCAGAACTCCGCAGTTAAGCGTGCTTGGGCGAGAGTAGTACTAAGTTGGGTGACCACTTGGGAAGTCCTCGTGTTGCACCCCTTTTTTATATTTCTTTTGCTCGTTACTTCAATTTCTCCCCGTTCTTTTCTTCCTTTCTTTACAAATGGCAACCTCCCCCGCTCGCACGCTCACGCCCATCGCGTTTCTTCTCCCCGACGTGTCCGCGCGAGCCCCGCCGGCCGTTCCCAGCACGTGCGTGCACCCACCCTCGCCTCGATCATGCCCACCCCGCATGCGTTAAATGCAATTTGTGCGCATGGCATGTCGGGTGCGATCATACCAGCACTAATGCACCGGATCCCATCAGAACTCCGCAGTTAAGCGTGCTTGGGCGAGAGTAGTACTAAGTTGGGTGACCACTTGGGAAGTCCTCGTGTTGCACCCCTTTTTTATATTTCTTTTGCTCGTTACTTCAATTTCTCCCCGTTCTTTTCTTCCTTTCTTTACAAATGGCAACCTCCCCCGCTCGCACGCTCACGCCCATCGCGTTTCTTCTCCCCGACGTGTCCGCGCGGGCCCCGCCGGCCGTTCCCAGCACGTGCGTGCACCCACCCTCGCCTCGATCATGCCCACCCCGCATGCGTTAAATGCAATTTGTGCGCATGGAATGTCGGGTGCGATCATACCAGCACTAATGCACCGGATCCCATCAGAACTCCGCAGTTAAGCGTGCTTGGGCGAGAGTAGTACTAAGTTGGGTGACCACTTGGGAAGTCCTCGTGTTGCACCCCTTTTTTATATTTCTTTTGCTCGTTACTTCAATTTCTCCCCGTTCTTTTCTTCCTTTCTTTACAAATGGCAACCTCCCCCGCTCGCACGCTCACGCCCATCGCGTTTCTTCTCCCCGACGTGTCCGCGCGGGCCCCGCCGGCCGTTCCCAGCACGTGCGTGCACCCACCCTCGCCTCGATCATGCCCACCCCGCATGCGTTAAATGCAACTTGTGCGCATGGCATGTCGGGTGCGATCATACCAGCACTAATGCACCGGATCCCATCAGAACTCCGCAGTTAAGCGTGCTTGGGCGAGAGTAGTACTAAGTTGGGTGACCACTTGGGAAGTCCTCGTGTTGCACCCCTTTTTTATATTTCTTTTGCTCGTTACTTCAATTTCTCCCCGTTCTTTTCTTCCTTTCTTTACAAATGGCAACCTCCCCCGCTCGCACGCTCACGCCCATCGCGTTTCTTCTCCCCGACGTGTCCGCGCGGGCCCCGCCGGCCGTTCCCAGCACGTGCGTGCACCCACCCTCGCCTCGATCATGCCCACCCCGCATGCGTTAAATGCAATTTGTGCGCATGGCATGTCGGGTGCGATCATACCAGCACTAATGCACCGGATCCCATCAGAACTCCGCAGTTAAGCGTGCTTGGGCGAGAGTAGTACTAAGTTGGGTGACCACTTGGGAAGTCCTCGTGTTGCACCCCTTTTTTATATTTCTTTTGCTCGTTACTTCAATTTCTCCCCGTTCTTTTCTTCCTTTCTTTACAAATGGCAACCTCCCCCGCTCGCACGCTCACGCCCATCGCGTTTCTTCTCCCCGACGTGTCCGCGCGGGCCCCGCCGGCCGTTCCCAGCACGTGCGTGCACCCACCCTCGCCTCGATCATGCCCACCCCGCATGCGTTAAATGCAATTTGTGCGCATGGCATGTCGGGTGCGATCATACCAGCACTAATGCACCGGATCCCATCAGAACTCCGCAGTTAAGCGTGCTTGGGCGAGAGTAGTACTAAGTTGGGTGACCACTTGGGAAGTCCTCGTGTTGCACCCCTTTTTTATATTTCTTTTGCTCGTTACTTCAATTTCTCCCCGTTCTTTTCTTCCTTTCTTTACAAATGGCAACCTCCCCCGCTCGCACGCTCACGCCCATCGCGTTTCTTCTCCCCGACGTGTCCGCGCGGGCCCCGCCGGCCGTTCCCAGCACGTGCGTGCACCCACCCTCGCCTCGATCATGCCCACCCCGCATGCGTTAAATGCAATTTGTGCGCATGGCATGTCGGGTGCGATCATACCAGCACTAATGCACCGGATCCCATCAGAACTCCGCAGTTAAGCGTGCTTGGGCGAGAGTAGTACTAAGTTGGGTGACCACTTGGGAAGTCCTCGTGTTGCACCCCTTTTTTATATTTCTTTTGCTCGTTACTTCAATTTCTCCCCGTTCTTTTCTTCCTTTCTTTACAAATGGCAACCTCCCCCGCTCGCACGCTCACGCCCATCGCGTTTCTTCTCCCCGACGTGTCCGCGCGGGCCCCGCCGGCCGTTCCCAGCACGTGCGTGCACCCACCCTCGCCTCGATCATGCCCTCCCCGCATGCGTTAAATGCAATTTGTGCGCATGGCATGTCGGGTGCGATCATACCAGCACTAATGCACCGGATCCCATCAGAACTCCGCAGTTAAGCGTGCTTGAGCGAGAGTAGTACTAAGTTAGGTGACCAAGCGTGCTTGGGCGAGAGTAGAACTAAGTTGGGTGACCACTTGGGAAGTCCTCGTGTTGCACCCCTTTTTTATATTTCTTTTGCTCGTTACTTCAATTTCTCCCCGTTCTTTTCTTCCTTTCTTTACAAATGACAACCTCCCCCGCTCGCACGCTCACGCCCATCGCGTTTCTTCTCCCCGACGTGTCCGCGCAGGCCCCGCCGGCCGTTCCCAGCACGTGCGTGCACCCACCCTCGCCTCGATCATGCCCACCCCGCATGCGTTAAATGCAATTTGTGAGCATGGCATGTCGGGTGCGATCATACCAGCACTAATGCACCGGATCCCATCAGAACTCCGCAGTGAAGCGTGCTTGGGCGAGAGTAGTACTAAGTTGGGTGACCACTTGGGAAGTCCTCGTGTTGCACCCCTTTTTTATATTTCTTTTGCTCGTTACTTCAATTTCTCCCCGTTCTTTTCTTCCTTTCTTTACAAATGGCAACCTCCCCCGCTCGCACGCTCACGCCCATCGCGTTTCTTCTCCCCAACGTGTCCGCGCGGGCCTCGCCGGCCGTTCCCAGCACGTGCGTGCACCCACCCTCGCCTCGATCATGCCCACCCCGCATGCGTTAAATGCAATTTGTGCGCATGGCATGTCGGGTGCGATCATACCAGCACTAATGCACCGGATCCCATCAGAACTCCGCAGTGAAGCGTGCTTGGGCGAGAGTAGTACTAAGTTGGGTGACCACTTGGGAAGTCCTCGTGTTGCACCCCTTTTTTATATTTCTTTTGCTCGTTACTTCAATTTCTCCCCGTTCTTTTCTTCCTTTCTTTACAAATGGCAACCTCCCCCGCTCGCACGCTCACGCCCATCGCGTTTCTTCTCCCCGACGTGTCCGCGCGGGCCCCGCCGGCCGTTCCCAGCACGTGCGTGCACCCACCCTCGCCTCGATCATGCCCACCCCGCATGCGTTAAATGCAATTTGTGCGCATGGCATGTCGGGTGCGATCATACCAGCACTAATGCACCGGATCCCATCAGAACTCCGCAGTTAAGCGTGCTTGGGCGAGAGTAGTACTAAGTTGGGTGACCACTTGGGAAGTCCTCGTGTTGCACCCCTTTTTTATATTTCTTTTGCTCGTTACTTCAATTTCTCCCCGTTCTTTTCTTCCTTTCTTTACAAATGGCAACCTCCCCCGCTCGCACGCTCACGCCCATCGCGTTTCTTCTCCCCGACGTGTCCGCACGGGCCCCGCCGGCCGTTCCCAGCACGTGCGTGCACCCACCCTCGCCTCGATCATGCCCACCCCGCATGCGTTAAATGCAATTTGTGCGCATGGCATGTCGGGTGCGATCATACCAGCACTAATGCACCGGATCCCATCAGAACTCCGCAGTTAAGCGTGCTTGGGCGAGAGTAGTACTAAGTTGGGTGACCACTTGGGAAGTCCTCGTGTTGCACCCCTTTTTTATATTTCTTTTGCTCGTTACTTCAATTTCTCCCCGTTCTTTTCTTCCTTTCTTTACAAATGGCAACCTCCCCCGCTCGCACGCTCACGCCCATCGCGTTTCTTCTCCCCGACGTGTCCGCGCGGGCCCCGCCGGCCGTTCCCAGCACGTGCGTGCACCCACCCTCGCCTCGATCATGCCCACCCCGCATGCGTTAAATGCAATTTGTGCGCATGGCATGTCGGGTGCGATCATACCAGCACTAATGCACCGGATCCCATCAGAACTCCGCAGTTAAGCGTGCTTGGGCGAGAGTAGTACTAAGTTGGGTGACCACTTGGGAAGTCCTCGTGTTGCACCCCTTTTTTATATTTCTTTTGCTCGTTACTTCAATTTCTCCCCGTTCTTTTCTTCCTTTCTTTACAAATGGCAACCTCCCCCGCTCGCACGCTCACGCCCATCGCGTTTCTTCTCCCCGACGTGTCCGCGCGGGCCCCGCCGGCCGTTCCCAGCACGTGCGTGCACCCACCCTCGCCTCGATCATGCCCACCCCGCATGCGTTAAATGCAATTTGTGCGCATGGCATGTCGGGTGCGATCATACCAGCACTAATGCACCGGATCCCATCAGAACTCCGCAGTTAAGCGTGCTTGGGCGAGAGTAGTACTAAGTTGGGTGACCACTTGGGAAGTCCTCGTGTTGCACCCCTTTTTTATATTTCTTTTGCTCGTTACTTCAATTTCTCCCCGTTCTTTTCTTCCTTTCTTTACAAATGGCAACCTCCCCCGCTCGCACGCTCACGCCCATCGCGTTTCTTCTCCCCGACGTGTCCGCACGGGCCCCGCCGGCCGTTCCCAGCACGTGCGTGCACCCACCCTCGCCTCGATCATGCCCACCCCGCATGCGTTAAATGCAATTTGTGCGCATGGCATGTCGGGTGCGATCATACCAGCACTAATGCACCGGATCCCATCAGAACTCCGCAGTTAAGCGTGCTTGGGCGAGAGTAGTACTAAGTTGGGTGACCACTTGGGAAGTCCTCGTGTTGCACCCCTTTTTTATATTTCTTTTGCTCGTTACTTCAATTTCTCCCCGTTCTTTTCTTCCTTTCTTTACAAATGGCAACCTCCCCCGCTCGCACGCTCACGCCCATCGCGTTTCTTCTCCCCGACGTGTCCGCGCGGGCCCCGCCGGCCGTTCCCAGCACGTGCGTGCACCCACCCTCGCCTCGATCATGCCCACCCCGCATGCGTTAAATGCAATTTGTGCGCATGGCATGTCGGGTGCGATCATACCAGCACTAATGCACCGGATCCCATCAGAACTCCGTAGTTAAGCGTGCTTGGGCGAGAGTAGTACTAAGTTGGGTGACCACTTGGGAAGTCCTCGTGTTGCACCCCTTTTTTATATTTCTTTTGCTCGTTACTTCAATTTCTCCCCGTTCTTTTCTTCCTTTCTTTACAAATGGCAACCTCCCCCGCTCGCACGCTCACGCCCATCGCGTTTCTTCTCCCCGACGTGTCCGCGCGGGCCCCGCCGGCCGTTCCCAGCACGTGCGTGCACCCACCCTCGCCTCGATCATGCCCACCCCGCATGCGTTAAATGCAATTTGTGCGCATGGCATGTCGGGTGCGATCATACCAGCACTAATGCACCGGATCCCATCAGAACTCCGCAGTGAAGCGTGCTTGGGCGAGAGTAGTACTAAGTTGGGTGACCACTTGGGAAGTCCTCGTGTTGCACCCCTTTTTTATATTTCTTTTGCTCGTTACTTCAATTTCTCCCCGTTCTTTTCTTCCTTTCTTTACAAATGGCAACCTCCCCCGCTCGCACGCTCACGCCCATCGCGTTTCTTCTCCCCGACGTGTCCGCGCGGGCCCCGCCGGCCGTTCCCAGCACGTGCGTGCACCCACCCTCGCCTCGATCATGCCCACCCCGCATGCGTTAAATGCAATTTGTGCGCATGGCATGTCGGGTGCGATCATACCAGCACTAATGCACCGGATCCCATCAGAACTCCGCAGTTAAGCGTGCTTGGGCGAGAGTAGTACTAAGTTGGGTGACCACTTGGGAAGTCCTCGTGTTGCACCCCTTTTTTATATTTCTTTTGCTCGTTACTTCAATTTCTCCCCGTTCTTTTCTTCCTTTCTTTACAAATGGCAACCTCCCCCGCTCACGCCCATCGCGTTTCTTCTCCCCGACGTGTCCGCGCGGGCCCCGCCGGCCGTTCCCAGCACGTGCGTGCACCCACCCTCGCCTCGATCATGCCCACCCCGCATGCGTTAAATGCAATTTGTGCGCATGGCATGTCGGGTGCGATCATACCAGCACTAATGCACCGGATCCCATCAGAACTCCGCAGTGAAGCGTGCTTGGGCGAGAGTAGTACTAAGTTGGGTGACCACTTGGGAAGTCCTCGTGTTGCACCCCTTTTTTATATTTCTTTTGCTCGTTACTTCAATTTCTCCCCGTTCTTTTCTTCCTTTCTTTACAAATGGCAACCTCCCCCGTTCGCACGCTCACGCCCATCGCGTTTCTTCTCCCCGACGTGTCCGCGCGGGCCCCGCCGGCCGTTCCCAGCACGTGCGTGCACCCACCCTCGCCTCGATCATGCCCACCCCGCATGCGTTAAATGCAATTTGTGCGCATGGCATGTCGGGTGCGATCATACCAGCACTAATGCACCGGATCCCATCAGAACTCCGCAGTGAAGCGTGCTTGGGCGAGAGTAGTACTAAGTTGGGTGACCACTTGGGAAGTCCTCGTGTTGCACCCCTTTTTTATATTTCTTTTGCTCGTTACTTCAATTTCTCCCCGTTCTTTTCTTCCTTTCTTTACAAATGGCAACCTCCCCCGCTCGCACGCTCACGCCCATCGCGTTTCTTCTCCCCGACGTGTCCGCGCGGGCCCCGCCGGCCGTTCCCAGCACGTGCGTGCACCCACCCTCGCCTCGATCATGCCCACCCCGCATGCGTTAAATGCAATTTGTGCGCATGGCATGTCGGGTGCGATCATACCAGCACTAATGCACCGGATCCCATCAGAACTCCGCAGTGAAGCGTGCTTGGGCGAGAGTAGTACTAAGTTGGGTGACCACTTGGGAAGTCCTCGTGTTGCACCCCTTTTTTATATTTCTTTTGCTCGTTACTTCAATTTCTCCCCGTTCTTTTCTTCCTTTCTTTACAAATGGCAACCTCCCCCGCTCGCACGCTCACGCCCATCGCGTTTCTTCTCCCCGACGTGTCCGCGTGGGCCCCGCCGGCCGTTCCCAGCACGTGCGTGCACCCACCCTCGCCTCGATCATGCCCACCCCGCATGCGTTAAATGCAATTTGTGCGCATGGCATGTCGGGTGCGATCATACCAGCACTAATGCACCGGATCCCATCAGAACTCCGCAGTTAAGCGTGCTTGGGCGAGAGTAGTACTAAGTTGGGTGACCACTTGGGAAGTCCTCGTGTTGCACCCCTTTTTTATATTTCTTTTGCTCGTTACTTCAATTTCTCCCCGTTCTTTTCTTCCTTTCTTTACAAATGGCAACCTCCCCCGCTCGCACGCTCACGCCCATCGCGTTTCTTCTCCCCGACGTGTCCGCACGGGCCCCGCCGGCCGTTCCCAGCACGTGCGTGCACCCACCCTCGCCTCGATCATGCCCACCCCGCATGCGTTAAATGCAATTTGTGCGCATGGCATGTCGGGTGCGATCATACCAGCACTAATGCACCGGATCCCATCAGAACTCCGCAGTTAAGCGTGCTTGGGCGAGAGTAGTACTAAGTTGGGTGACCACTTGGGAAGTCCTCGTGTTGCACCCCTTTTTTATATTTCTTTTGCTCGTTACTTCAATTTCTCCCCGTTCTTTTCTTCCTTTCTTTACAAATGGCAACCTCCCCCGCTCGCACGCTCACGCCCATCGCGTTTCTTCTCCCCGACGTGTCCGCGCGGGCCCCGCCGGCCGTTCCCAGCACGTGCGTGCACCCACCCTCGCCTCGATCATGCCCACCCCGCATGCGTTAAATGCAATTTGTGCGCATGGCATGTCGGGTGCGATCATACCAGCACTAATGCACCGGATCCCATCAGAACTCCGCAGTTAAGCGTGCTTGGGCGAGAGTAGTACTAAGTTGGGTGACCACTTGGGAAGTCCTCGTGTTGCACCCCTTTTTTATATTTCTTTTGCTCGTTACTTCAATTTCTCCCCGTTCTTTTCTTCCTTTCTTTACAAATGGCAACCTCCCCCGCTCGCACGCTCACGCCCATCGCGTTTCTTCTCCCCGACGTGTCCGCGCGGGCCCCGCCGGCCGTTCCCAGCACGTGCGTGCACCCACCCTCGCCTCGATCATGCCCACCCCGCATGCGTTAAATGCAATTTGTGCGCATGGCATGTCGGGTGCGATCATACCAGCACTAATGCACCGGATCCCATCAGAACTCCGCAGTTAAGCGTGCTTGGGCGAGAGTAGTACTAAGTTGGGTGACCACTTGGGAAGTCCTCGTGTTGCACCCCTTTTTTATATTTCTTTTGCTCGTTACTTCAATTTCTCCCCGTTCTTTTCTTCCTTTCTTTACAAATGGCAACCTCCCCCGCTCGCACGCTCACGCCCATCGCGTTTCTTCTCCCCGACGTGTCCGCGCGGGCCCCGCCGGCCGTTCCCAGCACGTGCGTGCACCCACCCTCGCCTCGATCATGCCCACCCCGCATGCGTTAAATGCAATTTGTGCGCATGGCATGTCGGGTGCGATCATACCAGCACTAATGCACCGGATCCCATCAGAACTCCGCAGTTAAGCGTGCTTGGGCGAGAGTAGTACTAAGTTGGGTGACCACTTGGGAAGTCCTCGTGTTGCACCCCTTTTTTATATTTCTTTTGCTCGTTACTTCAATTTCTTCTCGTTCTTTTCTTCCTTTCTTTACAAATGGCAACCTCCCCCGCTCGCACGCTCACGCCCATCGCGTTTCTTCTCCCCGACGTGTCCGCGCGGGCCCCGCCGGCCGTTCCCAGCACGTGCGTGCACCCACCCTCGCCTCGATCATGCCCACCCCGCATGCGTTAAATGCAATTTGTGCGCATGGCATGTCGGGTGCGATCATACCAGCACTAATGCACCGGATCCCATCAGAACTCCGCAGTGAAGCGTGCTTGGGCGAGAGTAGTACTAAGTTGGGTGACCACTTGGGAAGTCCTCGTGTTGCACCCATTTTTTATATTTCTTTTGCTCGTTACTTCAATTTCTCCCCGTTCTTTTCTTCCTTTCTTTACAAATGGCAACCTCCCCCGCTCGCACGCTCACGCCCATCGCGTTTCTTCTCCCCGACGTGTCCGCGCGGGCCCCGCCGGCCGTTCCCAGCACGTGCGTGCACCCACCCTCGCCTCGATCATGCCCACCCCGCATGCGTTAAATGCAATTTGTGCGCATGGCATGTTGGGTGCGATCATACCAGCACTAATGCACCGGATCCCATCAGAACTCCGCAGTGAAGCGTGCTTGGGCGAGAGTAGTACTAAGTTGGGTGACCACTTGGGAAGTCCTCGTGTTGCACCCATTTTTTATATTTCTTTTGCTCGTTACTTCAATTTCTCCCCGTTCTTTTCTTCCTTTCTTTACAAATGGCAACCTCCCCCGCTCGCACGCTCACGCCCATCGCGTTTCTTCTCCCCGACGTGTCCGCGCGGGCCCCGCCGGCCGTTCCCAGCACGTGCGTGCACCCACCCTCGCCTCGATCATGCCCACCCCGCATGCGTTAAATGCAATTTGTGCGCATGGCATGTCGGGTGCGATCATACCAGCACTAATGCACCGGATCCCATCAGAACTCCGCAGTTAAGCGTGCTTGGGCGAGAGTAGTACTAAGTTGGGTGACCACTTGGGAAGTCCTCGTGTTGCACCCCTTTTTTATATTTCTTTTGCTCGTTACTTCAATTTCTCCCCGTTCTTTTCTTCCTTTCTTTACAAATGGCAACCTCCCCCGCTCGCACGCTCACGCCCATCGCGTTTCTTCTCCCCGACGTGTCCGCGCGGGCCCCGCCGGCCGTTCCCAGCACGTGCGTGCACCCACCCTCGCCTCGATCATGCCCACCCCGCATGCGTTAAATGCAATTTGTGCGCATGGCATGTCGGGTGCGATCATACCAGCACTAATGCACCGGATCCCATCAGAACTCCGCAGTGAAGCGTGCTTGGGCGAGAGTAGTACTAAGTTGGGTGACCACTTGGGAAGTCCTCGTGTTGCACCCCTTTTTTATATTTCTTTTGCTCGTTACTTCAATTTCTCCCCGTTCTTTTCTTCCTTTCTTTACAAATGGCAACCTCCCCCGCTCGCACGCTCACGCCCATCGCGTTTCTTCTCCCCGACGTGTCCGCGCGGGCCCCGCCGGCCGTTCCCAGCACGTGCGTGCACCCACCCTCGCCTCGATCATGCCCACCCCGCATGCGTTAAATGCAATTTGTGCGCATGGCATGTCGGGTGCGATCATACCAGCACTAATGCACCGGATCCCATCAGAACTCCGCAGTGAAGCGTGCTTGGGCGAGAGTAGTACTAAGTTGGGTGACCACTTGGGAAGTCCTCGTGTTGCACCCATTTTTTATATTTCTTTTGCTCGTTACTTCAATTTCTCCCCGTTCTTTTCTTCCTTTCTTTACAAATGGCAACCTCCCCCGCTCGCACGCTCACGCCCATCGCGTTTCTTCTCCCCGACGTGTCCGCGCGGGCCCCGCCGGCCGTTCCCAGCACGTGCGTGCACCCACCCTCGCCTCGATCATGCCCACCCCGCATGCGTTAAATGCAATTTGTGCGCATGGCATGTCGGGTGCGATCATACCAGCACTAATGCACTGGATCCCATCAGAACTCCGCAGTTAAGCGTGCTTGGGCGAGAGTAGTACTAAGTTGGGTGACCACTTGGGAAGTCCTCGTGTTGCACCCCTTTTTTATATTTCTTTTGCTTTATATTTCTTTTGCTCGTTACTTCAATTTCTCCCCGTTCTTTTCTTCCTTTCTTTACAAATGGCAACCTCCCCCGCTCGCACGCTCACGCCCATCGCGTTTCTTCTCCCCGACGTGTCCGCGCGGGCCCCGCCGGCCGTTCCCAGCACGTGCGTGCACCCACCCTCGCCTCGATCATGCCCACCCCGCATGCGTTAAATGCAATTTGTGCGCATGGCATGTCGGGTGCGATCATACCAGCACTAATGCACCGGATCCCATCAAAACTCCGCAGTGAAGCGTGCTTGGGCGAGAGTAGTACTAAGTTGGGTGACCACTTGGGAAGTCCTCGTGTTGCACCCATTTTTTATATTTCTTTTGCTCGTTACTTCAATTTCTCCCCGTTCTTTTCTTCCTTTCTTTACAAATGGCAACCTCCCCCGCTCGCACGCTCACGCCCATCGCGTTTCTTCTCCCCGACGTGTCCGCGCGGGCCCCGCCGGCCGTTCCCAGCACGTGCGTGCACCCACCCTCGCCTCGATCATGCCCACCCCGCATGCGTTAAATGCAATTTGTGCGCATGGCATGTCGGGTGCGATCATACCAGCACTAATGCACCGGATCCCATCAGAACTCCGCAGTTAAGCGTGCTTGGGCGAGAGTAGTACTAAGTTGGGTGACCACTTGGGAAGTCCTCGTGTTGCACCCCTTTTTTATATTTCTTTTGCTCGTTACTTCAATTTCTCCCCGTTCTTTTCTTCCTTTCTTTACAAATGGCAACCTCCCCCGCTCGCACGCTCACGCCCATCGCGTTTCTTCTCCCCGACGTGTCCGCGCGGGCCCCGCCGGCCGTTCCCAGCACGTGCGTGCACCCACCCTCGCCTCGATCATGCCCACCCCGCATGCGTTAAATGCAATTTGTGCGCATGGCATGTCGGGTGCGATCATACCAGCACTAATGCACCGGATCCCATCAGAACTCCGCAGTGAAGCGTGCTTGGGCGAGAGTAGTACTAAGTTGGGTGACCACTTGGGAAGTCCTCGTGTTGCACCCCTTTTTTATATTTCTTTTGCTCGTTACTTCAATTTCTCCCCGTTCTTTTCTTCCTTTCTTTACAAATGGCAACCTCCCCCGCTCGCACGCTCACGCCCATCGCGTTTCTTCTCCCCGACGTGTCCGCGCGGGCCCCGCCGGCCGTTCCCAGCACGTGCGTGCACCCACCCTCGCCTCGATCATGCCCACCCCGCATGCGTTAAATGCAATTTGTGCGCATGGCATGTCGGGTGCGATCATACCAGCACTAATGCACCGGATCCCATCAGAACTCCGCAGTGAAGCGTGCTTGGGCGAGAGTAGTACTAAGTTGGGTGACCACTTGGGAAGTCCTCGTGTTGCACCCCTTTTTTATATTTCTTTTGCTCGTTACTTCAATTTCTCCCCGTTCTTTTCTTCCTTTCTTTACAAATGGCAACCTCCCCCGCTCGCACGCTCACGCCCATCGCGTTTCTTCTCCCCGACGTGTCCGCGCGGGCCCCGCCGGCCGTTCCCAGCACGTGCGTGCACCCACCCTCGCCTCGATCATGCCCACCCCGCATGCGTTAAATGAAATTTGTGCGCATGGCATGTCGGGTGCGATCATACCAGCACTAATGCACCGGATCCTACAGAACTCCGCAGTTAAGTGTGCTTGGGCGAGAGTAGTACTAAGTTGGGTGACCACTTGGGAAGTCCTCGTGTTGCACCCCTTTTTTATATTTCTTTTGCTCGTTACTTCAATTTCTCCCCGTTCTTTTCTTCCTTTCTTTACAAATGGCAACCTCCCCCGCTCGCACGCTCACGCCCATCGCGTTTCTTCTCCCCGACGTGTCCGCGCGGGCCCCGCCGGCCGTTCCCAGCACGTGCGTGCACCCACCCTCGCCTCGATCATGCCCACCCCGCATGCGTTAAATGCAATTTGTGCGCATGGCATGTCGGGTGCGATCATACCAGCACTAATGCACCGGATCCCATCAGAACTCCGCAGTGAAGCGTGCTTGGGCGAGAGTAGTACTAAGTTGGGTGACCACTTGGGAAGTCCTCGTGTTGCACCCCTTTTTTATATTTCTTTTGCTCGTTACTTCAATTTCTCCCCGTTCTTTTCTTCCTTTCTTTACAAATGGCAACCTCCCCCGCTCGCACGCTCACGCCCATCGCGTTTCTTCTCCCCGACGTGTCCGCGCGGGCCCCGCCGGCCGTTCCCAGCACGTGCGTGCACCCACCCTCGCCTCGATCATGCCCACCCCGCATGCGTTAAATGCAATTTGTGCGCATGGCATGTCGGGTGCGATCATACCAGCACTAATGCACCGGATCCCATCAGAACTCCGCAGTGAAGCGTGCTTGGGCGAGAGTAGTACTAAGTTGGGTGACCACTTGGGAAGTCCTCGTGTTGCACCCATTTTTTATATTTCTTTTGCTCGTTACTTCAATTTCTCCCCGTTCTTTTCTTCCTTTCTTTACAAATGGCAACCTCCCCCGCTCGCACGCTCACGCCCATCGCGTTTCTTCTCCCCGACGTGTCCGCGCGGGCCCCGCCGGCCGTTCCCAGCACGTGCGTGCACCCACCCTCGCCTCGATCATGCCCACCCCGCATGCGTTAAATGCAATTTGTGCGCATGGCATGTCGGGTGCGATCATACCAGCACTAATGCACCGGATCCCATCAGAACTCCGCAGTTAAGCGTGCTTGGGCGAGAGTAGTACTAAGTTGGGTGACCACTTGGGAAGTCCTCGTGTTGCACCCCTTTTTTATATTTCTTTTGCTCGTTACTTCAATTTCTCCCCGTTCTTTTCTTCCTTTCTTTACAAATGGCAACCTCCCCCGCTCGCACGCTCACGCCCATCGCGTTTCTTCTCCCCGACGTGTCCGCGCGGGCCCCGCCGGCCGTTCCCAGCACGTGCGTGCACCCACCCTCGCCTCGATCATGCCCACCCCGCATGCGTTAAATGCAATTTGTGCGCATGGCATGTCGGGTGCGATCATACCAGCACTAATGCACCGGATCCCATCAGAACTCCGCAGTTAAGCGTGCTTGGGCGAGAGTAGTACTAAGTTGGGTGACCACTTGGGAAGTCCTCGTGTTGCACCCCTTTTTTATATTTCTTTTGCTCGTTACTTCAATTTCTCCCCGTTCTTTTCTTCCTTTCTTTACAAATGGCAACCTCCCCCGCTCGCACGCTCACGCCCATCGCGTTTCTTCTCCCCGACGTGTCCGCGCGGGCCCCGCCGGCCGTTCCCAGCACGTGCGTGCACCCACCCTCGCCTCGATCATGCCCACCCCGCATGCGTTAAATGCAATTTGTGCGCATGGCATGTCGGGTGCGATCATACCAGCACTAATGCACCGGATCCCATCAGAACTCCGCAGTGAAGCGTGCTTGGGCGAGAGTAGTACTAAGTTGGGTGACCACTTGGGAAGTCCTCGTGTTGCACCCCTTTTTTATATTTCTTTTGCTCGTTACTTCAATTTCTCCCCGTTCTTTTCTTCCTTTCTTTACAAATGGCAACCTCCCCCGCTCGCACGCTCACGCCCATCGCGTTTCTTCTCCCCGACGTGTCCGCGCGGGCCCCGCCGGCCGTTCCCAGCACGTGCGTGCACCCACCCTCGCCTCGATCATGCCCACCCCGCATGCGTTAAATGCAATTTGTGCGCATGGCATGTCGGGTGCGATCATACCAGCACTAATGCACCGGATCCCATCAGAACTCCGCAGTTAAGCGTGCTTGGGCGAGAGTAGTACTAAGTTGGGTGACCACTTGGGAAGTCCTCGTGTTGCACCCCTTTTTTATATTTCTTTTGCTCGTTACTTCAATTTCTCCCCGTTCTTTTCTTCCTTTCTTTACAAATGGCAACCTCCCCCGCTCGCACGCTCACGCCCATCGCGTTTCTTCTCCCCGACGTGTCCGCGCGGGCCCCGCCGGCCGTTCCCAGCACGTGCGTGCACCCACCCTCGCCTCGATCATGCCCACCCCGCATGCGTTAAATGCAATTTGTGCGCATGGCATGTCGGGTGCGATCATACCAGCACTAATGCACCGGATCCCATCAGAACTCCGCAGTTAAGCGTGCTTGGGCGAGAGTAGTACTAAGTTGGGTGACCACTTGGGAAGTCCTCGTGTTGCACCCCTTTTTTATATTTCTTTTGCTCGT
This sequence comes from Cucurbita pepo subsp. pepo, assembly GCF_057944985.1. Taxonomy (NCBI): domain Eukaryota; kingdom Viridiplantae; phylum Streptophyta; class Magnoliopsida; order Cucurbitales; family Cucurbitaceae; genus Cucurbita; species Cucurbita pepo. The sequence goes on from NC_141798.1 coordinate 9,607,507, forward strand.
TACTTCAATTTCTCCCCGTTCTTTTCTTCCTTTCTTTACAAATGGCAACCTCCCCCGCTCGCACGCTCACGCCCATCGCGTTTCTTCTCCCCGACGTGTCCGCGCGGGCCCCGCCGGCCGTTCCCAGCACGTGCGTGCACCCACCCTCGCCTCGATCATGCCCACCCCGCATGCGTTAAATGCAATTTGTGCGCATGGCATGTCGGGTGCGATCATACCAGCACTAATGCACCGGATCCCATCAGAACTCCGCAGTTAAGCGTGCTTGGGCGAGAGTAGTACTAAGTTGGGTGACCACTTGGGAAGTCCTCGTGTTGCACCCCTTTTTTATATTTCTTTTGCTCGTTACTTCAATTTCTCCCCGTTCTTTTCTTCCTTTCTTTACAAATGGCAACCTCCCCCGCTCACGCCCATCGCGTTTCTTCTCCCCGACGTGTCCGCGCGGGCCCCGCCGGCCGTTCCCAGCACGTGCGTGCACCCACCCTCGCCTCGATCATGCCCACCCCGCATGCGTTAAATGCAATTTGTGCGCATGGCATGTCGGGTGCGATCATACCAGCACTAATGCACCGGATCCCATCAGAACTCCGCAGTTAAGCGTGCTTGGGCGAGAGTAGTACTAAGTTGGGTCTGGGAAGTCCTCGTGTTGCACCCCTTTTTTATATTTCTTTTGCTCGTTACTTCAATTTCTCCCCGTTCTTTTCTTCCTTTCTTTACAAATGGCAACCTCCCCCGCTCGCACGCTCACGCCCATCGCGTTTCTTCTCCCCGACGTGTCCGCGCGGGCCCCGCCGGCCGTTCCCAGCACGTGCGTGCACCCACCCTCGCCTCGATCATGCCCACCCCGCATGCGTTAAATGCAATTTGTGCGCATGGCATGTCGGGTGCGATCATACCAGCACTAATGCACCGGATCCCATCAGAACTCCGCAGTTAAGCGTGCTTGGGCGAGAGTAGTACTAAGTTGGGTGACCACTTGGGAAGTCCTCGTGTTGCACCCCTTTTTTATATTTCTTTTGCTCGTTACTTCAATTTCTCCCCGTTCTTTTCTTCCTTTCTTTACAAATGGCAACCTCCCCCGCTCACGCCCATCGCGTTTCTTCTCCCCGACGTGTCCGCGCGGGCCCCGCCGGCCGTTCCCAGCACGTGCGTGCACCCACCCTCGCCTCGATCATGCCCACCCCGCATGCGTTAAATGCAATTTGTGCGCATGGCATGTCGGGTGCGATCATACCAGCACTAATGCACCGGATCCCATCAGAACTCCGCAGTTAAGCGTGCTTGGGCGAGAGTAGTACTAAGTTGGGTACCTGGGAAGTCCTCGTGTTGCACCCCTTTTTTATATTTCTTTTGCTCGTTACTTCAATTTCTCCCCGTTCTTTTCTTCCTTTCTTTACAAATGGCAACCTCCCCCGCTCGCACGCTCACGCCCATCGCGTTTCTTCTCCCCGACGTGTCCGCGCGGGCCCCGCCGGCCGTTCCCAGCACGTGCGTGCACCCACCCTCGCCTCGATCATGCCCACCCCGCATGCGTTAAATGCAATTTGTGCGCATGGCATGTCGGGTGCGATCATACCAGCACTAATGCACCGGATCCCATCAGAACTCCGCAGTTAAGCGTGCTTGGGCGAGAGTAGTACTAAGTTGGGTGACCACTTGGGAAGTCCTCGTGTTGCACCCCTTTTTTATATTTCTTTTGCTCGTTACTTCAATTTCTCCCCGTTCTTTTCTTCCTTTCTTTACAAATGGCAACCTCCCCCGCTCACGCCCATCGCGTTTCTTCTCCCCGACGTGTCCGCGCGGGCCCCGCCGGCCGTTCCCAGCACGTGCGTGCACCCACCCTCGCCTCGATCATGCCCACCCCGCATGCGTTAAATGAAATTTGTGCGCATGGCATGTCGGGTGCGATCATACCAGCACTAATGCACCGGATCCCATCAGAACTCCGCAGTTAAGCGTGCTTGGGCGAGAGTAGTACTAAGTTGGTCTGGGAAGTCCTCGTGTTGCACCCCTTTTTTATATTTCTTTTGCTCGTTACTTCAATTTCTCCCCGTTCTTTTCTTCCTTTCTTTACAAATGGCAACCTCCCCCGCTCGCACGCTCACGCCCATCGCGTTTCTTCTCCCCGACGTGTCCGCGCGGGCCCCGCCGGCCGTTCCCAGCACGTGCGTGCACCCACCCTCGCCTCGATCATGCCCACCCCGCATGCGTTAAATGCAATTTGTGCGCATGGCATGTCGGGTGCGATCATACCAGCACTAATGCACCGGATCCCATCAGAACTCCGCAGTTAAGCGTGCTTGGGCGAGAGTAGTACTAAGTTGGGTGACCACTTGGGAAGTCCTCGTGTTGCACCCCTTTTTTATATTTCTTTTGCTCGTTACTTCAATTTCTCCCCGTTCTTTTCTTCCTTTCTTTACAAATGGCAACCTCCCCCGCTCGCACGCTCACGCCCATCGCGTTTCTTCTCCCCGACGTGTCCGCGCGGGCCCCGCCGGCCGTTCCCAGCACGTGCGTGCACCCACCCTCGCCTCGATCATGCCCACCCCGCATGCGTTAAATGCAATTTGTGCGCATGGCATGTCGGGTGCGATCATACCAGCACTAATGCACCGGATCCCATCAGAACTCCGCAGTTAAGCGTGCTTGGGCGAGAGTAGTACTAAGTTGGGTGACCACTTGGGAAGTCCTCGTGTTGCACCCCTTTTTTATATTTCTTTTGCTCGTTACTTCAATTTCTCCCCGTTCTTTTCTTCCTTTCTTTACAAATGGCAACCTCCCCCGCTCGCACGCTCACGCCCATCGCGTTTCTTCTCCCCGACGTGTCCGCGCGGGCCCCGCCGGCCGTTCCCAGCACGTGCGTGCACCCACCCTCGCCTCGATCATGCCCACCCCGCATGCGTTAAATGCAATTTGTGCGCATGGCATGTCGGGTGCGATCATACCAGCACTAATGCACCGGATCCCATCAGAACTCCGCAGTTAAGCGTGCTTGGGCGAGAGTAGTACTAAGTTGGGTGACCACTTGGGATGTCCTCGTGTTGCACCCCTTTTTTATATTTCTTTTGCTCGTTACTTCAATTTCTCCCCGTTCTTTTCTTCCTTTCTTTACAAATGGCAACCTCCCCCGCTCGCACGCTCACGCCCATCGCGTTTCTTCTCCCCGACGTGTCCGCGCGGGCCCCGCCGGCCGTTCCCAGCACGTGCGTGCACCCACCCTCGCCTCGATCATGCCCACCCCGCATGCGTTAAATGCAATTTGTGCGCATGGCATGTCGGGTGCGATCATACCAGCACTAATGCACCGGATCCCATCAGAACTCCGCAGTTAAGCGTGCTTGGGCGAGAGTAGTACTAAGTTGGGTGACCACTTGGGAAGTCCTCGTGTTGCACCCCTTTTTTATATTTCTTTTACTCGTTACTTCAATTTCTCCCCGTTCTTTTCTTCCTTTCTTTACAAATGGCAACCTCCCCCGCTCGCACGCTCACGCCCATCGCGTTTCTTCTCCCCGACGTGTCCGCGCGGGCCCCGCCGGCCGTTCCCAGCACGTGCGTGCACCCACCCTCGCCTCGATCATGCCCACCCCGCATGCGTTAAATGCAATTTGTGCGCATGGCATGTCGGGTGCGATCATACCAGCACTAATGCACCGGATCCCATCAGAACTCCGCAGTTAAGCGTGCTTGGGCGAGAGTAGTACTAAGTTGGGTGACCACTTGGGAAGTCCTCGTGTTGCACCCCTTTTTTATATTTCTTTTGCTCGTTACTTCAATTTCTCCCCGTTCTTTTCTTCCTTTCTTTACAAATGGCAACCTCCCCCGCTCGCACGCTCACGCCCATCGCGTTTCTTCTCCCCGACGTGTCCGCGCGGGCCCCGCCGGCCGTTCCCAGCACGTGCGTGCACCCACCCTCGCCTCGATCATGCCCACCCCGCATGCGTTAAATGCAATTTGTGCGCATGGCATGTCGGGTGCGATCATACCAGCACTAATGCACCGGATCCCATCAGAACTCCGCAGTGAAGCGTGCTTGGGCGAGAGCAGTTAAGCGTGCTTGGGCGAGAGTAGTACTAAGTTGGGTGACCACTTGGGAAGTCCTCGTGTTGCACCCCTTTTTTATATTTCTTTTGCTCGTTACTTCAATTTCTCCCCGTTCTTTTCTTCCTTTCTTTACAAATGGCAACCTCGCACGCTCACGCCCATCGCGTTTCTTCTCCCCGACGTGTCCGCGCGGGCCCCGCCGGCCGTTCCCAGCACGTGCGTGCACCCACCGTCGCCTCGATCATGCCCACCCCGCATGCGTTAAATGCAATTTGTGCGCATGGCATGTCGGGTGCGATCATACCAGCACTAATGCACCGGATCCCATCAGAACTCCGCAGTTAAGCGTGCTTGGGCGAGAGTAGTACTAAGTTGGGTGACCACTTGGGAAGTCCTCGTGTTGCACCCCTTTTTTATATTTCTTTTGCTCGTTACTTCAATTTCTCCCCGTTCTTTTCTTCCTTTCTTTACAAATGGCAACCTCGCACGCTCACGCCCATCGCGTTTCTTCTCCCCGACGTGTCCGCGCGGGCACCGCCGGCCGTTCCCAGCACGTGCGTGCACCCACCGTCGCCTCGATCATGCCCACCCCGCATGCGTTAAATGCAATTTGTGCGCATGGCATGTCGGGTGCGATCATACCAGCACTAATGCACCGGATCCCATCAGAACTCCGCAGTTAAGCGTGCTTGGGCGAGAGTAGTACTAAGTTGGGTGATCACTTGGGAAGTCCTCGTGTTGCACCCCTTTTTTATATTTCTTTTGCTCGTTACTTCAATTTCTCCCCGTTCTTTTCTTCCTTTCTTTACAAATGGCAACCTCGCACGCTCACGCCCATCGCGTTTCTTCTCCCCGACGTGTCCGCGCGGGCCCCGCCGGCCGTTCCCAGCACGTGCGTGCACCCACCATCGCCTCGATCATGCCCACCCCGCATGCGTTAAATGCAATTTGTGCGCATGGCATGTCGGGTGCGATCATACCAGCACTAATGCACCGGATCCCATCAGAACTCCGCAGTTAAGCGTGCTTGGGCGAGAGTAGTACTAAGTTGGGTGACCACTTGGGAAGTCCTCGTGTTGCACCCCTTTTTTATATTTCTTTTGCTCGTTACTTCAATTTCTCCCCGTTCTTTTCTTCCTTTCTTTACAAATGGCAACCTCGCACGCTCACGCCCATCGCGTTTCTTCTCCCCGACGTGTCCGCGCGGGCCCCGCCGGCCGTTCCCAGCACGTGCGTGCACCCACCGTCGCCTCGATCATGCCCACCCCGCATGCGTTAAATGCAATTTGTGCGCATGGCATGTCGGGTGCGATCATACCAGCACTAATGCACCGGATCCCATCAGAACTCCGCAGTTAAGCGTGCTTGGGCGAGAGTAGTACTAAGTTGGGTGACCACTTGGGAAGTCCTCGTGTTGCACCCCTTTTTTATATTTCTTTTGCTCGTTACTTCAATTTCTCCCCGTTCTTTTCTTCCTTTCTTTACAAATGGCAACCTCGCACGCTCACGCCCATCGCGTTTCTTCTCCCCGACGTGTCCGCGCGGGCCCCGCCGGCCGTTCCCAGCACGTGCGTGCACCCACCGTCGCCTCGATCATGCCCACCCCGCATGCGTTAAATGCAATTTGTGCGCATGGCATGTCGGGTGCGATCATACCAGCACTAATGCACCGGATCCCATCGGAACTCCGCAGTTAAGCGTGCTTAGGCGAGAGTAGTACTAAGTTGGGTGATCACTTGGGAAGTCCTCGTGTTGCACCCCTTTTTTATATTTCTTTTACTCGTTACTTCAATTTCTCCCCGTTCTTTTCTTCCTTTCTTTACAAATGGCAACCTCGCACGCTCACGCCCATCGCGTTTCTTCTCCCCGACGTGTCCGCGCGGGCCCCGCCGGCCGTTCCCAGCACGTGCGTGCACCCACCGTCGCCTCGATCATGCCCACCCCGCATGCGTTAAATGCAATTTGTGCGCATGGCATGTCGGGTGCGATCATACCAGCACTAATGCACCGGATCCCATCGGAACTCCGCAGTTAAGCGTGCTTAGGCGAGAGTAGTACTAAGTTGGGTGATCACTTGGGAAGTCCTCGTGTTGCACCCCTTTTTTATATTTCTTTTACTCGTTACTTCAATTTCTCCCCGTTCTTTTCTTCCTTTCTTTACAAATGGCAACCTCGCACGCTCACGCCCATCGCGTTTCTTCTCCCCGACGTGTCCGCGCGGGCCCCGCCGGCCGTTCCCAGCACGTGCGTGCACCCACCGTCGTCTCGATCATGCCCACCCCGCATGCGTTAAATGCAATTTGTGCGCATGGCATGTCGGGTGCGATCATACCAGCACTAATGCACCGGATCCCATCAGAACTCCGCAGGTAAGCGTGCTTGGGCGAGAGTAGTACTAAGTTGGGTGACCACTTGGGAAGTCCTCGTGTTGCACCCCTTTTTTATATTTCTTTTGCTCGTTACTTCAATTTCTCCCCGTTCTTTTCTTCCTTTCTTTACAAATGGCAACCTCGCACGCTCACGCCCATCGCGTTTCTTCTCCCCGACGTGTCCGCGCGGGCCCCGCCGGCCGTTCCCAGCACGTGCGTGCACCCACCGTCGCCTCGATCATGCCCACCCCGCATGCGTTAAATGCAATTTGTGCGCATGGCATGTCGGGTGCGATCATACCAGCACTAATGCACCGGATCCCATCAGAACTCCGCAGTTAAGCGTGCTTGGGCGAGAGTAGTACTAAGTTGGGTGACCACTTGGGAAGTCCTCGTGTTGCACCCCTTTTTTATATTTCTTTTGCTCGTTACTTCAATTTCTCCCCGTTCTTTTCTTCCTTTCTTTACAAATGGCAACCTCGCACGCTCACGCCCATCGCGTTTCTTCTCCCCGACGTGTCCGCGCGGGCCCCGCCGGCCGTTCCCAGCACGTGCGTGCACCCACCGTCGCCTCGATCATGCCCACCCCGCATGCGTTAAATGCAATTTGTGCGCATGGCATGTCGGGTGCGATCATACCAGCACTAATGCACCGGATCCCATCAGAACTCCGCAGTTAAGCGTGCTTGGGCGACAGTAGTACTAAGTTGGGTGACCACTTGGGAAGTCCTCGTGTTGCACCCCTTTTTTATATTTCTTTTGCTCGTTACTTCAATTTCTCCCCGTTCTTTTCTTCCTTTCTTTACAAATGGCAACCTCGCACGCTCACGCCCATCGCGTTTCTTCTCCCCGACGTGTCCGCGCGGGCCCCGCCGGCCGTTCCCAGCACGTGCGTGCACCCACCGTCGCCTCGATCATGCCCACCCCGCATGCGTTAAATGCAATTTGTGCGCATGGCATGTCGGGTGCGATCATACCAGCACTAATGCACCGGATCCCATCAGAACTCCGCAGTTAAGCGTGCTTGGGCGAGAGTAGTACTAAGTTGGGTGATCACTTGGGAAGTCCTCGTGCTTGGGCGAGAGTAGTACTAAGTTGGGTGATCACTTGGGAAGTCCTCGTGTTGCACCCGTTTTTTATATTTCTTTTGCTCGTTACTTCAATTTCTCCCCGTTCTTTTCTTCCTTTCTTTACAAATGGCAACCTCGCACGCTCACGCCCATCGCGTTTCTTCTCCCCGACGTGTCCGCGCGGGCCCCGCCGGCCGTTCCCAGCACGTGCGTGCACCCACCGTCGCCTCGATCATGCCCACCCCGCATGCGTTAAATGCAATTTGTGCGCATGGCATGTCGGGTGCGATCATACCAGCACTAATGCACCGGATCCCATCAGAACTCCGCAGTTAAGCGTGCTTGGGCGAGAGTAGTACTAAGTTGGGTGACCACTTGGGAAGTCCTCGTGTTGCACCCCTTTTTTATATTTCTTTTGCTCGTTACTTCAATTTCTCCCCGTTCTTTTCTTCCGTTCTTTACAAATGGCAACCTCGCACGCTCACGCCCATCGCGTTTCTTCTCCCCGACGTGTCCGCGCGGGCCCCGCCGGCCGTTCCCAGCACGTTCGTGCACCCACCGTCGCCTCGATCATGCCCACCCCGCATGCGTTAAATGCAATTTGTGCGCATGGCATGTCGGGTGCGATCATACCAGCACTAATGCACCGGATCCCATCAGAACTCCGCAGTTAAGCGTGCTTGGGCGAGAGTAGTACTAAGTTGGGTGACCACTTGGGAAGTCCTCGTGTTGCACCCCTTTTTTATATTTCTTTTGCTCGTTACTTCAATTTCTCCCCGTTCTTTTCTTCCTTTCTTTACAAATGGCAACCTCGCACGCTCACGCCCATCGCGTTTCTTCTCCCCGACGTGTCCGCGCGGGCCCCGCCGGCCGTTCCCAGCACGTGCGTGCACCCACCGTCGCCTCGATCATGCCCACCCCGCATGCGTTAAATGCAATTTGTGCGCACGGCATGTCGGGTGCGATCATACCAGCACTAATGCACCGGATCCCATCAGAACTCCGCAGTTAAGCGTGCTTGGGCGAGAGTAGTACTAAGTTGGGTGACCACTTGGGAAGTCCTCGTGTTGCACCCCTTTTTTATATTTCTTTTGCTCGTTACTTCAATTTCTCCCCGTTCTTTTCTTCCTTTCTTTACAAATGGCAACCTCGCACGCTCACGCCCATCGCGTTTCTTCTCCCCGACGTGTCCGCGCGGGCCCCGCCGGCCATTCCCAGCACGTGCGTGCACCCACCGTCGCCTCGATCATGCCCACCCCGCATGCGTTAAATGCAATTTGTGCGCATGGCATGTCGGGTGCGATCATACCAGCACTAATGCACCGGATCCCATCAGAACTCCGCAGTTAAGCGTGCTTGGGCGAGAGTAGTACTAAGTTGGGTGACCACTTGGGAAGTCCTCGTGTTGCACCCCTTTTTTATATTTCTTTTGCTCGTTACTTCAATTTCTCCCCGTTCTTTTCTTCCTTTCTTTACAAATGGCAACCTCGCACGCTCACGCCCATCGCGTTTCTTCTCCCCGACGTGTCCGCGCGGGCCCCGCCGGCCGTTCCCAGCACGTGCGTGCACCCACCGTCGCCTCGATCATGCCCACCCCGCATGCGTTAAATGCAATTTGTGCGCATGGCATGTCGGGTGTGATCATACCAGCACTAATGCACCGGATCCCATCAGAACTCCGCAGTTAAGCGTGCTTGGGCGAGAGTAGTACTAAGTTGGGTGACCACTTGGGAAGTCCTCGTGTTGCACCCCTTTTTTATATTTCTTTTGCTCGTTACTTCAATTTCTCCCCGTTCTTTTCTTCCGTTCTTTTCTTCCGTTCTTTACAAATGGCAACCTCGCACGCTCACGCCCATCGCGTTTCTTCTCCCCGACGTGTCCGCGCGGGCCCCGCCGGCCGTTCCCAGCACGTGCGTGCACCCACCGTCGCCTCGATCATGCCCACCCCGCATGCGTTAAATGCAATTTGTGCGCATGGCATGTCGGGTGCGATCATACCAGCACTAATGCACCGGATCCCATCAGAACTCCGCAGTTAAGCGTGCTTGGGCGAGAGTAGTACTAAGTTGGGTGACCACTTGGGAAGTCCTCGTGTTGCACCCCTTTTTTATATTTCTTTTGCTCGTTACTTCAATTTCTCCCCGTTCTTTTCTTCCTTTCTTTACAAATGGCAACCTCGCACGCTCACGCCCATCGCGTTTCTTCTCCCCGACGTGTCCGCGCGGGCCCCGCCGGCCGTTCCCAGCACGTGCGTGCACCCACCGTCGCCTCGATCATGCCCACCCCGCATGCGTTAAATGCAATTTGTGCGCATGGCATGTCGGGTGCGATCATACCAGCACTAATGCACCGGATCCCATCAGAACTCCGCAGTTAAGCGTGCTTGGGCGAGAGTAGTACTAAGTTGGGTGACCACTTGGGAAGTCCTCGTGTTGCACCCCTTTTTTATATTTCTTTTGCTCGTTACTTCAATTTCTCCCCGTTCTTTTCTTCCGTTCTTTACAAATGGCAACCTCGCACGCTCACGCCCATCGCGTTTCTTCTCCCCGACGTGTCCGCCGGGCCCCGCCGGCCGTTCCCAGCACGTGCGTGCACCCACCGTCGCCTCGATCATGCCCACCCCGCATGCGTTAAATGCAATTTGTGCGCATGGCATGTCGGGTGCGATCATACCAGCACTAATGCACCGGATCCCATCAGAACTCCGCAGTTAAGCGTGCTTGGGCGAGAGTAGTACTAAGTTGGGTGACCACTTGGGAAGTCCTCGTGTTGCACCCCTTTTTTATATTTCTTTTGCTCGTTACTTCAATTTCTCCCCGTTCTTTTCTTCCTTTCTTTACAAATGGCAACCTCGCACGCTCACGCCCATCGCGTTTCTTCTCCCCGACGTGTCCGCGCGGGCCCCGCCGGCCGTTCCCAGCACGTGCGTGCACCCACCGTCGCCTCGATCATGCCCACCCCGCATGCGTTAAATGCAATTTGTGCGCATGGCATGTCGGGTGCGATCATACCAGCACTAATGCACCGGATCCCATCAGAACTCCGCAGTTAAGCGTGCTTGGGCGAGAGTAGTACTAAGTTGGGTGACCACTTGGGAAGTCCTCGTGTTGCACCCCTTTTTTATATTTCTTTTGCTCGTTACTTCAATTTCTCCCCGTTCTTTTCTTCCTTTCTTTACAAATGGCAACCTCGCACGCTCACGCCCATCGCGTTTCTTCTCCCCAACGTGTCCGCGCGGGCCCCGCCGGCCGTTCCCAGCACGTGCGTGCACCCACCGTCGCCTCGATCATGCCCACCCCGCATGCGTTAAATGCAATTTGTGCGCATGGCATGTCGGGTGCGATCATACCAGCACTAATGCACCGGATCCCATCAGAACTCCGCAGTCAAGCGTGCTTGGGCGAGAGTAGTACTAAGTTGGGTGACCACTTGGGAAGTCCTCGTGTTGCACCCCTTTTTTATATTTCTTTTGCTCGTTACTTCAATTTCTCCCCGTTCTTTTCTTCCTTTCTTTACAAATGGCAACCTCGCACGCTCACGCCCATCGCGTTTCTTCTCCCCGACGTGTCCGCGCGGGCCCCGCCGGCCGTAACCAGCACGTGCGTGCACCCACCGTCGCCTCGATCATGCCCACCCCGCATGCGTTAAATGCAATTTGTGCGCATGGCATGTCGGGTGCGATCATACCAGCACTAATGCACCGGATCCCATCAGAACTCCGTAGTTAAGCGTGCTTGGGCGAGAGTAGTACTAAGTTGGGTGACCACTTGGGAAGTCCTCGTGTTGCACCCCTTTTTTATATTTCTTTTGCTCGTTACTTCAATTTCTCCCCGTTCTTTTCTTCCTTTCTTTACAAATGGCAACCTCGCACGCTCACGCCCATCGCGTTTGTTCTCCCCGACGTGTCCGCGCGGGCCCCGCCGGCCATTCCCAGCACGTGCGTGCACCCACCGTCGCCTCGATCATGCCCACCCCGCATGCGTTAAATGCAATTTGTGCGCATGGCATGTCGGGTGCGATCATACCAGCACTAATGCACCGGATCCCATCAGAACTCCGCAGTTAAGCGTGCTTGGGCGAGAGTAGTACTAAGTTGGGTGACCACTTGGGAAGTCCTCGTGTTGCACCCCTTTTTTATATTTCTTTTGCTCGTTACTTCAATTTCTCCCCGTTCTTTTCTTCCTTTCTTTACAAATGGCAACCTCGCACGCTCACGCCCATCGCGTTTCTTCTCCCCAACGTGTCCGCGCGGGCCCCGCCGGCCGTTCCCAGCACGTGCGTGCACCCACCGTCGCCTCGATCATGCCCACCCCGCATGCGTTAAATGCAATTTGTGCGCATGGCATGTCGGGTGCGATCATACCAGCACTAATGCACCGGATCCCATCAGAACTCCGCAGTTAAGCGTGCTTGGGCGAGAGTAGTACTAAGTTGGGTGACCACTTGGGAAGTCCTCGTGTTGCACCCCTTTTTTATATTTCTTTTGCTCGTTACTTCAATTTCTCCCCGTTCTTTTCTTCCGTTCTTTACAAATGGCAACCTCGCACGCTCACGCCCATCGCGTTTCTTCTCCCCGACGTGTCCGCCGGGCCCCGCCGGCCGTTCCCAGCACGTGCGTGCACCCACCGTCGCCTCGATCATGCCCACCCCGCATGCGTTAAATGCAATTTGTGCGCATGGCATGTCGGGTGCGATCATACCAGCACTAATGCACCGGATCCCATCAGAACTCCGCAGTTAAGCGTGCTTGGGCGAGAGTAGTACTAAGTTGGGTGACCACTTGGGAAGTCCTCGTGTTGCACCCCTTTTTTATATTTCTTTTGCTCGTTACTTCAATTTCTCCCCGTTCTTTTCTTCCTTTCTTTACAAATGGCAACCTCGCACGCTCACGCCCATCGCGTTTCTTCTCCCCGACGTGTCCGCGCGGGCCCCGCCGGCCGTTCCCAGCACGTGCGTGCACCCACCGTCGCCTCGATCATGCCCACCCCGCATGCGTTAAATGCAATTTGTGCGCATGGCATGTCGGGTGCGATCATACTAGCACTAATGCACCGGATCCCATCAGAACTCCGCAGTTAAGCGTGCTTGGGGGAGAGTAGTACTAAGTTGGGTGACCACTTGGGAAGTCCTCGTGTTGCACCCCTTTTTTATATTTCTTTTGCTCGTTACTTCAATTTCTCCCCGTTCTTTTCTTCCTTTCTTTACAAATGGCAACCTCGCACGCTCACGCCCATCGCGTTTCTTCTCCCCGACGTGTCCGCGCGGGCCCCGCCGGCCGTTCCCAGCACGTGCGTGCACCCACCGTCGCCTCGATCATGCCCACCCCGCATGCGTTAAATGCAATTTGTGCGCATGGCATGTCGGGTGCGATCATACTAGCACTAATGCACCGGATCCCATCAGAACTCCGCAGTTAAGCGTGCTTGGGGGAGAGTAGTACTAAGTTGGGTGACCACTTGGGAAGTCCTCGTGTTGCACCCCTTTTTTATATTTCTTTTGCTCGTTACTTCAATTTCTCCCCGTTCTTTTCTTCCTTTCTTTACAAATGGCAACCTCGCACGCTCACGCCCATCGCGTTTCTTCTCCCCGACGTGTCCGCGCGGGCCCCGCCGGCCGTTCCCAGCACGTGCGTGCACCCACCGTCGCCTCGATCATGCCCACCCCGCATGCGTTAAATGCAATTTGTGCGCATGGCATGTCGGGTGCGATCATACCAGCACTAATGCACCGGATCCCATCAGAACTCCGCAGTTAAGCGTGCTTGGGCGAGAGTAGTACTAAGTTGGGTGACCACTTGGGAAGTCCTCGTGTTGCACCCCTTTTTTATATTTCTTTTGCTCGTTACTTCAATTTCTCCCCGTTCTTTTCTTCCTTTCTTTACAAATGGCAACCTCGCACGCTCACGCCCATCGCGTTTCTTCTCCCCGACGTGTCCGCGCGGGCCCCGCCGGCCGTTCCCAGCACGTGCGTGCACCCACCGTCGCCTCGATCATGCCCACCCCGCATGCGTTAAATGCAATTTGTGCGCATGGCATGTCGGGTGCGATCATACCAGCACTAATGCACCGGATCCCATCAGAACTCCGCAGTTAAGCGTGCTTGGGCGAGAGTAGTACTAAGTTGGGTGACCACTTGGGAAGTCCTCGTGTTGCACCCCTTTTTTATATTTCTTTTGCTCGTTACTTCAATTTCTCCCCGTTCTTTTCTTCCTTTCTTTACAAATGGCAACCTCGCACGCTCACGCCCATCGCGTTTCTTCTCCCCGACGTGTCCGCGCGGGCCCCGCCGGCCGTTCCCAGCACGTGCGTGCACCCACCGTCGCCTCGATCATGCCCACCCCGCATGCGTTAAATGCAATTTGTGCGCATGGCATGTCGGGTGCGATCATACCAGCACTAATGCACCGGATCCCATCAGAACTCCGCAGTTAAGCGTGCTTGGGCGAGAGTAGTACTAAGTTGGGTGACCACTTGGGAAGTCCTCGTGTTGCACCCCTTTTTTATATTTCTTATGCTCGTTACTTCAATTTCTCCCCGTTCTTTTCTTCCTTTCTTTACAAATGGCAACCTCGCACGCTCACGCCCATCGCGTTTCTTCTCCCCGACGTGTCCGCGCGGGCCCCGCCGGCCGTTCCCAGCACGTGCGTGCACCCACCGTCGCCTCGATCATGCCCACCCCGCATGCGTTAAATGCAATTTGTGCGCATGGCATGTCGGGTGCGATCATACCAGCACTAATGCACCGGATCCCATCAGAACTCCGCAGTTAAGCGTGCTTGGGCGAGAGTAGTACTAAAATGGGTGACCACTTGGGAAGTCCTCGTGTTGCACCCCTTTTTTATATTTCTTTTGCTCGTTACTTCAATTTCTCCCCGTTCTTTTCTTCCTTTCTTTACAAATGGCAACCTCGCACGCTCACGCCCATCGCGTTTCTTCTCCCCGACGTGTCCGCGCGGGCCCCGCCGGCCGTTCCCAGCACGTGCGTGCACCCACCGTCGCCTCGATCATGCCCACCCCGCATGCGTTAAATGCAATTTGTGCGCATGGCATGTCGGGTGCGATCATACCAGCACTAATGCACCGGATCCCATCAGAACTCCGCAGTTAAGCGTGCTTGGGCGAGAGCAGTACTAAGTTGGGTGACCACTTGGGAAGTCCTCGTGTTGCACCCCTTTTTTATATTTCTTTTGCTCGTTACTTCAATTTCTCCCCGTTCTTTTCTTCCTTTCTTTTGCTCGTTACTTCAATTTCTCCCCGTTCTTTTCTTCCTTTCTTTACAAATGGCAACCTCGCACGCTCACGCCCATCGCGTTTCTTCTCCCCGACGTGTCCGCGCGGGCCCCGCCGGCCGTTCCCAGCACGTGCGTGCACCCACCGTCGCCTCGATCATGCCCACCCCGCATGCGTTAAATGCAATTTGTGCGCATGGCATGTCGGGTGCGATCATACCAGCACTAATGCACCGGATCCCATCAGAACTCCGCAGTTAAGCGTGCTTGGGCGAGAGTAGTACTAAGTTGGGTGACCACTTGGGAAGTCCTCGTGTTGCACCCCTTTTTTATATTTCTTTTGCTCGTTACTTCAATTTCTCCCCGTTCTTTTCTTCCTTTCTTTACAAATGGCAACCTCGCACGCTCACGCCCATCGCGTTTCTTCTCCCCGACGTGTCCGCGCGGGCCCCGCCGGCCGTTCCCAGCACGTGCGTGCACCCACCGTCGCCTCGATCATGCCCACCCCGCATGCGTTAAATGCAATTTGTGCGCATGGCATGTCGGGTGCGATCATACCAGCACTAATGCACCGGATCCCATCAGAACTCCGCAGTTAAGCGTGCTTGGGCGATAGTAGTACTAAGTTTGGTGACCACTTGGGAAGTCCTCGTGTTGCACCCCTTTTTTATATTTCTTTTGCTCGTTACTTCAATTTCTCCCCGTTCTTTTCTTCCTTTCTTTACAAATGGCAACCTCGCACGCTCACGCCCATCGCGTTTCTTCTCCCCGACGTGTCCGCGCGGGCCCCGCCGGCCGTTCCCAGCACGTGCGTGCACCCACCGTCGCCTCGATCATGCCCACCCCGCATGCGTTAAATGCAATTTGTGCGCATGGCATGTCGGGTGCGATCATACCAGCACTAATGCACCGGATCCCATCAGAACTCCGCAGTTAAGCGTGCTTGGGCGAGAGTAGTACTAAGTTGGGTGACCACTTGGGAAGTCCTCGTGTTGCACCCCTTTTTTATATTTCTTTTGCTCGTTACTTCAATTTCTCCCCGTTCTTTTCTTCCTTTCTTTACAAATGGCAACCTCGCACGCTCACGCCCATCGCGTTTCTTCTCCCCGACGTGTCCGCGCGGGCCCCGCCGGCCGTTCCCAGCACGTGCGTGCACCCACCGTCGCCTCGATCATGCCCACCCCGCATGCGTTAAATGCAATTTGTGCGCATGGCATGTCGGGTGCGATCATACCAGCACTAATGCACCGGATCCCATCAGAACTCCGCAGTTAAGCGTGCTTGGGCGAGAGTAGTACTAAGTTGGGTGACCACTTGGGAAGTCCTCGTGTTGCACCCCTTTTTTATATTTCTTTTGCTCGTTACTTCAATTTCTCCCCGTTCTTTTCTTCCTTTCTTTACAAATGGCAACCTCGCACGCTCACGCCCATCGCGTTTCTTCTCCCCGACGTGTCCGCGCGGGCCCCGCCGGCCGTTCCCAGCACGTGCGTGCACCCACCGTCGCCTCGATCATGCCCACCCCGCATGCGTTAAATGCAATTTGTGCGCATGGCATGTCGGGTGCGATCATACCAGCACTAATGCACCGGATCCCATCAGAACTCCGCAGTTAAGCGTGCTTGGGCGAGAGTAGTACTAAGTTGGGTGACCACTTGGGAAGTCCTCGTGTTGCACCCCTTTTTTATATTTCTTTTGCTCGTTACTTCAATTTCTCCCCGTTCTTTTCTTCCTTTCTTTACAAATGGCAACCTCGCACGCTCACGCCCATCGCGTTTCTTCTCCCCGACGTGTCCGCGCGGGCCCCGCCGGCCGTTCCCAGCACGTGCGTGCACCCACCGTCGCCTCGATCATGCCCACCCCGCATGCGTTAAATGCAATTTGTGCGCATGGCATGTCGGGTGCGATCATACCAGCACTAATGCACCGGATCCCATCAGAACTCCGCAGTTAAGCGTGCTTGGGCGAGAGTAGTACTAAGTTGGGTGACCACTTGGGAAGTCCTCGTGTTGCACCCCTTTTTTATATTTCTTTTGCTCGTTACTTCAATTTCTCCCCGTTCTTTTCTTCCTTTCTTTACAAATGGCAACCTCGCACGCTCACGCCCATCGCGTTTCTTCTCCCCGACGTGTCCGCGCGGGCCCCGCCGGCCGTTCCCAGCACGTGCGTGCACCCACCGTCGCCTCGATCATGCCCACCCCGCATGCGTTAAATGCAATTTGTGCGCATGGCATGTCGGGTGCGATCATACCAGCACTAATGCACCGGATCCCATCAGAACTCCGCAGTTAAGCGTGCTTGGGCGAGAGTAGTACTAAGTTGGGTGACCACTTGGGAAGTCCTCGTGTTGCACCCCTTTTTTATATTTCTTTTGCTCGTTACTTCAATTTCTCCCCGTTCTTTTCTTCCTTTCTTTACAAATGGCAACCTCGCACGCTCACGCCCATCGCGTTTCTTCTCCCCGACGTGTCCGCGCGGGCCCCGCCGGCCGTTCCCAGCACGTGCGTGCACCCACCGTCGCCTCGATCATGCCCACCCCGCATGCGTTAAATGCAATTTGTGCGCATGGCATGTCGGGTGCGATCATACCAGCACTAATGCACCGGATCCCATCAGAACTCCGCAGTTAAGCGTGCTTGGGCGAGAGTAGTACTAAGTTTGGTGACCACTTGGGAAGTCCTCGTGTTGCACCCCTTTTTTATATTTCTTTTGCTCGTTACTTCAATTTCTCCCCGTTCTTTTCTTCCTTTCTTTACAAATGGCAACCTCGCACGCTCACGCCCATCGCGTTTCTTCTCCCCGACGTGTCCGCGCGGACCCCGCCGGCCGTTCCCAGCACGTGCGTGCGCCCACCGTCGCCTCGATCATGCCCACCCCTCATGCGTTAAATGCAATTTGTGCGCATGGCATGTCGGGTGCGATCATACCAGCACTAATGCACCGGATCCCATCAGAACTCCGCAGTAAAGCGTGCTTGGGCGAGAGTAGTACTAAGTTGGGTGACCACTTGGGAAGTCCTCGTGTTGCACCCCTTTTTTATATTTCTTTTGCTCGTTACTTCAATTTCTCCCCGTTCTTTTCTTCCTTTCTTTACAAATGGCAACCTCGCACGCTCACGCCCATCGCGTTTCTTCTCCCCGACGTGTCCGCGCGGGCCCCGCCGGCCGTTCCCAGCACGTGCGTGCACCCACCGTCGCCTCGATCATGCCCACCCCGCATGCGTTAAATGCAATTTGTGCGCATGGCATGTCGGGTGCGATCATACCAGCACTAATGCACCGGATCCCATCAGAACTCCGCAGTTAAGCGTGCTTGGGCGAGAGTAGTACTAAGTTGGGTGATCACTTGGGAAGTCCTCGTGTTGCACCCCTTTTTTATATTTCTTTTGCTCGTTACTTCAATTTCTCCCCGTTCTTTTCTTCCTTTCTTTACAAATGGCAACCTCGCACGCTCACGCCCATCGCGTTTCTTCTCCCCGACGTGTCCGCGCGGGCCCCGCCGGCCGTTCCCAGCACGTGCGTGCACCCACCGTCGCCTCGATCATGCCCACCCCGCATGCGTTAAATGCAATTTGTGCGCATGGCATGTCGGGTGCGATCATACCAGCACTAATGCACCGGATCCCATCAGAACTCCGCAGTTAAGCGTGCTTGGGCGAGAGTAGTACTAAGTTGGGTGACCACTTGGGAAGTCCTCGTGTTGCACCCCTTTTTTATATTTCTTTTGCTCGTTACTTCAATTTCTCCCCGTTCTTTTCTTCCTTTCTTTACAAATGGCAACCTCGCACGCTCACGCCCATCGCGTTTCTTCTCCCCGACGTGTCCGCGCGGGCCCCGCCGGCCGTTCCCAGCACGTGCGTGCACCCACCGTCGCCTCGATCATGCCCACCCCGCATGCGTTAAATGCAATTTGTGCGCATGGCATGTCGGGTGCGATCATACCAGCACTAATGCACCGGATCCCATCAGAACTCCGCAGTTAAGCGTGCTTGGGCGAGAGTAGTACTAAGTTGGGTGACCACTTGGGAAGTCCTCGTGTTGCACCCCTTTTTTATATTTCTTTTGCTCGTTACTTCAATTTCTCCCCGTTCTTTTCTTCCTTTCTTTACAAATGGCAACCTCGCACGCTCACGCCCATCGAGTTTCTTCTCCCCGACGTGTCCGCGCGGGCCCCGCCGGCCGTTCCCAGCACGTGCGTGCACCCACCGTCGCCTCGATCATGCCCACCCCGCATGCGTTAAATGCAATTTGTGCGCATGGCATGTCGGGTGCGATCATACCAGCACTAATGCACCGGATCCCATCAGAACTCCGCAGTTAAGCGTGCTTGGGCGAGAGTAGTACTAAGTTGGGTGACCACTTGGGAAGTCCTCGTGTTGCACCCCTTTTTTATATTTCTTTTGCTCGTTACTTCAATTTCTCCCCGTTCTTTTCTTCCTTTCTTTACAAATGGCAACCTCGCACGCTCACGCCCATCGCGTTTCTTCTCCCCGACGTGTCCGCGCGGGCCCCGCCGGCCGTTCCCAGCACGTGCGTGCACCCACCGTCGCCTCGATCATGCCCACCCCGCATGCGTTAAATGCAATTTGTGCGCATGGCATGTCGGGTGCGATCATACCAGCACTAATGCACCGGATCCCATCAGAACTCCGCAGTTAAGCGTGCTTGGGCGAGAGTAGTACTAAGTTGGGTGACCACTTGGGAAGTCCTCGTGTTGCACCCCTTTTTTATATTTCTTTTGCTCGTTACTTCAATTTCTCCCCGTTCTTTTCTTCCTTTCTTTACAAATGGCAACCTCGCACGCTCACGCCCATCGCGTTTCTTCTCCCCGACGTGTCCGCGCGGGCCCCGCCGGCCGTTCCCAGCACGTGCGTGCACCCACCGTCGCCTCGATCATGCCCACCCCGCATGCGTTAAATGCAATTTGTGCGCATGGCATGTCGGGTGCGATCATACCAGCACTAATGCACCGGATCCCATCAGAACTCCGCAGTTAAGCGTGCTTGGGCGAGAGTAGTACTAAGTTGGGTGACCACTTGGGAAGTCCTCGTGTTGCACCCCTTTTTTATATTTCTTTTGCTCGTTACTTCAATTTCTCCCCGTTCTTTTCTTCCTTTCTTTACAAATGGCAACCTCGCACGCTCACGCCCATCGCGTTTCTTCTCCCCGACGTGTCCGCGCGGGCCCCGCCGGCCGTTCCCAGCACGTGCGTGCACCCACCGTCGCCTCGATCATGCCCACCCCGCATGCGTTAAATGCAATTTGTGCGCATGGCATGTCGGGTGCGATCATACCAGCACTAATGCCCCGGATCCCATCAGAACTCCGCAGTTAAGCGTGCTTGGGCGAGAGTAGTACTAAGTTGGGTGACCACTTGGGAAGTCCTCGTGTTGCACCCCTTTTTTATATTTCTTTTGCTCGTTACTTCAATTTCTCCCCGTTCTTTTCTTCCTTTCTTTACAAATGGCAACCTCGCACGCTCACGCCCATCGCGTTTCTTCTCCCCGACGTGTCCGCGCGGGCCCCGCCGGCCGTTCCCAGCACGTGCGTGCACCCACCGTCGCCTCGATCATGCCCACCCCGCATGCGTTAAATGCAATTTGTGCGCATGGCATGTCGGGTGCGATCATACCAGCACTAATGCACCGGATCCCATCAGAACTCCGCAGTTAAGCGTGCTTGGGCGAGAGTAGTACTAAGTTGGGTGACCACTTGGGAAGTCCTCGTGTTGCACCCCTTTTTTATATTTCTTTTGCTCGTTACTTCAATTTCTCCCCGTTCTTTTCTTCCTTTCTTTACAAATGGCAACCTCGCACGCTCACGCCCATCGCGTTTCTTCTCCCCGACGTGTCCGCGCGGGCCCCGCCGGCCGTTCCCAGCACGTGCGTGCACCCACCGTCGCCTCGATCATGCCCACCCCGCATGCGTTAAATGCAATTTGTGCGCATGGCATGTCGGGTGCGATCATACCAGCACTAATGCACCGGATCCCATCAGAACTCCGCAGTTAAGCGTGCTTGGGCGAGAGTAGTACTAAGTTGGGTGACCACTTGGGAAGTCCTCGTGTTGCACCCCTTTTTTATATTTCTTTTGCTGGTTACTTCAATTTCTCCCCGTTCTTTTCTTCCTTTCTTTACAAATGGCAACCTCGCACGCTCACGCCCATCGCATTTCTTCTCCCCGACGTGTCCGCGCGGGCCCCGCCGGCCGTTCCCAGCACGTGCGTGCACCCACCGTCGCCTCGATCATGCCCACCCCGCATGCGTTAAATGCAATTTGTGCGCATGGCATGTCGGGTGCGATCATACCAGCACTAATGCACCGGATCCCATCAGAACTCCGCAGTTAAGCGTGCTTGGGCGAGAGTAGTACTAAGTTGGGTGACCACTTGGGAAGTCCTCGTGTTGCACCCCTTTTTTATATTTCTTTTGCTCGTTACTTCAATTTCTCCCCGTTCTTTTCTTCCTTTCTTTACAAATGGCAACCTCGCACGCTCACGCCCATCGCGTTTCTTCTCCCCGACGTGTCCGCGCGGGCCCCGCCGGCCGTTCCCAGCACGTGCGTGCACCCACCGTCGCCTCGATCATGCCCACCCCGCATGCGTTAAATGCAATTTGTGCGCATGGCATGTCGGGTGCGATCGTACCAGCACTAATGCCCCGGATCCCATCAGAACTCCGCAGTTAAGCGTGCTTGGGCGAGAGTAGTACTAAGTTGGGTGACCACTTGGGAAGTCCTCGTGTTGCACCCCTTTTTTATATTTCTTTTGCTCGTTACTTCAATTTCTCCCCGTTCTTTTCTTCCTTTCTTTACAAATGGCAACCTCGCACGCTCACGCCCATCGCGTTTCTTCTCCCCGACGTGTCCGCGCGGGCCCCGCCGGCCGTTCCCAGCACGTGCGTGCACCCACCGTCGCCTCGATCATGCCCACCCCGCATGCGTTAAATGCAATTTGTGCGCATGGCATGTCGGGTGCGATCATACCAGCACTAATGCACCGGATCCCATCAGAACTCCGCAGTTAAGCGTGCTTGGGCGAGAGTAGTACTAAGTTGGGTGACCACTTGGGAAGTCCTCGTGTTGCACCCCTTTTTTATATTTCTTTTGCTCGTTACTTCAATTTCTCCCCGTTCTTTTCTTCCTTTCTTTACAAATGGCAACCTCGCACGCTCACGCCCATCGCGTTTCTTCTCCCCGACGTGTCCGCGCGGGCCCCGCCGGCCGTTCCCAGCACGTGCGTGCACCCACCGTCGCCTCGATCATGCCCACCCCGCATGCGTTAAATGCAATTTGTGCGCATGGCATGTCGGGTGCGATCATACCAGCACTAATGCACCGGATCCCATCAGAACTCCGCAGTTAAGGGTGCTTGGGCGAGAGTAGTACTAAGTTGGGTGACCACTTGGGAAGTCCTCGTGTTGCACCCCTTTTTTATATTTCTTTTGCTCGTTACTTCAATTTCTCCCCGTTCTTTTCTTCCTTTCTTTACAAATGGCAACCTCGCACGCTCACGCCCATCGCGTTTCTTCTCCCCGACGTGTCCGCGCGGGCCCCGCCGGCCGTTCCCAGCACGTGCGTGCACCCACCGTCGCCTCGATCATGCCCACACCGCATGCGTTAAATGCAATTTGTGCGCATGGCATGTCGGGTGCGATCATACCAGCACTAATGCACCGGATCCCATCAGAACTCCGCAGTTAAGCGTGCTTGGGCGAGAGTAGTACTAAGTTGGGTGACCACTTGGGAAGTCCTCGTGTTGCACCCCTTTTTTATATTTCTTTTGCTGGTTACTTCAATTTCTCCCCGTTCTTTTCTTCCTTTCTTTACAAATGGCAACCTCGCACGCTCACGCCCATCGCGTTTCTTCTCCCCGACGTGTCCGCGCGGGCCCCGCCGGCCGTTCCCAGCACGTGCGTGCACCCACCGTCGCCTCGATCATGCCCACCCCGCATGCGTTAAATGCAATTTGTGCGCATGGCATGTCGGGTGCGATCATACCAGCACTAATGCACCGGATCCCATCAGAACTCCGCAGTTAAGCGTGCTTGGGCGAGAGTAGTACTAAGTTGGGTGACCACTTGGGAAGTCCTCGTGTTGCACCCGTTTTTTATATTTCTTTTGCTCGTTACTTCAATTTCTCCCCGTTCTTTTCTTCCTTTCTTTACAAATGGCAACCTCGCACGCTCACGCCCATCGCGTTTCTTCTCCCCGACGTGTCCGCGCGGGCCCCGCCGGCCGTTCCCAGCACGTGCGTGCACCCACCGTCGCCTCGATCATGCCCACCCCGCATGCGTTAAATGCAATTTGTGCGCATGGCATGTCGGGTGCGATCATACCAGCACTAATGCACCGGATCCCATCAGAACTCCGCAGTTAAGCGTGCTTGGGCGAGAGTAGTACTAAGTTGGGTGACAACTTGGGAAGTCCTCGTGTTGCACCCCTTTTTTATATTTCTTTTGCTCGTTACTTCAATTTCTCCCCGTTCTTTTCTTCCTTTCTTTACAAATGGCAACCTCGCACGCTCACGCCCATCGCGTTTCTTCTCCCCGACGTGTCCGCGCGGGCCCCGCCGGCCGTTCCCAGCACGTGCGTGCACCCACCGTCGCCTCGATCATGCCCACCCCGCATGCGTTAAATGCAATTTGTGCGCATGGCATGTCGGGTGCGATCATACCAGCACTAATGCACCGGATCCCATCAGAACTCCGCAGTTAAGGGTGCTTGGGCGAGAGTAGTACTAAGTTGGGTGACCACTTGGGAAGTCCTCGTGTTGCACCCCTTTTTTATATTTCTTTTGCTCGTTACTTCAATTTCTCCCCGTTCTTTTCTTCCTTTCTTTACAAATGGCAACCTCGCACGCTCACGCCCATCGCGTTTCTTCTCCCCGACGTGTCCGCGCGGGCCCCGCCGGCCGTTCCCAGCACGTGCGTGCACCCACCGTCGCCTCGATCATGCCCACCCCGCATGCGTTAAATGCAATTTGTGCGCATGGCATGTCGGGTGCGATCATACCAGCACTAATGCACCGGATCCCATCAGAACTCCGCAGTTAAGCGTGCTTGGGCGAGAGTAGTACTAAGTTGGGTGACCACTTGGGAAGTCCTCGTGTTGCACCCCTTTTTTATATTTCTTTTGCTCGTTACTTCAATTTCTCCCCGTTCTTTTCTTCCTTTCTTTACAAATGGCAACCTCGCACGCTCACGCCCATCGCGTTTCTTCTCCCCGACGTGTCCGCGCGGGCCCCGCCGGCCGTTCCCAGCACGTGCGTGCACCCACCGTCGCCTCGATCATGCCCACCCCGCATGCGTTAAATGCAATTTGTGCGCATGGCATGTCGGGTGCGATCATACCAGCACTAATGCACCGGATCCCATCAGAACTCCGCAGTTAAGCGTGCTTGGGCGAGAGTAGTACTAAGTTGGGTGACCACTTGGGAAGTCCTCGTGTTGCACCCCTTTTTTATATTTCTTTTGCTCGTTACTTCAATTTCTCCCCGTTCTTTTCTTCCTTTCTTTACAAATGGCAACCTCGCACGCTCACGCCCATCGCGTTTCTTCTCCCCGACGTGTCCGCGCGGGCCCCGCCGGCCGTTCCCAGCACGTGCGTGCACCCACCGTCGCCTCGATCATGCCCACCCCGCATGCGTTAAATGCAATTTGTGCGCATGGCATGTCGGGTGCGATCATACCAGCACTAATGCACCGGATCCCATCAGAACTCCGCAGTTAAGCGTGCTTGGGCGAGAGTAGTACTAAGTTGGGTGACCACTTGGGAAGTCCTCGTGTTGCACCCCTTTTTTATATTTCTTTTGCTCGTTACTTCAATTTCTCCCCGTTCTTTTCTTCCTTTCTTTACAAATGGCAACCTCGCACGCTCACGCCCATCGCGTTTCTTCTCCCCGACGTGTCCGCGCGGGCCCCGCCGGCCGTTCCCAGCACGTGCGTGCACCCACCGTCGCCTCGATCATGCCCACCCCGCATGCGTTAAATGCAATTTGTGCGCATGGCATGTCGGGTGCGATCATACCAGCACTAATGCACCGGATCCCATCAGAACTCCGCAGTTAAGCGTGCTTGGGCGAGAGTAGTACTAAGTTGGGTGACCACTTGGGAAGTCCTCGTGTTGCACCCCTTTTTTATATTTCTTTTGCTCGTTACTTCAATTTCTCCCCGTTCTTTTCTTCCTTTCTTTACAAATGGCAACCTCGCACGCTCACGCCCATCGCGTTTCTTCTCCCCGACGTGTCCGCGCGGGCCCCGCCGGCCGTTCCCAGCACGTGCGTGCACCCACCGTCGCCTCGATCATGCCCACCCCGCATGCGTTAAATGCAATTTGTGCGCATGGCATGTCGGGTGCGATCATACCAGCACTAATGCACCGGATCCCATCAGAACTCCGCAGTTAAGCGTGCTTGGGCGAGAGTAGTACTAAGTTGGGTGACCACTTGGGAAGTCCTCGTGTTGCACCCCTTTTTTATATTTCTTTTGCTCGTTACTTCAATTTCTCCAAGTTCTTTTCTTCCTTTCTTTACAAATGGCAACCTCGCACGCTCACGCCCATCGCGTTTATTCTCCCCGACGTGTCCGCGCGGGCCCCGCCGGCCGTTCCCAGCACGTGCGTGCACCCACCGTCGCCTCGATCATGCCCACCCCGCATGCGTTAAATGCAATTTGTGCGCATGGCATGTCGGGTGCGATCATACCAGCACTAATGCACCGGATCCCATCAGAACTCCGCAGTGAAGCGTGCTTGGGCGAGAGTAGTACTAAGTTGGGTGACCACTTGGGAAGTCCTCGTGTTGCACCCCTTTTTTATATTTCTTTTGCTCGTTACTTCAATTTCTCCCCGTTCTTTTCTTCCTTTCTTTACAAATGGCAACCTCGCACGCTCACGCCCATCGCGTTTCTTCTCCCCGACGTGTCCGCGCGGGCCCCGCCGGCCGTTCCCAGCACGTGCGTGCACCCACCGTCGCCTCGATCATGCCCACCCCGCATGCGTTAAATGCAATTTGTGCGCATGGCATGTCGGGTGCGATCATACCAGCACTAATGCACCGGATCCCATCAGAACTCCGCAGTTAAGCGTGCTTGGGCGAGAGTAGTACTAAGTTGGGTGATCACTTGGGAAGTCCTCGTGTTGCACCCCTTTTTTATATTTCTTTTGCTCGTTACTTCAATTTCTCCCCGTTCTTTTCTTCCTTTTTTTACAAATGGCAACCTCGCACGCTCACGCCCATCGCGTTTCTTCTCCCCTACGTGTCCGCGCGGGCCCCGCCGGCCGTTCCCAGCACGTGCGTGCACCCACCGTCGCCTCGATCATGCCCACCCTGCATGCGTTAAATGCAATTTGTGCGCATGGCATGTCGGGTGCGATCATACCAGCACTAATGCACCGGATCCCATCAGAACTCCGCAGTTAAGCGTGCTTGGGCGAGAGTAGTACTAAGTTGGGTGACCACTTGGGAAGTCCTCGTGTTGCACCCCTTTTTTATATTTCTTTTGCTCGTTACTTCAATTTCTCCCCGTTCTTTTCTATCTTTCTTTACAAATGGCAACCTCGCACGCTCACGCCCATCGCGTTTCTTCTCCACGACGTGTCCGCGCGGGCCCCGCCGGCCGTTCCCAGCACGTGCGTGCACCCACCGTCGCCTCGATCATGCCCACCCCGCATGCGTTAAATGCAATTTGTGCGCATGGCATGTCGGGTGCGATCATACCAGCACTAATGCACCGGATCCCATCAGAACTCCGCAGTAAAGCGTGCTTGGGCGAGAGTAGTACTAAGTTGGGTGACCACTTGGGAAGTCCTCGTGTTGCACCCCTTTTTTATATTTCTTTTGCTCGTTACTTCAATTTCTCCCCGTTCTTTTCTTCCTTTCTTTACAAATGGCAACCTCGCACGCTCACGCCCATCGCGTTTCTTCTCCCCGACGTGTCCGCGCGGGCCCCGCCGGCCGTTCCCAGCACGTGCGTGCACCCACCGTCGCCTCGATCATGCCCACCCCGCATGCGTTAAATGCAATTTGTGCGCATGGCATGTCGGGTGCGATCATACCAGCACTAATGCACCGGATCCCATCAGAACTCCGCAGTTAAGCGTGCTTGGGCGAGAGTAGTACTAAGTTGGGTGATCACTTGGGAAGTCCTCGTGTTGCACCCCTTTTTTATATTTCTTTTGCTCGTTACTTCAATTTCTCCCCGTTCTTTTCTTCCTTTCTTTACAAATGGCAACCTCGCACGCTCACGCCCATCGCGTTTCTTCTCCCCGACGTGTCCGCGTGGGCCCCGCCGGCCGTTCCCAGCACGTGCGTGCACCCACCGTCGCCTCGATCATGCCCACCCCGCATGCGTTAAATGCAATTTGTGCGCATGGCATGTCGGGTGCGATCATACCAGCACTAATGCACCGGATCCCATCAGAACTCCGCAGTTAAGCGTGCTTGGGCGAGAGTAGTACTAAGTTGGGTGATCACTTGGGAAGTCCTCGTGTTGCACCCCTTTTTTATATTTCTTTTGCTCGTTACTTCAATTTCTCCCCGTTCTTTTCTTCCTTTCTTTACAAATGGCAACCTCGCACGCTCACGCCCATCGCGTTTCTTCTCCCCGACGTGTCCGCGCGGTCCCCGCCGGCCGTTCCCAGCACGTGCGTGCACCCACCGTCGCCTCGATCATGCCCACCCCGCATGCGTTAAATGCAATTTGTGCGCATGGCATGTCGGGTGCGATCATACCAGCACTAATGCACCGGATCCCATCAGAACTCCGCAGTTAAGCGTGCTTGGGCGAGAGTAGTACTAAGTTGGGTGACCACTTGGGAAGTCCTCGTGTTGCACCCCTTTTTTATATTTCTTTTGCTCGTTACTTCAATTTCTCCCCGTTCTTTTCTTCCTTTCTTTACAAATGGCAACCTCGCACGCTCACGCCCATCGCGTTTCTTCTCCCCGACGTGTCCGCGCGGGCCCCGCCGGCCGTTCCCAGCACGTGCGTGCACCCACCGTCGCCTCGATCATGCCCACCCCGCATGCGTTAAATGCAATTTGTGCGCATGGCATGTCGGGTGCGATCATACCAGCACTAATGCACCGGATCCCATCAGAACTCCGCAGTTAAGCGTGCTTGGGCGAGAGTAGTACTAAGTTGGGTGACCACTTGGGAAGTCCTCGTGTTGCACCCCTTTTTTATATTTCTTTTGCTCGTTACTTCAATTTCTCCCCGTTCTTTTCTTCCTTTCTTTACAAATGGCAACCTCGCACGCTCACGCCCATCGCGTTTCTTCTCCCCGACGTGTCCGCGCGGGCCCCGCCGGCCGTTCCCAGCACGTGCGTGCACCCACCGTCGCCTCGATCATGCCCACCCCGCATGCGTTAAATGCAATTTGTGCGCATGGCATGTCGGGTGCGATCATACCAGCACTAATGCACCGGATCCCATCAGAACTCCGCAGTTAAGCGTGCTTGGGCGAGAGTAGTACTAAGTTGGGTGACCACTTGGGAAGTCCTCGTGTTGCACCCCTTTTTTATATTTCTTTTGCTCGTTACTTCAATTTCTCCCCGTTCTTTTCTTCCTTTCTTTACAAATGGCAACCTCGCACGCTCACGCCCATCGCGTTTCTTCTCCCCGACGTGTCCGCGCGGGCCCCGCCGGCCGTTCCCAGCACGTGCGTGCACCCACCGTCGCCTCGATCATGCCCACCCCGCATGCGTTAAATGCAATTTGTGCGCATGGCATGTCGGGTGCGATCATACCAGCACTAATGCACCGGATCCCATCAGAACTCCGCAGTTAAGCGTGCTTGGGCGAGAGTAGTACTAAGTTGGGTGACCACTTGGGAAGTCCTCGTGTTGCACCCCTTTTTTATATTTCTTTTGCTCGTTACTTCAATTTCTCCCCGTTCTTTTCTTCCTTTCTTTACAAATGGCAACCTCGCACGCTCACGCCCATCGCGTTTCTTCTCCCCGACGTGTCCGCGCGGGCCCCGCCGGCCGTTCCCAGCACGTGCGTGCACCCACCGTCGCCTCGATCATGCCCACCCCGCATGCGTTAAATGCAATTTGTGCGCATGGCATGTCGGGTGCGATCATACCAGCACTAATGCACCGGATCCCATCAGAACTCCGCAGTTAAGCGTGCTTGGGCGAGAGTAGTACTAAGTTGGGTGACCACTTGGGAAGTCCTCGTGTTGCACCCCTTTTTTATATTTCTTTTGCTCGTTACTTCAATTTCTCCCCGTTCTTTTCTTCCTTTCTTTACAAATGGCAACCTCGCAAGCTCACGCCCATCGCGTTTCTTCTCCCCGACGTGTCCGCGCGGGCCCCGCCGGCCGTTCCCAGCACGTGCGTGCACCCACCGTCGCCTCGATCATGCCCACCCCGCATGCGTTAAATGCAATTTGTGCGCATGACATGTCGGGTGCGATCATACCAGCACTAATGCACCGGATCCCATCAGAACTCCGCAGTTATGCGTGCTTGGGCGAGAGTAGTACTAAGTTGGGTGACCACTTGGGAAGTCCTCGTGTTGCACCCCTTTTTTATATTTCTTTTGCTCGTTACTTCAATTTCTCCCCGTTCTTTTCTTCCTTTCTTTACAAATGGCAACCTCGCACGCTCACGCCTATCGCGTTTCTTCTCCCCGACGTGTCCGCGCGGGCCCCGCCGGCCGTTCCCAGCACGTGCGTGCACCCACCGTCGCCTCGATCATGCCCACCCCGCATGCGTTAAATGCAATTTGTGCGCATGGCATGTCGGGTGCGATCATACCAGCACTAATGCACCGGATCCCATCAGACCTCCGCAGTTAAGCGTGCTTGGGCGAGAGTAGTACTAAGTTGGGTGACCACTTGGGAAGTCCTCGTGTTGCACCCCTTTTTTATATTTCTTTTGCTCGTTACTTCAATTTCTCCCCGTTCTTTTCTTCCTTTCTTTGCAAATGGCAACCTCGCACGCTCACGCCCATCGCGTTTCTTCTCCCCGACGTGTCCGCGCGGGCCCCGCCGGCCGTTCCCAGCACGTGCGTGCACCCACCGTCGCCTCGATCATGCCCACCCCGCATGCGTTAAATGCAATTTGTGCGCATGGCATGTCGGGTGCGATCATACCAGCACTAATGCACCGGATCCCATCAGAACTCCGCAGTTAAGCGTGCTTGGGCGAGAGTAGTACTAAGTTGGGTGATCACTTGGGAAGTCCTCGTGTTGCACCCCTTTTTTATATTTCTTTTGCTCGTTACTTCAATTTCTCCCCGTTCTTTTCTTCCTTTCTTTACAAATTGCAACCTCGCACGCTCACGCCCATCGCGTTTCTTCTCCCCGACGTGTCCACGCGGGCCCCGCCGGCCGTTCCCAGCACGTGCGTGCACCCACCGTCGCCTCGATCATGCCCACCCCGCATGCGTTAAATGCAATTTGTGCGCATGGCATGTCAGGTGCGATCATACCAGCACTAATGCACCGGATCCCATCAGAACTCCGCAGTTAAGCGTGCTTGGGCGAGAGTAGTACTAAGTTGGGTGACCACTTGGGAAGTCCTCGTGTTGCACCCCTTTTTTATATTTCTTTTGCTCGTTACTTCAATTTCTCCCCGTTCTTTTCTTCCTTTCTTTACAAATGGCAACCTCGCACGCTCACGCCCATCGCGTTTCTTCTCCCCGACGTGTCCGCGCGGGCCCCGCCGGCCGTTCCCAGCACGTGCGTGCACCCACCGTCGCCTCGATCATGCCCACCCCGCATGCGTTAAATGCAATTTGTGCGCATGGCATGTCGGGTGCGATCATACCAGCACTAATGCACCGGATCCCATCAGAACTCCGCAGTTAAGCGTGCTTGGGCGAGAGTAGTACTAAGTTGGGTGACCACTTGGGAAGTCCTCGTGTTGCACCCCTTTTTTATATTTCTTTTGCTCGTTACTTCAATTTCTCCCCGTTCTTTTCTTCCTTTCTTTACAAATGGCAACCTCGCACGCTCACGCCCATCGCGTTTCTTCTCCCCGACGTGTCCGCGCGGGCCCCGCCGGCCGTTCCCAGCACGTGCGTGCACCCACCGTCGCCTCGATCATGCCCACCCAGCATGCGTTAAATGCAATTTTTGCGCATGGCATGTCGGGTGCGATCATACCAGCACTAATGCACCGGATCCCATCAGAACTCCGCAGTTAAGCGTGCTTGGGCGAGAGTAGTACTAAGTTGGGTGACCACTTGGGAAGTCCTCGTGTTGCACCCCTTTTTTATATTTCTTTTGCTCGTTACTTCAATTTCTCCCCGTTCTTTTCTTCCTTTCTTTACAAATGGCAACCTCGCACGCTCACGCCCATCGCGTTTCTTCTCCCCGACGTGTCCGCGCGGGCCCCGCCGGCCGTTCCCAGCACGTGCGTGCACCCACCGTCGCCTCGATCATGCCCACCCCGCATGCGTTAAATGCCATTTGTGCGCATGGCATGTCGGGTGCGATCATACTAGCACTAATGCACCGGATCCCATCAGAACTCCGCAGTTAAGCGTGCTTGGGCGAGAGTAGTACTAAGTTGGGTGACCACTTGGGAAGTCCTCGTGTTGCACCCCTTTTTTATATTTCTTTTGCTCGTTACTTCAATTTCTCCCCGTTCTTTTCTTCCTTTCTTTACAAATGGCAACCTCGCACGCTCACGCCCATCGCGTTTCTTCTCCCCTACGTGTCCGCGCGGGCCCCGCCGGCCGTTCCCAGCAAGTGCGTGCACCCACCGTCGCCTCGATCATGCCCACCCCGCATGCGTTAAATGCAATTTGTGCGCATGGCATGTCGGGTGCGATCATACCAGCACTAATGCACCGGATCCCATCAGAACTCCGCAGTTAAGCGTGCTTGGGCGAGAGTAGTACTAAGTTGGGTGATCACTTGGGAAGTCCTCGTGTTGCACCCCTTTTTATATTTCTTTTGCTCGTTACTTCAATTTCTCCCCGTTCTTTTCTTCCTTTCTTTACAAATGGCAACCTCGCACGCTCACGCCCATCGCGTTTCTTCTCCCCTACGTGTCCGCGCGGGCCCCGCCGGCCGTTCCCAGCACGTGCGTGCACCCACCGTCGCCTCGATCATGCCCACCCCGCATGCGTTAAATGCAATTTGTGCGCATGGCATGTCGGGTGCGATCATACCAGCACTAATGCACCGGATCCCATCAGAACTCCGCATGTTAAGCGTGCTTGGGCGAGAGTAGTACTAAGTTGGGTGACCACTTGGGAAGTCCTCGTGTTGCACCCTTTTTTATATTTCTTTTGCTCGTTACTTCAATTTCTCCCCGTTCTTTCTTCCTTTCTTTACAAATGGCAACCTCGCACGCTCACGCCCATCGCGTTTCTTCTCCCCGACGTGTCCGCCGCGGGCCCCGCCGGCCGTTCCCAGCACGTGCGTGCACCCACCGTCGCCTCGATCATGCCCACCCCGCATGCGTTAAATGCAATTTGTGCGCATGGCATGTCGGGTGCGATCATACCAGCACTAATGCACCGGATCCCATCAGAACTCCGCAGTTAAGCGTGCTTGGGCGAGAGTAGTACTAAGTTGGGTGACCACTTTGGGAAGTCCTCGTGTTGCACCCCTTTTTTATATTTCTTCTCCCCGACGTGTCCGCGCGGGCCCCGCCGGCCGTTCCCAGCACGTGCGTGCACCCACCGTCGCCTCGATCATGCCCACCCCGCATGCGTTAAATGCAATTTGTGCGCATGGCATGTCGGGTGCGATCATACCAGCACTAATGCACCGGATCCCATCAGAACTCCGCAGTTAAGCGTGCTTGGGCGAGAGTAGTACTAAGTTGGGTGACCACTTGGGAAGTCCTCGTGTTGCACCCCTTTTTTATATTTCTTTTGCTCGTTACTTCAATTTCTCCCCGTTCTTTTCTTCCTTTCTTTACAAATGGCAACCTCGCACGCTCACGCCCATCGCGTTTCTTCTCCCCGACGTGTCCGCGCGGGCCCCGCCGGCCGTTCCCAGCACGTGCGTGCACCCACCGTCGCCTCGATCATGCCCACCCCGCATGCGTTAAATGCAATTTGTGCGCATGGCATGTCGGGTGCGATCATACCAGCACTAATGCACCGGATCCCATCAGAACTCCGCAGTTAAGCGTGCTTGGGCGAGAGTAGTACTAAGTTGGGTGACCACTTGGGAAGTCCTCGTGTTGCACCCCTTTTTATATTTCTTCTCCCCGACGTGTCCGCGCGGGCCCCGCCGGCCGTTCCCAGCACGTGCGTGCACCCACCGTCGCCTCGATCATGCCCACCCCGCATGCGTTAAATGCAATTTGTGCGCATGGCATGTCGGGTGCGATCATACCAGCACTAATGCACCGGATCCCATCAGAACTCCGCAGTTAAGCGTGCTTGGGCGAGAGTAGTACTAAGTTGGGTGACCACTTGGGAAGTCCTCGTGTTGCACCCCTTTTTTATATTTCTTTTGCTCGTTACTTCAATTTCTCCCCGTTCTTTTCTTCCTTTCTTTACAAATGGCAACCTCGCACGCTCACGCCCATCGCGTTTCTTCTCCCCGACGTGTCCGCGCGGGCCCCGCCGGCCGTTCCCAGCACGTGCGTGCACCACCGTCGCCTCGATCATGCCCACCCCGCATGCGTTAAATGCAATTTGTGCGCATGGCATGTCGGGTGCGATCATACCAGCACTAATGCACCGGATCCCATCAGAACTCCGCAGTTAAGCGTGCTTGGGCGAGAGTAGTACTAAGTTGGGTGACCACTTGGGAAGTCCTCGTGTTGCACCCCTTTTTTATATTTCTTCTCCCCGACGTGTCCGCGCGGGCCCCGCCGGCCGTTCCCAGCACGTGCGTGCACCCACCGTCGCCTCGATCATGCCCACCCCGCATGCGTTAAATGCAATTTGTGCGCATGGCATGTTCGGGTGCGATCATACCAGCACTAATGCACCGGATCCCATCAGAACTCCGCAGTTAAGCGTGCTTGGGCGAGAGTAGTACTAAGTTGGGTGACCACTTGGGAAGTCCTCGTGTTGCACCCCTTTTTTATATTTCTTTTGCTCGTTACTTCAATTTCTCCCCGTTCTTTTCTTCCTTTCTTTACAAATGGCAACCTCGCACGCTCACGCCCATCGCGTTTCTTCTCCCCGACGTGTCCGCGCGGGCCCCGCCGGCCGTTCCCAGCACGTGCGTGCACCCACCGTCGCCTCGATCATGCCCACCCCGCATGCGTTAAATGCAATTTGTGCGCATGGCATGTCGGGTGCGATCATACCAGCACTAATGCACCGGATCCCATCAGAACTCCGCAGTTAAGCGTGCTTGGGCGAGAGTAGTACTAAGTTGGGTGACCACTTGGGAAGTCCTCGTGTTGCACCCCTTTTTTATATTTCTTCTCCCCGACGTGTCCGCGCGGGCCCCGCCGGCCGTTCCCAGCACGTGCGTGCACCCACCGTCGCCTCGATCATGCCCACCCCGCATGCGTTAAATGCAATTTGTGCGCATGGCATGTCGGGTGCGATCATACCAGCACTAATGCACCGGATCCCATCAGAACTCCGCAGTTAAGCGTGCTTGGGCGAGAGTAGTACTAAGTTGGGTGACCACTTGGGAAGTCCTCGTGTTGCACCCCTTTTTTATATTTCTTTTGCTCGTTACTTCAATTTCTCCCCGTTCTTTTCTTCCTTTCTTTACAAATGGCAACCTCGCACGCTCACGCCCATCGCGTTTCTTCTCCCCGACGTGTCCGCGCGGGCCCCGCCGGCCGTTCCCAGCACGTGCGTGCACCCACCGTCGCCTCGATCATGCCCACCCCGCATGCGTTAAATGCAATTTGTGCGCATGGCATGTCGGGTGCGATCATACCAGCACTAATGCACCGGATCCCATCAGAACTCCGCAGTTAAGCGTGCTTGGGCGAGAGTAGTACTAAGTTGGGTGACCACTTGGGAAGTCCTCGTGTTGCACCCCTTTTTTATATTTCTTCTCCCCGACGTGTCCGCGCGGGCCCCGCCGGCCGTTCCCAGCACGTGCGTGCACCCACCGTCGCCTCGATCATGCCCACCCCGCATGCGTTAAATGCAATTTGTGCGCATGGCATGTCGGGTGCGATCATACCAGCACTAATGCACCGGATCCCATCAGAACTCCGCAGTTAAGCGTGCTTGGGCGAGAGTAGTACTAAGTTGGGTGACCACTTGGGAAGTCCTCGTGTTGCACCCCTTTTTTATATTTCTTTTGCTCGTTACTTCAATTTCTCCCCGTTCTTTTCTTCCTTTCTTTACAAATGGCAACCTCGCACGCTCACGCCCATCGCGTTTCTTCTCCCCGACGTGTCCGCGCGGGCCCCGCCGGCCGTTCCCAGCACGTGCGTGCACCCACCGTCGCCTCGATCATGCCCACCCCGCATGCGTTAAATGCAATTTGTGCGCATGGCATGTCGGGTGCGATCATACCAGCACTAATGCACCGGATCCCATCAGAACTCCGCAGTTAAGCGTGCTTGGGCGAGAGTAGTACTAAGTTGGGTGACCACTTGGGAAGTCCTCGTGTTGCACCCCTTTTTTATATTTCTTCTCCCCGACGTGTCCGCGCGGGCCCCGCCGGCCGTTCCCAGCACGTGCGTGCACCCACCGTCGCCTCGATCATGCCCACCCCGCATGCGTTAAATGCAATTTGTGCGCATGGCATGTCGGGTGCGATCATACCAGCACTAATGCACCGGATCCCATCAGAACTCCGCAGTTAAGCGTGCTTGGGCGAGAGTAGTACTAAGTTGGGTGACCACTTGGGAAGTCCTCGTGTTGCACCCCTTTTTTATATTTCTTTTGCTCGTTACTTCAATTTCTCCCCGTTCTTTTCTTCCTTTCTTTACAAATGGCAACCTCGCACGCTCACGCCCATCGCGTTTCTTCTCCCCGACGTGTCCGCGCGGGCCCCGCCGGCCGTTCCCAGCACGTGCGTGCACCCACCGTCGCCTCGATCATGCCCACCCCGTATGCGTTAAATGCAATTTGTGCGCATGGCATGTCGGGTGCGATCATACCAGCACTAATGCACCGGATCCCATCAGAACTCCGCAGTTAAGCGTGCTTGGGCGAGAGTAGTACTAAGTTGGGTGACCACTTGGGAAGTCCTCGTGTTGCACCCCTTTTTTATATTTCTTCTCCCCGACGTGTCCGCGCGGGCCCCGCCGGCCGTTCCCAGCACGTGCGTGCACCCACCGTCGCCTCGATCATGCCCACCCCGCATGCGTTAAATGCAATTTGTGCGCATGGCATGTCGGGTGCGATCATACCAGCACTAATGCACCGGATCCCATCAGAACTCCGCAGTTAAGCGTGCTTGGGCGAGAGTAGTACTAAGTTGGGTGACCACTTGGGAAGTCCTCGTGTTGCACCCCTTTTTTATATTTCTTCTCCCCGACGTGTCCGCGCGGGCCCCGCCGGCCGTTCCCAGCACGTGCGTGCACCCACCGTCGCCTCGATCATGCCCACCCCGCATGCGTTAAATGCAATTTGTGCGCATGGCATGTCGGGTGCGATCATACCAGCACTAATGCACCGGATCCCATCAGAACTCCGCAGTTAAGCGTGCTTGGGCGAGAGTAGTACTAAGTTGGGTGACCACTTGGGAAGTCCTCGTGTTGCACCCCTTTTTTATATTTCTTTTGCTCGTTACTTCAATTTCTCCCCGTTCTTTT
Source organism: Cucurbita pepo subsp. pepo (assembly GCF_057944985.1). Lineage (NCBI taxonomy): Eukaryota > Viridiplantae > Streptophyta > Magnoliopsida > Cucurbitales > Cucurbitaceae > Cucurbita > Cucurbita pepo. The sequence goes on from NC_141798.1 coordinate 9,643,869, forward strand.
CTTCCTTTCTTTACAAATGGCAACCTCGCACGCTCACGCCCATCGCGTTTCTTCTCCCCGACGTGTCCGCGCGGGCCCCGCCGGCCGTTCCCAGCACGTGCGTGCACCCACCGTCGCCTCGATCATGCCCACCCCGCATGCGTTAAATGCAATTTGTGCGCATGGCATGTCGGGTGCGATCATACCAGCACTAATGCACCGGATCCCATCAGAACTCCGCAGTTAAGCGTGCTTGGGCGAGAGTAGTACTAAGTTGGGTGACCACTTGGGAAGTCCTCGTGTTGCACCCCTTTTTTATATTTCTTCTCCCCGACGTGTCCGCGCGGGCCCCGCCGGCCGTTCCCAGCACGTGCGTGCACCCACCGTCGCCTCGATCATGCCCACCCCGCATGCGTTAAATGCAATTTGTGCGCATGGCATGTCGGGTGCGATCATACCAGCACTAATGCACCGGATCCCATCAGAACTCCGCAGTTAAGCGTGCTTGGGCGAGAGTAGTACTAAGTTGGGTGACCACTTGGGAAGTCCTCGTGTTGCACCCCTTTTTTATATTTCTTTTGCTCGTTACTTCAATTTCTCCCCGTTCTTTTCTTCCTTTCTTTACAAATGGCAACCTCGCACGCTCACGCCCATCGCGTTTCTTCTCCCCGACGTGTCCGCGCGGGCCCCGCCGGCCGTTCCCAGCACGTGCGTGCACCCACCGTCGCCTCGATCATGCCCACCCCGCATGCGTTAAATGCAATTTGTGCGCATGGCATGTCGGGTGCGATCATACCAGCACTAATGCACCGGATCCCATCAGAACTCCGCAGTTAAGCGTGCTTGGGCGAGAGTAGTACTAAGTTGGGTGACCACTTGGGAAGTCCTCGTGTTGCACCCCTTTTTTATATTTCTTCTCCCCGACGTGTCCGCGCGGGCCCCGCCGGCCGTTCCCAGCACGTGCGTGCACCCACCGTCGCCTCGATCATGCCCACCCCGCATGCGTTAAATGCAATTTGTGCGCATGGCATGTCGGGTGCGATCATACCAGCACTAATGCACCGGATCCCATCAGAACTCCGCAGTTAAGCGTGCTTGGGCGAGAGTAGTACTAAGTTGGGTGACCACTTGGGAAGTCCTCGTGTTGCACCCCTTTTTTATATTTCTTCTCCCCAACGTGTCCGCGCGGGCCCCGCCGGCCGTTCCCAGCACGTGCGTGCACCCACCGTCGCCTCGATCATGCCCACCCCGCATGCGTTAAATGCAATTTGTGCGCATGGCATGTCGGGTGCGATCATACCAGCACTAATGCACCGGATCCCATCAGAACTCCGCAGTTAAGCGTGCTTGGGCGAGAGTAGTACTAAGTTGGGTGACCACTTGGGAAGTCCTCGTGTTGCACCCCTTTTTTATATTTCTTTTGCTCGTTACTTCAATTTCTCCCCGTTCTTTTCTTCCTTTCTTTACAAATGGCAACCTCGCACGCTCACGCCCATCGCGTTTCTTCTCCCCGACGTGTCCGCGCGGGCCCCGCCGGCCGTTCCCAGCACGTGCGTGCACCCACCGTCGCCTCGATCATGCCCACCCCGCATGCGTTAAATGCAATTTGTGCGCATGGCATGTCGGGTGCGATCATACCAGCACTAATGCACCGGATCCCATCAGAACTCCGCAGTTAAGCGTGCTTGGGCGAGAGTAGTACTAAGTTGGGTGACCACTTGGGAAGTCCTCGTGTTGCACCCCTTTTTTATATTTCTTCTCCCCGACGTGTCCGCGCGGGCCCCGCCGGCCGTTCCCAGCACGTGCGTGCACCCACCGTCGCCTCGATCATGCCCACCCCGCATGCGTTAAATGCAATTTGTGCGCATGGCATGTCGGGTGCGATCATACCAGCACTAATGCACCGGATCCCATCAGAACTCCGCAGTTAAGCGTGCTTGGGCGAGAGTAGTACTAAGTTGGGTGACCACTTGGGAAGTCCTCGTGTTGCACCCCTTTTTTATATTTCTTTTGCTCGTTACTTCAATTTCTCCCCGTTCTTTTCTTCCTTTCTTTACAAATGGCAACCTCGCACGCTCACGCCCATCGCGTTTCTTCTCCCCGACGTGTCCGCGCGGGCCCCGCCGGCCGTTCCCAGCACGTGCGTGCACCCACCGTCGCCTCGATCATGCCCACCCCGCATGCGTTAAATGCAATTTGTGCGCATGGCATGTCGGGTGCGATCATACCAGCACTAATGCACCGGATCCCATCAGAACTCCGCAGTTAAGCGTGCTTGGGCGAGAGTAGTACTAAGTTGGGTGACCACTTGGGAAGTCCTCGTGTTGCACCCCTTTTTTATATTTCTTCTCCCCGACGTGTCCGCGCGGGCCCCGCCGGCCGTTCCCAGCACGTGCGTGCACCCACCGTCGCCTCGATCATGCCCACCCCGCATGCGTTAAATGCAATTTGTGCGCATGGCATGTCGGGTGCGATCATACCAGCACTAATGCACCGGATCCCATCAGAACTCCGCAGTTAAGCGTGCTTGGGCGAGAGTAGTACTAAGTTGGGTGACCACTTGGGAAGTCCTCGTGTTGCACCCCTTTTTTATATTTCTTTTGCTCGTTACTTCAATTTCTCCCCGTTCTTTTCTTCCTTTCTTTACAAATGGCAACCTCGCACGCTCACGCCCATCGCGTTTCTTCTCCCCGACGTGTCCGCGCGGGCCCCGCCGGCCGTTCCCAGCACGTGCGTGCACCCACCGTCGCCTCGATCATGCCCACCCCGCATGCGTTAAATGCAATTTGTGCGCATGGCATGTCGGGTGCGATCATACCAGCACTAATGCACCGGATCCCATCAGAACTCCGCAGTTAAGCGTGCTTGGGCGAGAGTAGTACTAAGTTGGGTGACCACTTGGGAAGTCCTCGTGTTGCACCCCTTTTTTATATTTCTTCTCCCCGACGTGTCCGCGCGGGCCCCGCCGGCCGTTCCCAGCACGTGCGTGCACCCACCGTCGCCTCGATCATGCCCACCCCGCATGCGTTAAATGCAATTTGTGCGCATGGCATGTCGGGTGCGATCATACCAGCACTAATGCACCGGATCCCATCAGAACTCCGCAGTTAAGCGTGCTTGGGCGAGAGTAGTACTAAGTTGGGTGACCACTTGGGAAGTCCTCATGTTGCACCCCTTTTTTATATTTCTTTTGCTCGTTACTTCAATTTCTCCCCGTTCTTTTCTTCCTTTCTTTACAAATGGCAACCTCGCACGCTCACGCCCATCGCGTTTCTTCTCCCCGACGTGTCCGCGCGGGCCCCGCCGGCCGTTCCCAGCACGTGCGTGCACCCACCGTCGCCTCGATCATGCCCACCCCGCATGCGTTAAATGCAATTTGTGCGCATGGCATGTCGGGTGCGATCATACCAGCACTAATGCACCGGATCCCATCAGAACTCCGCAGTTAAGCGTGCTTGGGCGAGAGTAGTACTAAGTTGGGTGACCACTTGGGAAGTCCTCGTGTTGCACCCCTTTTTTATATTTCTTCTCCCCGACGTGTCCGCGCGGGCCCCGCCGGCCGTTCCCAGCACGTGCGTGCACCCACCGTCGCCTCGATCATGCCCACCCCGCATGCGTTAAATGCAATTTGTGCGCATGGCATGTCGGGTGCGATCATACCAGCACTAATGCACCGGATCCCATCAGAACTCCGCAGTTAAGCGTGCTTGGGCGAGAGTAGTACTAAGTTGGGTGACCACTTGGGAAGTCCTCGTGTTGCACCCCTTTTTTATATTTCTTTTGCTCGTTACTTCAATTTCTCCCCGTTCTTTTCTTCCTTTCTTTACAAATGGCAACCTCGCACGCTCACGCCCATCGCGTTTCTTCTCCCCGACGTGTCCGCGCGGGCCCCGCCGGCCGTTCCCAGCACGTGCGTGCACCCACCGTCGCCTCGATCATGCCCACCCCGCATGCGTTAAATGCAATTTGTGCGCATGGCATGTCGGGTGCGATCATACCAGCACTAATGCACCGGATCCCATCAGAACTCCGCAGTTAAGCGTGCTTGGGCGAGAGTAGTACTAAGTTGGGTGACCACTTGGGAAGTCCTCGTGTTGCACCCCTTTTTTATATTTCTTCTCCCCGACGTGTCCGCGCGGGCCCCGCCGGCCGTTCCCAGCACGTGCGTGCACCCACCGTCGCCTCGATCATGCCCACCCCGCATGCGTTAAATGCAATTTGTGCGCATGGCATGTCGGGTGCGATCATACCAGCACTAATGCACCGGATCCCATCAGAACTCCGCAGTTAAGCGTGCTTGGGCGAGAGTAGTACTAAGTTGGGTGACCACTTGGGAAGTCCTCGTGTTGCACCCCTTTTTTATATTTCTTTTGCTCGTTACTTCAATTTCTCCCCGTTCTTTTCTTCCTTTCTTTACAAATGGCAACCTCGCACGCTCACGCCCATCGCGTTTCTTCTCCCCGACGTGTCCGCGCGGGCCCCGCCGGCCGTTCCCAGCACGTGCGTGCACCCACCGTCGCCTCGATCATGCCCACCCCGCATGCGTTAAATGCAATTTGTGCGCATGGCATGTCGGGTGCGATCATACCAGCACTAATGCACCGGATCCCATCAGAACTCCGCAGTTAAGCGTGCTTGGGCGAGAGTAGTACTAAGTTGGGTGACCACTTGGGAAGTCCTCGTGTTGCACCCCTTTTTTATATTTCTTCTCCCCGACGTGTCCGCGCGGGCCCCGCCGGCCGTTCCCAGCACGTGCGTGCACCCACCGTCGCCTCGATCATGCCCACCCCGCATGCGTTAAATGCAATTTGTGCGCATGGCATGTCGGGTGCGATCATACCAGCACTAATGCACCGGATCCCATCAGAACTCCGCAGTTAAGCGTGCTTGGGCGAGAGTAGTACTAAGTTGGGTGACCACTTGGGAAGTCCTCGTGTTGCACCCCTTTTTTATATTTCTTCTCCCCGACGTGTCCGCGCGGGCCCCGCCGGCCGTTCCCAGCACGTGCGTGCACCCACCGTCGCCTCGATCATGCCCACCCCGCATGCGTTAAATGCAATTTGTGCGCATGGCATGTCGGGTGCGATCATACCAGCACTAATGCACCGGATCCCATCAGAACTCCGCAGTTAAGCGTGCTTGGGCGAGAGTAGTACTAAGTTGGGTGCTTGGGCGAGAGTAGTACTAAGTTGGGTGACCACTTGGGAAGTCCTCGTGTTGCACCCCTTTTTTATATTTCTTTTGCTCGTTACTTCAATTTCTCCCCGTTCTTTTCTTCCTTTCTTTACAAATGGCAACCTCGCACGCTCACGCCCATCGCGTTTCTTCTCCCCGACGTGTCCGCGCGGGCCCCGCCGGCCGTTCCCAGCACGTGCGTGCACCCACCGTCGCCTCGATCATGCCCACCCCGCATGCGTTAAATGCAATTTGTGCGCATGGCATGTCGGGTGCGATCATACCAGCACTAATGCACCGGATCCCATCAGAACTCCGCAGTTAAGCGTGCATGGGCGAGAGTAGTACTAAGTTGGGTGACCACTTGGGAAGTCCTCGTGTTGCACCCCTTTTTTATATTTCTTCTCCCCGACGTGTCCGAGCGGGCCCCGCCGGCCGTTCCCAGCACGTGCGTGCACCCACCGTCGCCTCGATCATGCCCACCCCGCATGCGTTAAATGCAATTTGTGCGCATGGCATGTCGGGTGCGATCATACCAGCACTAATGCACCGGATCCCATCAGAACTCCGCAGTTAAGCGTGCTTGGGCGAGAGTAGTACTAAGTTGGGTGACCACTTGGGAAGTCCTCGTGTTGCACCCCTTTTTTATATTTCTTTTGCTCGTTACTTCAATTTCTCCCCGTTCTTTTCTTCCTTTCTTTACAAATGGCAACCTCGCACGCTCACGCCCATCGCGTTTCTTCTCCCCGACGTGTCCGCGCGGGCCCCGCCGGCCGTTCCCAGCACGTGCGTGCACCCACCGTCGCCTCGATCATGCCCACCCCGCATGCGTTAAATGCAATTTGTGCGCATGGCATGTCGGGTGCGATCATACCAGCACTAATGCACCGGATCCCATCAGAACTCCGCAGTTAAGCGTGCTTGGGCGAGAGTAGTACTAAGTTGGGTGACCACTTGGGAAGTCCTCGTGTTGCACCCCTTTTTTATATTTCTTCTCCCCGACGTGTCCGCGCGGGCCCCGCCGGCCGTTCCCAGCACGTGCGTGCACCCACCGTCGCCTCGATCATGCCCACCCCGCATGCGTTAAATGCAATTTGTGCGCATGGCATGTCGGGTGCGATCATACCAGCACTAATGCACCGGATCCCATCAGAACTCCGCAGTTAAGCGTGCTTGGGCGAGAGTAGTACTAAGTTGGGTGACCACTTGGGAAGTCCTCGTGTTGCACCCCTTTTTTATATTTCTTCTCCCCGACGTGTCCGCGCGGGCCCCGCCGGCCGTTCCCAGCACGTGCGTGCACCCACCGTCGCCTCGATCATGCCCACCCCGCATGCGTTAAATGCAATTTGTGCGCATGGCATGTCGGGTGCGATCATACCAGCACTAATGCACCGGATCCCATCAGAACTCCGCAGTTAAGCGTGCTTGGGCGAGAGTAGTACTAAGTTGGGTGACCACTTGGGAAGTCCTCGTGTTGCACCCCTTTTTTATATTTCTTTTGCTCGTTACTTCAATTTCTCCCCGTTCTTTTCTTCCTTTCTTTACAAATGGCAACCTCGCACGCTCACGCCCATCGCGTTTCTTCTCCCCGACGTGTCCGCGCGGGCCCCGCCGGCCGTTCCCAGCACGTGCGTGCACCCACCGTCGCCTCGATCATGCCCACCCCGCATGCGTTAAATGCAATTTGTGCGCATGGCATGTCGGGTGCGATCATACCAGCACTAATGCACCGGATCCCATCAGAACTCCGCAGTTAAGCGTGCTTGGGCGAGAGTAGTACTAAGTTGGGTGACCACTTGGGAAGTCCTCGTGTTGCACCCCTTTTTTATATTTCTTTTGCTCGTTACTTCAATTTCTCCCCGTTCTTTTCTTCCTTTCTTTACAAATGGCAACCTCGCACGCTCACGCCCATCGCGTTTCTTCTCCCCGACGTGTCCGCGCGGGCCCCGCCGGCCGTTCCCAGCACGTGCGTGCACCCACCGTCGCCTCGATCATGCCCACCCCGCATGCGTTAAATGCAATTTGTGCGCATGGCATGTCGGGTGCGATCATACCAGCACTAATGCACCGGATCCCATCAGAACTCCGCAGTTAAGCGTGCTTGGGCGAGAGTAGTACTAAGTTGGGTGACCACTTGGGAAGTCCTCGTGTTGCACCCCTTTTTTATATTTCTTCTCCCCGACGTGTCCGCGCGGGCCCCGCCGGCCGTTCCCAGCACGTGCGTGCACCCACCGTCGCCTCGATCATGCCCACCCCGCATGCGTTAAATGCAATTTGTGCGCATGGCATGTCGGGTGCGATCATACCAGCACTAATGCACCGGATCCCATCAGAACTTCGCAGTTAAGCGTGCTTGGGCGAGAGTAGTACTAAGTTGGGTGACCACTTGGGAAGTCCTCGTGTTGCACCCCTTTTTTATATTTCTTCTCCCCGACGTGTCCGCGCGGGCCCCGCCGGCCGTTCCCAGCACGTGCGTGCACCCACCGTCGCCTCGATCATGCCCACCCCGCATGCGTTAAATGCAATTTGTGCGCATGGCATGTCGGGTGCGATCATACCAGCACTAATGCACCGGATCCCATCAGAACTCCGCAGTTAAGCGTGCTTGGGCGAGAGTAGTACTAAGTTGGGTGACCACTTGGGAAGTCCTCGTGTTGCACCCCTTTTTTATATTTCTTTTGCTCGTTACTTCAATTTCTCCCCGTTCTTTTCTTCCTTTCTTTACAAATGGCAACCTCGCACGCTCACGCCCATCGCGTTTCTTCTCCCCGACGTGTCCGCGCGGGCCCCGCCGGCCGTTCCCAGCACGTGCGTGCACCCACCGTCGCCTCGATCATGCCCACCCCGCATGCGTTAAATGCAATTTGTGCGCATGGCATGTCGGGTGCGATCATACCAGCACTAATGCACCGGATCCCATCAGAACTCCGCAGTTAAGCGTGCTTGGGCGAGAGTAGTACTAAGTTGGGTGACCACTTGGGAAGTCCTCGTGTTGCACCCCTTTTTTATATTTCTTCTCCCCGACGTGTCCGCGCGGGCCCCGCCGGCCGTTCCCAGCACGTGCGTGCACCCACCGTCGCCTCGATCATGCCCACCCCGCATGCGTTAAATGCAATTTGTGCGCATGGCATGTCGGGTGCGATCATACCAGCACTAATGCACCGGATCCCATCAGAACTCCGCAGTTAAGCGTGCTTGGGCGAGAGTAGTACTAAGTTGGGTGACCACTTGGGAAGTCCTCGTGTTGCACCCCTTTTTTATATTTCTTCTCCCCGACGTGTCCGCGCGGGCCCCGCCGGCCGTTCCCAGCACGTGCGTGCACCCACCGTCGCCTCGATCATGCCCACCCCGCATGCGTTAAATGCAATTTGTGCGCATGGCATGTCGGGTGCGATCATACCAGCACTAATGCACCGGATCCCATCAGAACTCCGCAGTTAAGCGTGCTTGGGCGAGAGTAGTACTAAGTTGGGTGACCACTTGGGAAGTCCTCGTGTTGCACCCCTTTTTTATATTTCTTTTGCTCGTTACTTCAATTTCTCCCCGTTCTTTTCTTCCTTTCTTTACAAATGGCAACCTCGCACGCTCACGCCCATCGCGTTTCTTCTCCCCGACGTGTCCGCGCGGGCCCCGCCGGCCGTTCCCAGCACGTGCGTGCACCCACCGTCGCCTCGATCATGCCCACCCCGCATGCGTTAAATGCAATTTGTGCGCATGGCATGTCGGGTGCGATCATACCAGCACTAATGCACCGGATCCCATCAGAACTCCGCAGTTAAGCGTGCTTGGGCGAGAGTAGTACTAAGTTGGGTGACCACTTGGGAAGTCCTCGTGTTGCACCCCTTTTTTATATTTCTTCTCCCCGACGTGTCCGCGCGGGCCCCGCCGGCCGTTCCCAGCACGTGCGTGCACCCACCGTCGCCTCGATCATGCCCACCCCGCATGCGTTAAATGCAATTTGTGCGCATGGCATGTCGGGTGCGATCATACCAGCACTAATGCACCGGATCCCATCAGAACTCCGCAGTTAAGCGTGCTTGGGCGAGAGTAGTACTAAGTTGGGTGACCACTTGGGAAGTCCTCGTGTTGCACCCCTTTTTTATATTTCTTTTGCTCGTTACTTCAATTTCTCCCCGTTCTTTTCTTCCTTTCTTTACAAATGGCAACCTCGCACGCTCACGCCCATCGCGTTTCTTCTCCCCGACGTGTCCGCGCGGGCCCCGCCGGCCGTTCCCAGCACGTGCGTGCACCCACCGTCGCCTCGATCATGCCCACCCCGCATGCGTTAAATGCAATTTGTGCGCATGGCATGTCGGGTGCGATCATACCAGCACTAATGCACCGGATCCCATCAGAACTCCGCAGTTAAGCGTGCTTGGGCGAGAGTAGTACTAAGTTGGGTGACCACTTGGGAAGTCCTCGTGTTGCACCCCTTTTTTATATTTCTTCTCCCCGACGTGTCCGCGCGGGCCCCGCCGGCCGTTCCCAGCACGTGCGTGCACCCACCGTCGCCTCGATCATGCCCACCCCGCATGCGTTAAATGCAATTTGTGCGCATGGCATGTCGGGTGCGATCATACCAGCACTAATGCACCGGATCCCATCAGAACTCCGCAGTTAAGCGTGCTTGGGCGAGAGTAGTACTAAGTTGGGTGACCACTTGGGAAGTCCTCGTGTTGCACCCCTTTTTTATATTTCTTCTCCCCGACGTGTCCGCGCGGGCCCCGCCGGCCGTTCCCAGCACGTGCCTGCACCCACCGTCGCCTCGATCATGCCCACCCCGCATGCGTTAAATGCAATTTGTGCGCATGGCATGTCGGGTGCGATCATACCAGCACTAATGCACCGGATCCCATCAGAACTCCGCAGTTAAGCGTGCTTGGGCGAGAGTAGTACTAAGTTGGGTGACCACTTGGGAAGTCCTCGTGTTGCACCCCTTTTTTATATTTTTTCTCCCCGACGTGTCCGCGCGGGCCCCGCCGGCCGTTCCCAGCACGTGCGTGCACCCACCGTCGCCTCGATCATGCCCACCCCGCATGCGTTAAATGCAATTTGTGCGCATGGCATGTCGGGTGCGATCATACCAGCACTAATGCACCGGATCCCATCAGAACTCCGCAGTTAAGCGTGCTTGGGCGAGAGTAGTACTAAGTTGGGTGACCACTTGGGAAGTCCTCGTGTTGCACCCCTTTTTTATATTTCTTTTGCTCGTTACTTCAATTTCTCCCCGTTCTTTTCTTCCTTTCTTTACAAATGGCAACCTCGCACGCTCACGCCCATCGCGTTTCTTCTCCCCGACGTGTCCGCGCGGGCCCCGCCGGCCGTTCCCAGCACGTGCGTGCACCCACCGTCGCCTCGATCATGCCCACCCCGCATGCGTTAAATGCAATTTGTGCGCATGGCATGTCGGGTGCGATCATACCAGCACTAATGCACCGGATCCCATCAGAACTCCGCAGTTAAGCGTGCTTGGGCGAGAGTAGTACTAAGTTGGGTGACCACTTGGGAAGTCCTCGTGTTGCACCCCTTTTTTATATTTCTTCTCCCCGACGTGTCCGCGCGGGCCCCGCCGGCCGTTCCCAGCACGTGCGTGCACCCACCGTCGCCTCGATCATGCCCACCCCGCATGCGTTAAATGCAATTTGTGCGCATGGCATGTCGGGTGCGATCATACCAGCACTAATGCACCGGATCCCATCAGAACTCTGCAGTTAAGCGTGCTTGGGCGAGAGTAGTACTAAGTTGGGTGACCACTTGGGAAGTCCTCGTGTTGCACCCCTTTTTTATATTTCTTTTGCTCGTTACTTCAATTTCTCCCCGTTCTTTTCTTCCTTTCTTTACAAATGGCAACCTCGCACGCTCACGCCCATCGCGTTTCTTCTCCCCGACGTGTCCGCGCGGGCCCCGCCGGCCGTTCCCAGCACGTGCGTGCACCCACCGTCGCCTCGATCATGCCCACCCCGCATGCGTTAAATGCAATTTGTGCGCATGGCATGTCGGGTGCGATCATACCAGCACTAATGCACCGGATCCCATCAGAACTCCGCAGTTAAGCGTGCTTGGGCGAGAGTAGTACTAAGTTGGGTGACCACTTGGGAAGTCCTCGTGTTGCACCCCTTTTTTATATTTCTTCTCCCCGACGTGTCCGCGCGGGCCCCGCCGGCCGTTCCCAGCACGTGCGTGCACCCACCGTCGCCTCGATCATGCCCACCCCGCATGCGTTAAATGCAATTTGTGCGCATGGCATGTCGGGTGCGATCATACCAGCACTAATGCACCGGATCCCATCAGAACTCCGCAGTTAAGCGTGCTTGGGCGAGAGTAGTACTAAGTTGGGTGACCACTTGGGAAGTCCTCGTGTTGCACCCCTTTTTTATATTTCTTTTGCTCGTTACTTCAATTTCTCCCCGTTCTTTTCTTCCTTTCTTTACAAATGGCAACCTCGCACGCTCACGCCCATCGCGTTTCTTCTCCCCGACGTGTCCGCGCGGGCCCCGCCGGCCGTTCCCAGCACGTGCGTGCACCCACCGTCGCCTCGATCATGCCCACCCCGCATGCGTTAAATGCAATTTGTGCGCATGGCATGTCGGGTGCGATCATACCAGCACTAATGCACCGGATCCCATCAGAACTCCGCAGTTAAGCGTGCTTGGGCGAGAGTAGTACTAAGTTGGGTGACCACTTGGGAAGTCCTCGTGTTGCACCCCTTTTTTATATTTCTTCTCCCCGACGTGTCCGCGCGGGCCCCGCCGGCCGTTCCCAGCACGTGCGTGCACCCACCGTCGCCTCGATCATGCCCACCCCGCATGCGTTAAATGCAATTTGTGCGCATGGCATGTCGGGTGCGATCATACCAGCACTAATGCACCGGATCCCATCAGAACTCCGCAGTTAAGCGTGCTTGGGCGAGAGTAGTACTAAGTTGGGTGACCACTTGGGAAGTCCTCGTGTTGCACCCCTTTTTTATATTTCTTTTGCTCGTTACTTCAATTTCTCCCCGTTCTTTTCTTCCTTTCTTTACAAATGGCAACCTCGCACGCTCACGCCCATCGCGTTTCTTCTCCCCGACGTGTCCGCGCGGGCCCCGCCGGCCGTTCCCAGCACGTGCGTGCACCCACCGTCGCCTCGATCATGCCCACCCCGCATGCGTTAAATGCAATTTGTGCGCATGGCATGTCGGGTGCGATCATACCAGCACTAATGCACCGGATCCCATCAGAACTCCGCAGTTAAGCGTGCTTGGGCGAGAGTAGTACTAAGTTGGGTGACCACTTGGGAAGTCCTCGTGTTGCACCCCTTTTTTATATTTCTTCTCCCCGACGTGTCCGCGCGGGCCCCGCCGGCCGTTCCCAGCACGTGCGTGCACCCACCGTCGCCTCGATCATGCCCACCCCGCATGCGTTAAATGCAATTTGTGCGCATGGCATGTCGGGTGCGATCATACCAGCACTAATGCACCGGATCCCATCAGAACTCCGCAGTTAAGCGTGCTTGGGCGAGAGTAGTACTAAGTTGGGTGACCACTTGGGAAGTCCTCGTGTTGCACCCCTTTTTTATATTTCTTTTGCTCGTTACTTCAATTTCTCCCCGTTCTTTTCTTCCTTTCTTTACAAATGGCAACCTCGCACGCTCACGCCCATCGCGTTTCTTCTCCCCGACGTGTCCGCGCGGGCCCCGCCGGCCGTTCCCAGCACGTGCGTGCACCCACCGTCGCCTCGATCATGCCCACCCCGCATGCGTTAAATGCAATTTGTGCGCATGGCATGTCGGGTGCGATCATACCAGCACTAATGCACCGGATCCCATCAGAACTCCGCAGTTAAGCGTGCTTGGGCGAGAGTAGTACTAAGTTGGGTGACCACTTGGGAAGTCCTCGTGTTGCACCCCTTTTTTATATTTCTTCTCCCCGACGTGTCCGCGCGGGCCCCGCCGGCCGTTCCCAGCACGTGCGTGCACCCACCGTCGCCTCGATCATGCCCACCCCGCATGCGTTAAATGCAATTTGTGCGCATGGCATGTCGGGTGCGATCATACCAGCACTAATGCACCGGATCCCATCAGAACTCCGCAGTTAAGCGTGCGGGTGCGATCATACCAGCACTAATGCACCGGATCCCATCAGAACTCCGCAGTTAAGCGTGCTTGGGCGAGAGTAGTACTAAGTTGGGTGACCACTTGGGAAGTCCTCGTGTTGCACCCCTTTTTTATATTTCTTTTGCTCGTTACTTCAATTTCTCCCCGTTCTTTTCTTCCTTTCTTTACAAATGGCAACCTCGCACGCTCACGCCCATCGCGTTTCTTCTCCCCGACGTGTCCGCGCGGGCCCCGCCGGCCGTTCCCAGCACGTGCGTGCACCCACCGTCGCCTCGATCATGCCCACCCCGCATGCGTTAAATGCAATTTGTGCGCATGGCATGTCGGGTGCGATCATACCAGCACTAATGCACCGGATCCCATCAGAACTCCGCAGTTAAGCGTGCTTGGGCGAGAGTAGTACTAAGTTGGGTGACCACTTGGGAAGTCCTCGTGTTGCACCCCTTTTTTATATTTCTTCTCCCCGACGTGTCCGCGCGGGCCCCGCCGGCCGTTCCCAGCACGTGCGTGCACCCACCGTCGCCTCGATCATGCCCACCCCGCATGCGTTAAATGCAATTTGTGCGCATGGCATGTCGGGTGCGATCATACCAGCACTAATGCACCGGATCCCATCAGAACTCCGCAGTTAAGCGTGCTTGGGCGAGAGTAGTACTAAGTTGGGTGACCACTTGGGAAGTCCTCGTGTTGCACCCCTTTTTTATATTTCTTCTCCCCGACGTGTCCGCGCGGGCCCCGCCGGCCGTTCCCAGCACGTGCGTGCACCCACCGTCGCCTCGATCATGCCCACCCCGCATGCGTTAAATGCAATTTGTGCGCATGGCATGTCGGGTGCGATCATACCAGCACTAATGCACCGGATCCCATCAGAACTCCGCAGTTAAGCGTGCTTGGGCGAGAGTAGTACTAAGTTGGGTGACCACTTGGGAAGTCCTCGTGTTGCACCCCTTTTTTATATTTCTTCTCCCCGACGTGTCCGCGCGGGCCCCGCCGGCCGTTCCCAGCACGTGCGTGCACCCACCGTCGCCTCGATCATGCCCACCCCGCATGCGTTAAATGCAATTTGTGCGCATGGCATGTCGGGTGCGATCATACCAGCACTAATGCACCGGATCCCATCAGAACTCCGCAGTTAAGCGTGCTTGGGCGAGAGTAGTACTAAGTTGGGTGACCACTTGGGAAGTCCTCGTGTTGCACCCCTTTTTTATATTTCTTCTCCCCGACGTGTCCGCGCGGGCCCCGCCGGCCGTTCCCAGCACGTGCGTGCACCCACCGTCGCCTCGATCATGCCCACCCCGCATGCGTTAAATGCAATTTGTGCGCATGGCATGTCGGGTGCGATCATACCAGCACTAATGCACCGGATCCCATCAGAACTCTGCAGTTAAGCGTGCTTGGGCGAGAGTAGTACTAAGTTGGGTGACCACTTGGGAAGTCCTCGTGTTGCACCCCTTTTTTATATTTCTTTTGCTCGTTACTTCAATTTCTCCCCGTTCTTTTCTTCCTTTCTTTACAAATGGCAACCTCGCACGCTCACGCCCATCGCGTTTCTTCTCCCCGACGTGTCCGCGCGGGCCCCTCCGGCCGTTCCCAGCACGTGCGTGCACCCACCGTCGCCTCGATCATGCCCACCCCGCATGCGTTAAATGCAATTTGTGCGCATGGCATGTCGGGTGCGATCATACCAGCACTAATGCACCGGATCCCATCAGAACTCCGCAGTTAAGCGTGCTTGGGCGAGAGTAGTACTAAGTTGGGTGACCACTTGGGAAGTCCTCGTGTTGCACCCCTTTTTTATATTTCTTTTGCTCGTTACTTCAATTTCTCCCCGTTCTTTTCTTCCTTTCTTTACAAATGGCAACCTCGCACGCTCACGCCCATCGCGTTTCTTCTCCCCGACGTGTCCGCGCGGGCCCCGCCGGCCGTTCCCAGCACGTGCGTGCACCCACCGTCGCCTCGATCATGCCCACCCCGCATGCGTTAAATGCAATTTGTGCGCATGGCATGTCGGGTGCGATCATACCAGCACTAATGCACCGGATCCCATCAGAACTCCGCAGTTAAGCGTGCTTGGGCGAGAGTAGTACTAAGTTGGGTGACCACTTGGGAAGTCCTCGTGTTGCACCCCTTTTTTATATTTCTTCTCCCCGACGTGTCCGCGCGGGCCCCGCCGGCCGTTCCCAGCACGTGCGTGCACCCACCGTCGCCTCGATCATGCCCACCCCGCATGCGTTAAATGCAATTTGTGCGCATGGCATGTCGGGTGCGATCATACCAGCACTAATGCACCGGATCCCATCAGAACTCCGCAGTTAAGCGTGCTTGGGCGAGAGTAGTACTAAGTTGGGTGACCACTTGGGAAGTCCTCGTGTTGCACCCCTTTTTTATATTTCTTCTCCCCGACGTGTCCGCGCGGGCCCCGCCGGCCGTTCCCAGCACGTGCGTGCACCCACCGTCGCCTCGATCATGCCCACCCCGCATGCGTTAAATGCAATTTGTGCGCATGGCATGTCGGGTGCGATCATACCAGCACTAATGCACCGGATCCCATCAGAACTCCGCAGTTAAGCGTGCTTGGGCGAGAGTAGTACTAAGTTGGGTGACCACTTGGGAAGTCCTCGTGTTGCACCCCTTTTTTATATTTCTTCTCCCCGACGTGTCCGCGCGGGCCTCGCCGGCCGTTCCCAGCACGTGCGTGCACCCACCGTCGCCTCGATCATGCCCACCCCGCATGCGTTAAATGCAATTTGTGCGCATGGCATGTCGGGTGCGATCATACCAGCACTAATGCACCGGATCCCATCAGAACTCCGCAGTTAAGCGTGCTTGGGCGAGAGTAGTACTAAGTTGGGTGACCACTTGGGAAGTCCTCGTGTTGCACCCCTTTTTTATATTTCTTCTCCCCGACGTGTCCGCGCGGGCCCCGCCGGCCGTTCCCAGCACGTGCGTGCACCCACCGTCGCCTCGATCATGCCCACCCCGCATGCGTTAAATGCAATTTGTGCGCATGGCATGTCGGGTGCGATCATACCAGCACTAATGCACCGGATCCCATCAGAACTCCGCAGTTAAGCGTGCTTGGGCGAGAGTAGTACTAAGTTGGGTGACCACTTGGGAAGTCCTCGTGTTGCACCCCTTTTTTATATTTCTTTTGCTCGTTACTTCAATTTCTCCCCGTTCTTTTCTTCCTTTCTTTACAAATGGCAACCTCGCACGCTCACGCCCATCGCGTTTCTTCTCCCCGACGTGTCCGCGCGGGCCCCGCCGGCCGTTCCCAGCACGTGCGTGCACCCACCGTCGCCTCGATCATGCCCACCCCGCATGCGTTAAATGCAATTTGTGCGCATGGCATGTCGGGTGCGATCATACCAGCACTAATGCACCGGATCCCATCAGAACTCCGCAGTTAAGCGTGCTTGGGCGAGAGTAGTACTAAGTTGGGTGACCACTTGGGAAGTCCTCGTGTTGCACCCCTTTTTTATATTTCTTCTCCCCGACGTGTCCGCGCGGGCCCCGCCGGCCGTTCCCAGCACGTGCGTGCACCCACCGTCGCCTCGATCATGCCCACCCCGCATGCGTTAAATGCAATTTGTGCGCATGGCATGTCGGGTGCGATCATACCAGCACTAATGCACCGGATCCCATCAGAACTCCGCAGTTAAGCGTGCTTGGGCGAGAGTAGTACTAAGTTGGGTGACCACTTGGGAAGTCCTCGTGTTGCACCCCTTTTTTATATTTCTTCTCCCCGACGTGTCTGCGCGGGCCCCGCCGGCCGTTCCCAGCACGTGCGTGCACCCACCGTCGCCTCGATCATGCCCACCCCGCATGCGTTAAATGCAATTTGTGCGCATGGCATGTCGGGTGCGATCATACCAGCACTAATGCACCGGATCCCATCAGAACTCCGCAGTTAAGCGTGCTTGGGCGAGAGTAGTACTAAGTTGGGTGACCACTTGGGAAGTCCTCGTGTTGCACCCCTTTTTTATATTTCTTTTGCTCGTTACTTCAATTTCTCCCCGTTCTTTTCTTCCTTTCTTTACAAATGGCAACCTCGCACGCTCACGCCCATCGCGTTTCTTCTCCCCGACGTGTCCGCGCGGGCCCCGCCGGCCGTTCCCAGCACGTGCGTGCACCCACCGTCGCCTCGATCATGCCCACCCCGCATGCGTTAAATGCAATTTGTGCGCATGGCATGTCGGGTGCGATCATACCAGCACTAATGCACCGGATCCCATCAGAACTCCGCAGTTAAGCGTGCTTGGGCGAGAGTAGTACTAAGTTGGGTGACCACTTGGGAAGTCCTCGTGTTGCACCCCTTTTTTATATTTCTTCTCCCCGACGTGTCCGCGCGGGCCCCGCCGGCCGTTCCCAGCACGTGCGTGCACCCACCGTCGCCTCGATCATGCCCACCCCGCATGCGTTAAATGCAATTTGTGCGCATGGCATGTCGGGTGCGATCATACCAGCACTAATGCACCGGATCCCATCAGAACTCCGCAGTTAAGCGTGCTTGGGCGAGAGTAGTACTAAGTTGGGTGACCACTTGGGAAGTCCTCGTGTTGCACCCCTTTTTTATATTTCTTTTGCTCGTTACTTCAATTTCTCCCCGTTCTTTTCTTCCTTTCTTTACAAATGGCAACCTCGCACGCTCACGCCCATCGCGTTTCTTCTCCCCGACGTGTCCGCGCGGGCCCCGCCGGCCGTTCCCAGCACGTGCGTGCACCCACCGTCGCCTCGATCATGCCCACCCCGCATGCGTTAAATGCAATTTGTGCGCATGGCATGTCGGGTGCGATCATACCAGCACTAATGCACCGGATCCCATCAGAACTCCGCAGTTAAGCGTGCTTGGGCGAGAGTAGTACTAAGTTGGGTGACCACTTGGGAAGTCCTCGTGTTGCACCCCTTTTTTATATTTCTTCTCCCCGACGTGTCCGCGCGGGCCCCGCCGGCCGTTCCCAGCACGTGCGTGCACCCACCGTCGCCTCGATCATGCCCACCCCGCATGCGTTAAATGCAATTTGTGCGCATGGCATGTCGGGTGCGATCATACCAGCACTAATGCACCGGATCCCATCAGAACTCCGCAGTTAAGCGTGCTTGGGCGAGAGTAGTACTAAGTTGGGTGACCACTTGGGAAGTCCTCGTGTTGCACCCCTTTTTTATATTTCTTCTCCCCGACGTGTCCGCGCGGGCCCCGCCGGCCGTTCCCAGCACGTGCGTGCACCCACCGTCGCCTCGATCATGCCCACCCCGCATGCGTTAAATGCAATTTGTGCGCATGGCATGTCGGGTGCGATCATACCAGCACTAATGCACCGGATCCCATCAGAACTCCGCAGTTAAGCGTGCTTGGGCGAGAGTAGTACTAAGTTGGGTGACCACTTGGGAAGTCCTCGTGTTGCACCCCTTTTTTATATTTCTTCTCCCCGACGTGTCCGCGCGGGCCCCGCCGGCCGTTCCCAGCACGTGCGTGCACCCACCGTCGCCTCGATCATGCCCACCCCGCATGCGTTAAATGCAATTTGTGCGCATGGCATGTCGGGTGCGATCATACCAGCACTAATGCACCGGATCCCATCAGAACTCCGCAGTTAAGCGTGCTTGGGCGAGAGTAGTACTAAGTTGGGTGACCACTTGGGAAGTCCTCGTGTTGCACCCCTTTTTTATATTTCTTCTCCCCGACGTGTCCGCGCGGGCCCCGCCGGCCGTTCCCAGCACGTGCGTGCACCCACCGTCGCCTCGATCATGCCCACCCCGCATGCGTTAAATGCAATTTGTGCGCATGGCATGTCGGGTGCGATCATACCAGCACTAATGCACCGGATCCCATCAGAACTCCGCAGTTAAGCGTGCTTGGGCGAGAGTAGTACTAAGTTGGGTGACCACTTGGGAAGTCCTCGTGTTGCACCCCTTTTTTATATTTCTTCTCCCCGACGTGTCCGCGCGGGCCCCGCCGGCCGTTCCCAGCACGTGCGTGCACCCACCGTCGCCTCGATCATGCCCACCCCGCATGCGTTAAATGCAATTTGTGCGCATGGCATGTCGGGTGCGATCATACCAGCACTAATGCACCGGATCCCATCAGAACTCCGCAGTTAAGCGTGCTTGGGCGAGAGTAGTACTAAGTTGGGTGACCACTTGGGAAGTCCTCGTGTTGCACCCCTTTTTTATATTTCTTTTGCTCGTTACTTCAATTTCTCCCCGTTCTTTTCTTCCTTTCTTTACAAATGGCAACCTCGCACGCTCACGCCCATCGCGTTTCTTCTCCCCGACGTGTCCGCGCGGGCCCCGCCGGCCGTTCCCAGCACGTGCGTGCACCCACCGTCGCCTCGATCATGCCCACCCCGCATGCGTTAAATGCAATTTGTGCGCATGGCATGTCGGGTGCGATCATACCAGCACTAATGCACCGGATCCCATCAGAACTCCGCAGTTAAGCGTGCTTGGGCGAGAGTAGTACTAAGTTGGGTGACCACTTGGGAAGTCCTCGTGTTGCACCCCTTTTTTATATTTCTTCTCCCCGACGTGTCCGCGCGGGCCCCGCCGGCCGTTCCCAGCACGTGCGTGCACCCACCGTCGCCTCGATCATGCCCACCCCGCATGCGTTAAATGCAATTTGTGCGCATGGCATGTCGGGTGCGATCATACCAGCACTAATGCACCGGATCCCATCAGAACTCCGCAGTTAAGCGTGCTTGGGCGAGAGTAGTACTAAGTTGGGTGACCACTTGGGAAGTCCTCGTGTTGCACCCCTTTTTTATATTTCTTTTGCTCGTTACTTCAATTTCTCCCCGTTCTTTTCTTCCTTTCTTTACAAATGGCAACCTCGCACGCTCACGCCCATCGCGTTTCTTCTCCCCGACGTGTCCGCGCGGGCCCCGCCGGCCGTTCCCAGCACGTGCGTGCACCCACCGTCGCCTCGATCATGCCCACCCCGCATGCGTTAAATGCAATTTGTGCGCATGGCATGTCGGGTGCGATCATACCAGCACTAATGCACCGGATCCCATCAGAACTCCGCAGTTAAGCGTGCTTGGGCGAGAGTAGTACTAAGTTGGGTGACCACTTGGGAAGTCCTCGTGTTGCACCCCTTTTTTATATTTCTTTTGCTCGTTACTTCAATTTCTCCCCGTTCTTTTCTTCCTTTCTTTACAAATGGCAACCTCGCACGCTCACGCCCATCGCGTTTCTTCTCCCCGACGTGTCCGCGCGGGCCCCGCCGGCCGTTCCCAGCACGTGCGTGCACCCACCGTCGCCTCGATCATGCCCACCCCGCATGCGTTAAATGCAATTTGTGCGCATGGCATGTCGGGTGCGATCATACCAGCACTAATGCACCGGATCCCATCAGAACTCCGCAGTTAAGCGTGCTTGGGCGAGAGTAGTACTAAGTTGGGTGACCACTTGGGAAGTCCTCGTGTTGCACCCCTTTTTTATATTTCTTTTGCTCGTTACTTCAATTTCTCCCCGTTCTTTTCTTCCTTTCTTTACAAATGGCAACCTCGCACGCTCACGCCCATCGCGTTTCTTCTCCCCGACGTGTCCGCGCGGGCCCCGCCGGCCGTTCCCAGCACGTGCGTGCACCCACCGTCGCCTCGATCATGCCCACCCCGCATGCGTTAAATGCAATTTGTGCGCATGGCATGTCGGGTGCGATCATACCAGCACTAATGCACCGGATCCCATCAGAACTCCGCAGTTAAGCGTGCTTGGGCGAGAGTAGTACTAAGTTGGGTGACCACTTGGGAAGTCCTCGTGTTGCACCCCTTTTTTATATTTCTTTTGCTCGTTACTTCAATTTCTCCCCGTTCTTTTCTTCCTTTCTTTACAAATGGCAACCTCGCACGCTCACGCCCATCGCGTTTCTTCTCCCCGACGTGTCCGCGCGGGCCCCGCCGGCCGTTCCCAGCACGTGCGTGCACCCACCGTCGCCTCGATCATGCCCACCCCGCATGCGTTAAATGCAATTTGTGCGCATGGCATGTCGGGTGCGATCATACCAGCACTAATGCACCGGATCCCATCAGAACTCCGCAGTTAAGCGTGCTTGGGCGAGAGTAGTACTAAGTTGGGTGACCACTTGGGAAGTCCTCGTGTTGCACCCCTTTTTTATATTTCTTTTGCTCGTTACTTCAATTTCTCCCCGTTCTTTTCTTCCTTTCTTTACAAATGGCAACCTCGCACGCTCACGCCCATCGCGTTTCTTCTCCCCGACGTGTCCGCGCGGGCCCCGCCGGCCGTTCCCAGCACGTGCGTGCACCCACCGTCGCCTCGATCATGCCCACCCCGCATGCGTTAAATGCAATTTGTGCGCATGGCATGTCGGGTGCGATCATACCAGCACTAATGCACCGGATCCCATCAGAACTCCGCAGTTAAGCGTGCTTGGGCGAGAGTAGTACTAAGTTGGGTGACCACTTGGGAAGTCCTCGTGTTGCACCCCTTTTTTATATTTCTTCTCCCCGACGTGTCCGCGCGGGCCCCGCCGGCCGTTCCCAGCACGTGCGTGCACCCACCGTCGCCTCGATCATGCCCACCCCGCATGCGTTAAATGCAATTTGTGCGCATGGCATGTCGGGTGCGATCATACCAGCACTAATGCACCGGATCCCATCAGAACTCCGCAGTTAAGCGTGCTTGGGCGAGAGTAGTACTAAGTTGGGTGACCACTTGGGAAGTCCTCGTGTTGCACCCCTTTTTTATATTTCTTCTCCCCGACGTGTCCGCGCGGGCCCCGCCGGCCGTTCCCAGCACGTGCGTGCACCCACCGTCGCCTCGATCATGCCCACCCCGCATGCGTTAAATGCAATTTGTGCGCATGGCATGTCGGGTGCGATCATACCAGCACTAATGCACCGGATCCCATCAGAACTCCGCAGTTAAGCGTGCTTGGGCGAGAGTAGTACTAAGTTGGGTGACCACTTGGGAAGTCCTCGTGTTGCACCCCTTTTTTATATTTCTTTTGCTCGTTACTTCAATTTCTCCCCGTTCTTTTCTTCCTTTCTTTACAAATGGCAACCTCGCACGCTCACGCCCATCGCGTTTCTTCTCCCCGACGTGTCCGCGCGGGCCCCGCCGGCCGTTCCCAGCACGTGCGTGCACCCACCGTCGCCTCGATCATGCCCACCCCGCATGCGTTAAATGCAATTTGTGCGCATGGCATGTCGGGTGCGATCATACCAGCACTAATGCACCGGATCCCATCAGAACTCCGCAGTTAAGCGTGCTTGGGCGAGAGTAGTACTAAGTTGGGTGACCACTTGGAAAGTCCTCGTGTTGCACCCCTTTTTTATATTTCTTCTCCCCGACGTGTCCGCGCGGGCCCCGCCGGCCGTTCCCAGCACGTGCGTGCACCCACCGTCGCCTCGATCATGCCCACCCCGCATGCGTTAAATGCAATTTGTGCGCATGGCATGTCGGGTGCGATCATACCAGCACTAATGCACCGGATCCCATCAGAACTCCGCAGTTAAGCGTGCTTGGGCGAGAGTAGTACTAAGTTGGGTGACCACTTGGGAAGTCCTCGTGTTGCACCCCTTTTTTATATTTCTTTTGCTCGTTACTTCAATTTCTCCCCGTTCTTTTCTTCCTTTCTTTACAAATGGCAACCTCGCACGCTCACGCCCATCGCGTTTCTTCTCCCCGACGTGTCCGCGCGGGCCCCGCCGGCCGTTCCCAGCACGTGCGTGCACCCACCGTCGCCTCGATCATGCCCACCCCGCATGCGTTAAATGCAATTTGTGCGCATGGCATGTCGGGTGCGATCATACCAGCACTAATGCACCGGATCCCATCAGAACTCCGCAGTTAAGCGTGCTTGGGCGAGAGTAGTACTAAGTTGGGTGACCACTTGGGAAGTCCTCGTGTTGCACCCCTTTTTTATATTTCTTCTCCCCGACGTGTCCGCGCGGGCCCCGCCGGCCGTTCCCAGCACGTGCGTGCACCCACCGTCGCCTCGATCATGCCCACCCCGCATGCGTTAAATGCAATTTGTGCGCATGGCATGTCGGGTGCGATCATACCAGCACTAATGCACCGGATCCCATCAGAACTCCGCAGTTAAGCGTGCTTGGGCGAGAGTAGTACTAAGTTGGGTGACCACTTGGGAAGTCCTCGTGTTGCACCCCTTTTTTATATTTCTTTTGCTCGTTACTTCAATTTCTCCCCGTTCTTTTCTTCCTTTCTTTACAAATGGCAACCTCGCACGCTCACGCCCATCGCGTTTCTTCTCCCCGACGTGTCCGCGCGGGCCCCGCCGGCCGTTCCCAGCACGTGCGTGCACCCACCGTCGCCTCGATCATGCCCACCCCGCATGCGTTAAATGCAATTTGTGCGCATGGCATGTCGGGTGCGATCATACCAGCACTAATGCACCGGATCCCATCAGAACTCCGCAGTTAAGCGTGCTTGGGCGAGAGTAGTACTAAGTTGGGTGACCACTTGGGAAGTCCTCGTGTTGCACCCCTTTTTTATATTTCTTCTCCCCGACGTGTCCGCGCGGGCCCCGCCGGCCGTTCCCAGCACGTGCGTGCACCCACCGTCGCCTCGATCATGCCCACCCCGCATGCGTTAAATGCAATTTGTGCGCATGGCATGTCGGGTGCGATCATACCAGCACTAATGCACCGGATCCCATCAGAACTCCGCAGTTAAGCGTGCTTGGGCGAGAGTAGTACTAAGTTGGGTGACCACTTGGGAAGTCCTCGTGTTGCACCCCTTTTTTATATTTCTTCTCCCCGACGTGTCCGCGCGGGCCCCGCCGGCCGTTCCCAGCACGTGCGTGCACCCACCGTCGCCTCGATCATGCCCACCCCGCATGCGTTAAATGCAATTTGTGCGCATGGCATGTCGGGTGCGATCATACCAGCACTAATGCACCGGATCCCATCAGAACTCCGCAGTTAAGCGTGCTTGGGCGAGAGTAGTACTAAGTTGGGTGACCACTTGGGAAGTCCTCGTGTTGCACCCCTTTTTTATATTTCTTCTCCCCGACGTGTCCGCGCGGGCCCCGCCGGCCGTTCCCAACACGTGCGTGCACCCACCGTCGCCTCGATCATGCCCACCCCGCATGCGTTAAATGCAATTTGTGCGCATGGCATGTCGGGTGCGATCATACCAGCACTAATGCACCGGATCCCATCAGAACTCCGCAGTTAAGCGTGCTTGGGCGAGAGTAGTACTAAGTTGGGTGACCACTTGGGAAGTCCTCGTGTTGCACCCCTTTTTTATATTTCTTTTGCTCGTTACTTCAATTTCTCCCCGTTCTTTTCTTCCTTTCTTTACAAATGGCAACCTCGCACGCTCACGCCCATCGCGTTTCTTCTCCCCGACGTGTCCGCGCGGGCCCCGCCGGCCGTTCCCAGCACGTGCGTGCACCCACCGTCGCCTCGATCATGCCCACCCCGCATGCGTTAAATGCAATTTGTGCGCATGGCATGTCGGGTGCGATCATACCAGCACTAATGCACCGGATCCCATCAGAACTCCGCAGTTAAGCGTGCTTGGGCTAAGCGTGCTTGGGCGAGAGTAGTACTAAGTTGGGTGACCACTTGGGAAGTCCTCGTGTTGCACCCCTTTTTTATATTTCTTCTCCCCGACGTGTCCGCGCGGGCCCCGCCGGCCGTTCCCAGCACGTGCGTGCACCCACCGTCGCCTCGATCATGCCCACCCCGCATGCGTTAAATGCAATTTGTGCGCATGGCATGTCGGGTGCGATCATACCAGCACTAATGCACCGGATCCCATCAGAACTCCGCAGTTAAGCGTGCTTGGGCGAGAGTAGTACTAAGTTGGGTGACCACTTGGGAAGTCCTCGTGTTGCACCCCTTTTTTATATTTCTTCTCCCCGACGTGTCCGCGCGGGCCCCGCCGGCCGTTCCCAGCACGTGCGTGCACCCACCGTCGCCTCGATCATGCCCACCCCGCATGCGTTAAATGCAATTTGTGCGCATGGCATGTCGGGTGCGATCATACCAGCACTAATGCACCGGATCCCATCAGAACTCCGCAGTTAAGCGTGCTTGGGCGAGAGTAGTACTAAGTTGGGTGACCACTTGGGAAGTCCTCGTGTTGCACCCCTTTTTTATATTTCTTCTCCCCGACGTGTCCGCGCGGGCCCCGCCGGCCGTTCCCAGCACGTGCGTGCACCCACCGTCGCCTCGATCATGCCCACCCCGCATGCGTTAAATGCAATTTGTGCGCATGGCATGTCGGGTGCGATCATACCAGCACTAATGCACCGGATCCCATCAGAACTCCGCAGTTAAGCGTGCTTGGGCGAGAGTAGTACTAAGTTGGGTGACCACTTGGGAAGTCCTCGTGTTGCACCCCTTTTTTATATTTCTTTTGCTCGTTACTTCAATTTCTCCCCGTTCTTTTCTTCCTTTCTTTACAAATGGCAACCTCGCACGCTCACGCCCATCGCGTTTCTTCTCCCCGACGTGTCCGCGCGGGCCCCGCCGGCCGTTCCCAGCACGTGCGTGCACCCACCGTCGCCTCGATCATGCCCACCCCGCATGCGTTAAATGCAATTTGTGCGCATGGCGTGTCGGGTGCGATCATACCAGCACTAATGCACCGGATCCCATCAGAACTCCGCAGTTAAGCGTGCTTGGGCGAGAGTAGTACTAAGTTGGGTGACCACTTGGAAAGTCCTCGTGTTGCACCCCTTTTTTATATTTCTTCTCCCCGACGTGTCCGCGCGGGCCCCGCCGGCCGTTCCCAGCACGTGCGTGCACCCACCGTCGCCTCGATCATGCCCACCCCGCATGCGTTAAATGCAATTTGTGCGCATGGCATGTCGGGTGCGATCATACCAGCACTAATGCACCGGATCCCATCAGAACTCCGCAGTTAAGCGTGCTTGGGCGAGAGTAGTACTAAGTTGGGTGACCACTTGGGAAGTCCTCGTGTTGCACCCCTTTTTTATATTTCTTTTGCTCGTTACTTCAATTTCTCCCCGTTCTTTTCTTCCTTTCTTTACAAATGGCAACCTCGCACGCTCACGCCCATCGCGTTTCTTCTCCCCGACGTGTCCGCGCGGGCCCCGCCGGCCGTTCCCAGCACGTGCGTGCACCCACCGTCGCCTCGATCATGCCCACCCCGCATGCGTTAAATGCAATTTGTGCGCATGGCATGTCGGGTGCGATCATACCAGCACTAATGCACCGGATCCCATCAGAACTCCGCAGTTAAGCGTGCTTGGGCGAGAGTAGTACTAAGTTGGGTGACCACTTGGGAAGTCCTCGTGTTGCACCCCTTTTTTATATTTCTTCTCCCCGACGTGTCCGCGCGGGCCCCGCCGGCCGTTCCCAGCACGTGCGTGCACCCACCGTCGCCTCGATCATGCCCACCCCGCATGCGTTAAATGCAATTTGTGCGCATGGCATGTCGGGTGCGATCATACCAGCACTAATGCACCGGATCCCATCAGAACTCCGCAGTTAAGCGTGCTTGGGCGAGAGTAGTACTAAGTTGGGTGACCACTTGGGAAGTCCTCGTGTTGCACCCCTTTTTTATATTTCTTTTGCTCGTTACTTCAATTTCTCCCCGTTCTTTTCTTCCTTTCTTTACAAATGGCAACCTCGCACGCTCACGCCCATCGCGTTTCTTCTCCCCGACGTGTCCGCGCGGGCCCCGCCGGCCGTTCCCAGCACGTGCGTGCACCCACCGTCGCCTCGATCATGCCCACCCCGCATGCGTTAAATGCAATTTGTGCCATTTTTTATATTTCTTTTGCTCGTTACTTCAATTTCTCCCCGTTCTTTTCTTCCTTTCTTTACAAATGGCAACCTCGCACGCTCACGCCCATCGCGTTTCTTCTCCCCGACGTGTCCGCGCGGGCCCCGCCGGCCGTTCCCAGCACGTGCGTGCACCCACCGTCGCCTCGATCATGCCCACCCCGCATGCGTTAAATGCAATTTGTGCGCATGGCATGTCGGGTGCGATCATACCAGCACTAATGCACCGGATCCCATCAGAACTCCGCAGTTAAGCGTGCTTGGGCGAGAGTAGTACTAAGTTGGGTGACCACTTGGGAAGTCCTCGTGTTGCACCCCTTTTTTATATTTCTTCTCCCCGACGTGTCCGCGCGGGCCCCGCCGGCCGTTCCCAGCACGTGCGTGCACCCACCGTCGCCTCGATCATGCCCACCCCGCATGCGTTAAATGCAATTTGTGCGCATGGCATGTCGGGTGCGATCATACCAGCACTAATGCATCGGATCCCATCAGAACTCCGCAGTTAAGCGTGCTTGGGCGAGAGTAGTACTAAGTTGGGTGACCACTTGGGAAGTCCTCGTGTTGCACCCCTTTTTTATATTTCTTTTGCTCGTTACTTCAATTTCTCCCCGTTCTTTTCTTCCTTTCTTTACAAATGGCAACCTCGCACGCTCACGCCCATCGCGTTTCTTCTCCCCGACGTGTCCGCGCGGGCCCCGCCGGCCGTTCCCAGCACGTGCGTGCACCCACCGTCGCCTCGATCATGCCCACCCCGCATGCGTTAAATGCAATTTGTGCGCATGGCATGTCGGGTGCGATCATACCAGCACTAATGCACCGGATCCCATCAGAACTCCGCAGTTAAGCGTGCTTGGGCGAGAGTAGTACTAAGTTGGGTGACCACTTGGGAAGTCCTCGTGTTGCACCCCTTTTTTATATTTCTTCTCCCCGACGTGTCCGCGCGGGCCCCGCCGGCCGTTCCCAGCACGTGCGTGCACCCACCGTCGCCTCGATCATGCCCACCCCGCATGCGTTAAATGCAATTTGTGCGCATGGCATGTCGAGTGCGATCATACCAGCACTAATGCACCGGATCCCATCAGAACTCCGCAGTTAAGCGTGCTTGGGCGAGAGTAGTACTAAGTTGGGTGACCACTTGGGAAGTCCTCGTGTTGCACCCCTTTTTTATATTTCTTTTGCTCGTTACTTCAATTTCTCCCCGTTCTTTTCTTCCTTTCTTTACAAATGGCAACCTCGCACGCTCACGCCCATCGCGTTTCTTCTCCCCGACGTGTCCGCGCGGGCCCCGCCGGCCGTTCCCAGCACGTGCGTGCACCCACCGTCGCCTCGATCATGCCCACCCCGCATGCGTTAAATGCAATTTGTGCCATTTTTTATATTTCTTTTGCTCGTTACTTCAATTTCTCCCCGTTCTTTTCTTCCTTTCTTTACAAATGGCAACCTCGCACGCTCACGCCCATCGCGTTTCTTCTCCCCGACGTGTCCGCGCGGGCCCCGCCGGCCGTTCCCAGCACGTGCGTGCACCCACCGTCGCCTCGATCATGCCCACCCCGCATGCGTTAAATGCAATTTGTGCGCATGGCATGTCGGGTGCGATCATACCAGCACTAATGCACCGGATCCCATCAGAACTCCGCAGTTAAGCGTGCTTGGGCGAGAGTAGTACTAAGTTGGGTGACCACTTGGGAAGTCCTCGTGTTGCACCCCTTTTTTATATTTCTTCTCCCCGACGTGTCCGCGCGGGCCCCGCCGGCCGTTCCCAGCACGTGCGTGCACCCACCGTCGCCTCGATCATGCCCACCCCGCATGCGTTAAATGCAATTTGTGCGCATGGCATGTCGGGTGCGATCATACCAGCACTAATGCACCGGATCCCATCAGAACTCCGCAGTTAAGCGTGCTCGGGCGAGAGTAGTACTAAGTTGGGTGACCACTTGGGAAGTCCTCGTGTTGCACCCCTTTTTTATATTTCTTTTGCTCGTTACTTCAATTTCTCCCCGTTCTTTTCTTCCTTTCTTTACAAATGGCAACCTCGCACGCTCACGCCCATCGCGTTTCTTCTCCCCGACGTGTCCGCGCGGGCCCCGCCGGCCGTTCCCAGCACGTGCGTGCACCCACCGTCGCCTCGATCATGCCCACCCCGCATGCGTTAAATGCAATTTGTGCGCATGGCATGTCGGGTGCGATCATACCAGCACTAATGCACCGGATCCCATCAGAACTCCGCAGTTAAGCGTGCTTGGGCGAGAGTAGTACTAAGTTGGGTGACCACTTGGGAAGTCCTCGTGTTGCACCCTTTTTTTATATTTCTTCTCCCCGACGTGTCCGCGCGGGCCCCGCCGGCCGTTCCCAGCACGTGCGTGCACCCACCGTCGCCTCGATCATGCCCACCCCGCATGCGTTAAATGCAATTTGTGCGCATGGCATGTCGGGTGCGATCATACCAGCACTAATGCACCGGATCCCATCAGAACTCCGCAGTTAAGCGTGCTTGGGCGAGAGTAGTACTAAGTTGGGTGACCACTTGGGAAGTCCTCGTGTTGCACCCCTTTTTTATATTTCTTCTCCCCGACGTGTCCGCGCGGGCCCCGCCGGCCGTTCCCAGCACGTGCGTGCACCCACCGTCGCCTCGATCATGCCCACCCCGCATGCGTTAAATGCAATTTGTGCGCATGGCATGTCGGGTGCGATCATACCAGCACTAATGCACCGGATCCCATCAGAACTCCGCAGTTAAGCGTGCTTGGGCGAGAGTAGTACTAAGTTGGGTGACCACTTGGGAAGTCCTCGTGTTGCACCCCTTTTTTATATTTCTTTTGCTCGTTACTTCAATTTCTCCCCGTTCTTTTCTTCCTTTCTTTACAAATGGCAACCTCGCACGCTCACGCCCATCGCGTTTCTTCTCCCCGACGTGTCCGCGCGGGCCCCGCCGGCCGTTCCCAGCACGTGCGTGCACCCACCGTCGCCTCGATCATGCCCACCCCGCATGCGTTAAATGCAATTTGTGCGCATGGCATGTCGGGTGCGATCATACCAGCACTAATGCACCGGATCCCATCAGAACTCCGCAGTTAAGCGTGCTTGGGCGAGAGTAGTACTAAGTTGGGTGACCACTTGGGAAGTCCTCGTGTTGCACCCCTTTTTTATATTTCTTTTGCTCGTTACTTCAATTTCTCCCCGTTCTTTTCTTCCTTTCTTTACAAATGGCAACCTCGCACGCTCAAGCCCATCGCGTTTCTTCTCCCCAACGTGTCCGCGCGGGCCCCGCCGGCCGTTCCCAGCACGTGCGTGCACCCACCGTCGCCTCGATCATGCCCACCCCGCATGCGTTAAATGCAATTTGTGCGCATGGCATGTCGGGTGCGATCATACCAGCACTAATGCACCGGATCCCATCAGAACTCCGCAGTTAAGCGTGCTTGGGCGAGAGTAGTACTAAGTTGGGTGACCACTTGGGAAGTCCTCGTGTTGCACCCCTTTTTTATATTTCTTTTGCTCGTTACTTCAATTTCTCCCCGTTCTTTTCTTCCTTTCTTTACAAATGGCAACCTCGCACGCTCACGCCCATCGCGTTTCTTCTCCCCGACGTGTCCGCGCGGGCCCCGCCGGCCGTTCCCAGCACGTGCGTGCACCCACCGTCGCCTCGATCATGCCCACCCCGCATGCGTTAAATGCAATTTGTGCGCATGGCATGTCGGGTGCGATCATACCAGCACTAATGCACCGGATCCCATCAGAACTCCGCAGTTAAGCGTGCTTGGGCGAGAGTAGTACTAAGTTGGGTGACCACTTGGGAAGTCCTCGTGTTGCACCCCTTTTTTATATTTCTTCTCCCCGACGTGTCCGCGTGGGCCCCGCCGGCCGTTCCCAGCACGTGCGTGCACCCACCATCGCCTCGATCATGCCCACCCCGCATGCGTTAAATGCAATTTGTGCGCATGGCATGTCGGGTGCGATCATACCAGCACTAATGCACCGGATCCCATCAGAACTCCGCAGTTAAGCGTGCTTGGGCGAGAGTAGTACTAAGTTGGGTGACCACTTGGGAAGTCCTCGTGTTGCACCCCTTTTTTATATTTCTTTTGCTCGTTACTTCAATTTCTCCCCGTTCTTTTCTTCCTTTCTTTACAAATGGCAACCTCGCACGCTCACGCCCATCGCGTTTCTTCTCCCCGACGTGTCCGCGCGGGCCCCGCCGGCCGTTCCCAGCACGTGCGTGCACCCACCGTCGCCTCGATCATGCCCACCCCGCATGCGTTAAATGCAATTTGTGCGCATGGCATGTCGGGTGCGATCATACCAGCACTAATGCACCGGATCCCATCAGAACTCCGCAGTTAAGCGTGCTTGGGCGAGAGTAGTACTAAGTTGGGTGACCACTTGGGAAGTCCTCGTGTTGCACCCCTTTTTTATATTTCTTCTCCCCGACGTGTCCGCGCGGGCCCCGCCGGCCGTTCCCAGCACGTGCGTGCACCCACCGTCGCCTCGATCATGCCCACCCCGCATGCGTTAAATGCAATTTGTGCGCATGGCATGTCGGGTGCGATCATACCAGCACTAATGCACCGGATCCCATCAGAACTCCGCAGTTAAGCGTGCTTGGGCGAGAGTAGTACTAAGTTGGGTGACCACTTGGGAAGTCCTCGTGTTGCACCCCTTTTTTATATTTCTTCTCCCCGACGTGTCCGCGCGGGCCCCGCCGGCCGTTCCCAGCACGTGCGTGCACCCACCGTCGCCTCGATCATGCCCACCCCGCATGCGTTAAATGCAATTTGTGCGCATGGCATGTCGGGTGCGATCATACCAGCACTAATGCACCGGATCCCATCAGAACTCCGCAGTTAAGCGTGCTTGGGCGAGAGTAGTACTAAGTTGGGTGACCACTTGGGAAGTCCTCGTGTTGCACCCCTTTTTTATATTTCTTTTGCTCGTTACTTCAATTTCTCCCCGTTCTTTTCTTCCTTTCTTTACAAATGGCAACCTCGCACGCTCACGCCCATCGCGTTTCTTCTCCCCGACGTGTCCGCGCGGGCCCCGCCGGCCGTTCCCAGCACGTGCGTGCACCCACCGTCGCCTCGATCATGCCCACCCCGCATGCGTTAAATGCAATTTGTGCGCATGGCATGTTGGGTGCGATCATACCAGCACTAATGCACTGGATCCCATCAGAACTCCGCAGTTAAGCGTGCTTGGGCGAGAGTAGTACTAAGTTGGGTGACCACTTGGGAAGTCCTCGTGTTGCACCCCTTTTTTATATTTCTTCTCCCCGACGTGTCCGCGCGGGCCCCGCCGGCCGTTCCCAGCACGTGCGTGCACCCACCGTCGCCTCGATCATGCCCACCCCGCATGCGTTAAATGCAATTTGTGCGCATGGCATGTCGGGTGCGATCATACCAGCACTAATGCACCGGATCCCATCAGAACTCCGCAGTTAAGCGTGCTTGGGCGAGAGTAGTACTAAGTTGGGTGACCACTTGGGAAGTCCTCGTGTTGCACCCCTTTTTTATATTTCTTTTGCTCGTTACTTCAATTTCTCCCCGTTCTTTTCTTCCTTTCTTTACAAATGGCAACCTCGCACGCTCAAGCCCATCGCGTTTCTTCTCCCCAACGTGTCCGCGCGGGCCCCGCCGGCCGTTCCCAGCACGTGCGTGCACCCACCGTCGCCTCGATCATGCCCACCCCGCATGCGTTAAATGCAATTTGTGCGCATGGCATGTCGGGTGCGATCATACCAGCACTAATGCACCGGATCCCATCAGAACTCCGCAGTTAAGCGTGCTTGGGCGAGA
The DNA here is from genome assembly GCF_057944985.1 of Cucurbita pepo subsp. pepo. NCBI lineage: Eukaryota > Viridiplantae > Streptophyta > Magnoliopsida > Cucurbitales > Cucurbitaceae > Cucurbita > Cucurbita pepo. The sequence continues at coordinate 9,676,648 of NC_141798.1, forward strand.
GTAGTACTAAGTTGGGTGACCACTTGGGAAGTCCTCGTGTTGCACCCCTTTTTTATATTTCTTTTGCTCGTTACTTCAATTTCTCCCCGTTCTTTTCTTCCTTTCTTTACAAATGGCAACCTCGCACGCTCACGCCCATCGCGTTTCTTCTCCCCGACGTGTCCGCGCGGGCCCCGCCGGCCGTTCCCAGCACGTGCGTGCACCCACCGTCGCCTCGATCATGCCCACCCCGCATGCGTTAAATGCAATTTGTGCGCATGGCATGTCGGGTGCGATCATACCAACACTAATGCACCGGATCCCATCAGAACTCCGCAGTTAAGCGTGCTTGGGCGAGAGTAGTACTAAGTTGGGTGACCACTTGGGAAGTCCTCGTGTTGCACCCCTTTTTTATATTTCTTCTCCCCGACGTGTCCGCGCGGGCCCCGCCGGCCGTTCCCAGCACGTGCGTGCACCCACCATCGCCTCGATCATGCCCACCCCGCATGCGTTAAATGCAATTTGTGCGCATGGCATGTCGGGTGCGATCATACCAGCACTAATGCACCGGATCCCATCAGAACTCCGCAGTTAAGCGTGCTTGGGCGAGAGTAGTACTAAGTTGGGTGACCACTTGGGAAGTCCTCGTGTTGCACCCCTTTTTTATATTTCTTTTGCTCGTTACTTCAATTTCTCCCCGTTCTTTTCTTCCTTTCTTTACAAATGGCAACCTCGCACGCTCACGCCCATCGCGTTTCTTCTCCCCGACGTGTCCGCGCGGGCCCCGCCGGCCGTTCCCAGCACGTGCGTGCACCCACCGTCGCCTCGATCATGCCCACCCCGCATGCGTTAAATGCAATTTGTGCGCATGGCATGTCGGGTGCGATCATACCAGCACTAATGCACCGGATCCCATCAGAACTCCGCAGTTAAGCGTGCTTGGGCGAGAGTAGTACTAAGTTGGGTGACCACTTGGGAAGTCCTCGTGTTGCACCCCTTTTTTATATTTCTTCTCCCCGACGTGTCCGCGCGGGCCCCGCCGGCCGTTCCCAGCACGTGCGTGCACCCACCGTCGCCTCGATCATGCCCACCCCGCATGCGTTAAATGCAATTTGTGCGCATGGCATGTCGGGTGCGATCATACCAGCACTAATGCACCGGATCCCATCAGAACTCCGCAGTTAAGCGTGCTTGGGCGAGAGTAGTACTAAGTTGGGTGACCACTTGGGAAGTCCTCGTGTTGCACCCCTTTTTTATATTTCTTCTCCCCGACGTGTCCGCGCGGGCCCCGCCGGCCGTTCCCAGCACGTGCGTGCACCCACCGTCGCCTCGATCATGCCCACCCCGCATGCGTTAAATGCAATTTGTGCGCATGGCATGTCGGGTGCGATCATACCAGCACTAATGCACCGGATCCCATCAGAACTCCGCAGTTAAGCGTGCTTGGGCGAGAGTAGTACTAAGTTGGGTGACCACTTGGGAAGTCCTCGTGTTGCACCCCTTTTTTATATTTCTTTTGCTCGTTACTTCAATTTCTCCCCGTTCTTTTCTTCCTTTCTTTACAAATGGCAACCTCGCACGCTCACGCCCATCGCGTTTCTTCTCCCCGACGTGTCCGCGCGGGCCCCGCCGGCCGTTCCCAGCACGTGCGTGCACCCACCGTCGCCTCGATCATGCCCACCCCGCATGCGTTAAATGCAATTTGTGCGCATGGCATGTCGGGTGCGATCATACCAGCACTAATGCACCGGATCCCATCAGAACTCCGCAGTTAAGCGTGCTTGGGCGAGAGTAGTACTAAGTTGGGTGACCACTTGGGAAGTCCTCGTGTTGCACCCCTTTTTTATATTTCTTCTCCCCGACGTGTCCGCGCGGGCCCCGCCGGCCGTTCCCAGCACGTGCGTGCACCCACCGTCGCCTCGATCATGCCCACCCCGCATGCGTTAAATGCAATTTGTGCGCATGGCATGTCAGGTGCGATCATACCAGCACTAATGCACCGGATCCCATCAGAACTCCGCAGTTAAGCGTGCTTGGGCGAGAGTAGTACTAAGTTGGGTGACCACTTGGGAAGTCCTCGTGTTGCACCCCTTTTTTATATTTCTTCTCCCCGACGTGTCCGCGCGGGCCCCGCCGGCCGTTCCCAGCACGTGCGTGCACCCACCGTCGCCTCGATCATGCCCACCCCGCATGCGTTAAATGCAATTTGTGCGCATGGCATGTCGGGTGCGATCATACCAGCACTAATGCACCGGATCCCATCAGAACTCCGCAGTTAAGCGTGCTTGGGCGAGAGTAGTACTAAGTTGGGTGACCACTTGGGAAGTCCTCGTGTTGCACCCCTTTTTTATATTTCTTTTGCTCGTTACTTCAATTTCTCCCCGTTCTTTTCTTCCTTTCTTTACAAATGGCAACCTCGCACGCTCACGCCCATCGCGTTTCTTCTCCCCGACGTGTCCGCGCGGGCCCCGCCGGCCGTTCCCAGCACGTGCGTGCACCCACCGTCGCCTCGATCATGCCCACCCCGCATGCGTTAAATGCAATTTGTGCGCATGGCATGTCGGGTGCGATCATACCAGCACTAATGCACCGGATCCCATCAGAACTCCGCAGTTAAGCGTGCTTGGGCGAGAGTAGTACTAAGTTGGGTGACCACTTGGGAAGTCCTCGTGTTGCACCCCTTTTTTATATTTCTTCTCCCCGACGTGTCCGCGCGGGCCCCGCCGGCCGTTCCCAGCACGTGCGTGCACCCACCGTCGCCTCGATCATGCCCACCCCGCATGCGTTAAATGCAATTTGTGCGCATGGCATGTCGGGTGCGATCATACCAGCACTAATGCACCGGATCCCATCAGAACTCCGCAGTTAAGCGTGCTTGGGCGAGAGTAGTACTAAGTTGGGTGACCACTTGGGAAGTCCTCGTGTTGCACCCCTTTTTTATATTTCTTTTGCTCGTTACTTCAATTTCTCCCCGTTCTTTTCTTCCTTTCTTTACAAATGGCAACCTCGCACGCTCACGCCCATCGCGTTTCTTCTCCCCGACGTGTCCGCGCGGGCCCCGCCGGCCGTTCCCAGCACGTGCGTGCACCCACCGTCGCCTCGATCATGCCCACCCCGCATGCGTTAAATGCAATTTGTGCGCATGGCATGTCGGGTGCGATCATACCAGCACTAATGCACCGGATCCCATCAGAACTCCGCAGTTAAGCGTGCTTGGGCGAGAGTAGTACTAAGTTTGGTGACCACTTGGGAAGTCCTCGTGTTGCACCCCTTTTTTATATTTCTTCTCCCCGACGTGTCCGCGCGGGCCCCGCCGGCCGTTCCCAGCACGTGCGTGCACCCACCGTCGCCTCGATCATGCCCACCCCGCATGCGTTAAATGCAATTTGTGCGCATGGCATGTCGGGTGCGATCATACCAGCACTAATGCACCGGATCCCATCAGAACTCCGCAGTTAAGCGTGCTTGGGCGAGAGTAGTACTAAGTTGGGTGACCACTTGGGAAGTCCTCGTGTTGCACCCCTTTTTTATATTTCTTCTCCCCGACGTGTCCGCGCGGGCCCCGCCGGCCGTTCCCAGCACGTGCGTGCACCCACCGTCGCCTCGATCATGCCCACCCCGCATGCGTTAAATGCAATTTGTGCGCATGGCATGTCGGGTGCGATCATACCAGCACTAATGCACCGGATCCCATCAGAACTCCGCAGTTAAGCGTGCTTGGGCGAGAGTAGTACTAAGTTGGGTGACCACTTGGGAAGTCCTCGTGTTGCACCCCTTTTTTATATTTCTTTTGCTCGTTACTTCAATTTCTCCCCGTTCTTTTCTTCCTTTCTTTACAAATGGCAACCTCGCACGCTCACGCCCATCGCGTTTCTTCTCCCCGACGTGTCCGCGCGGGCCCCGCCGGCCGTTCCCAGCACGTGCGTGCACCCACCGTCGCCTCGATCATGCCCACCCCGCATGCGTTAAATGCAATTTGTGCGCATGGCATGTCGGGTGCGATCATACCAGCACTAATGCACCGGATCCCATCAGAACTCCGCAGTTAAGCGTGCTTGGGCGAGAGTAGTACTAAGTTGGGTGACCACTTGGGAAGTCCTCGTGTTGCACCCCTTTTTTATATTTCTTCTCCCCGACGTGTCCGCGCGGGCCCCGCCGGCCGTTCCCAGCACGTGCGTGCACCCACCGTCGCCTCGATCATGCCCACCCCGCATGCGTTAAATGCAATTTGTGCGCATGGCATGTTGGGTGCGATCATACCAGCACTAATGCACCGGATCCCATCAGAACTCCGCAGTCAAGCGTGCTTGGGCGAGAGTAGTACTAAGTTGGGTGACCACTTGGGAAGTCCTCGTGTTGCACCCCTTTTTTATATTTCTTCTCCCCGACGGGTCCGCGCGGGCCCCGCCGGCCGTTCCCAGCACGTGCGTGCACCCACCGTCGCCTCGATCATGCCCACCCCGCATGCGTTAAATGCAATTTGTGCGCATGGCATGTCGGGTGCGATCATACCAGCACTAATGCACCGGATCCCATCAGAACTCCGCAGTTAAGCGTGCTTGGGCGAGAGTAGTACTAAGTTGGGTGACCACTTGGGAAGTCCTCGTGTTGCACCCCTTTTTTATATTTCTTTTGCTCGTTACTTCAATTTCTCCCCGTTCTTTTCTTCCTTTCTTTACAAATGGCAACCTCGCACGCTCACGCCCATCGCGTTTCTTCTCCCCGACGTGTCCGCGCGGGCCCCGCCGGCCGTTCCCAGCACGTGCGTGCACCCACCGTCGCCTCGATCATGCCCACCCCGCATGCGTTAAATGCAATTTGTGCGCATGGCATGTCGGGTGCGATCATACCAGCACTAATGCACCGGATCCCATCAGAACTCCGCAGTTAAGCGTGCTTGGGCGAGAGTAGTACTAAGTTGGGTGACCACTTGGGAAGTCCTCGTGTTGCACCCCTTTTTTATATTTCTTCTCCCCGACGTGTCCGCGCGGGCCCCGCCGGCCGTTCCCAGCACGTGCGTGCACCCACCGTCGCCTCGATCATGCCCACCCCGCATGCGTTAAATGCAATTTGTGCGCATGGCATGTCGGGTGCGATCATACCAGCACTAATGCACCGGATCCCATCAGAACTCCGCAGTTAAGCGTGCTTGGGCGAGAGTAGTACTAAGTTGGGTGACCACTTGGGAAGTCCTCGTGTTGCACCCCTTTTTTATATTTCTTTTGCTCGTTACTTCAATTTCTCCCCGTTCTTTTCTTCCTTTCTTTACAAATGGCAACCTCGCACGCTCACGCCCATCGCGTTTCTTCTCCCCGACGTGTCCGCGCGGGCCCCGCCGGCCGTTCCCAGCACGTGCGTGCACCCACCGTCGCCTCGATCATGCCCACCCCGCATGCGTTAAATGCAATTTGTGCGCATGGCATGTCGGGTGCGATCATACCAGCACTAATGCACCGGATCCCATCAGAACTCCGCAGTTAAGCGTGCTTGGGCGAGAGTAGTACTAAGTTGGGTGACCACTTGGGAAGTCCTCGTGTTGCACCCCTTTTTTATATTTCTTCTCCCCGACGTGTCCGCGCGGGCCCCGCCGGCCGTTCCCAGCACGTGCGTGCACCCACCGTCGCCTCGATCATGCCCACCCCGCATGCGTTAAATGCAATTTGTGCGCATGGCATGTCGGGTGCGATCATACCAGCACTAATGCACCGGATCCCATCAGAACTCCGCAGTTAAGCGTGCTTGGGCGAGAGTAGTACTAAGTTGGGTGACCACTTGGGAAGTCCTCGTGTTGCACCCCTTTTTTATATTTCTTCTCCCCGACGTGTCCGCGCGGGCCCCGCCGGCCGTTCCCAGCACGTGCGTGCACCCACCGTCGCCTCGATCATGCCCACCCCGCATGCGTTAAATGCAATTTGTGCGCATGGCATGTCGGGTGCGATCATACCAGCACTAATGCACCGGATCCCATCAGAACTCCGCAGTTAAGCGTGCTTGGGCGAGAGTAGTACTAAGTTGGGTGACCACTTGGGAAGTCCTCGTGTTGCACCCCTTTTTTATATTTCTTCTCCCCGACGTGTCCGCGCGGGCCCCGCCGGCCGTTCCCAGCACGTGCGTGCACCCACCGTCGCCTCGATCATGCCCACCCCGCATGCGTTAAATGCAATTTGTGCGCATGGCATGTCGGGTGCGATCATACCAGCACTAATGCACCGGATCCCATCAGAACTCCGCAGTTAAGCGTGCTTGGGCGAGAGTAGTACTAAGTTGGGTGACCACTTGGGAAGTCCTCGTGTTGCACCCCTTTTTTATATTTCTTTTGCTCGTTACTTCAATTTCTCCCCGTTCTTTTCTTCCTTTCTTTACAAATGGCAACCTCGCACGCTCACGCCCATCGCGTTTCTTCTCCCCGACGTGTCCGCGCGGGCCCCGCCGGCCGTTCCCAGCACGTGCGTGCACCCACCGTCGCCTCGATCATGCCCACCCCGCATGCGTTAAATGCAATTTGTGCGCATGGCATGTCGGGTGCGATCATACCAGCACTAATGCACCGGATCCCATCAGAACTCCGCAGTTAAGCGTGCTTGGGCGAGAGTAGTACTAAGTTGGGTGACCACTTGGGAAGTCCTCGTGTTGCACCCCTTTTTTATATTTCTTTTGCTCGTTACTTCAATTTCTCCCCGTTCTTTTCTTCCTTTCTTTACAAATGGCAACCTCGCACGCTCACGCCCATCGCGTTTCTTCTCCCCGACGTGTCCGCGCGGGCCCCGCCGGCCGTTCCCAGCACGTGCGTGCACCCACCGTCGCCTCGATCATGCCCACCCCGCATGCGTTAAATGCAATTTGTGCGCATGGCATGTCGGGTGCGATCATACCAGCACTAATGCACCGGATCCCATCAGAACTCCGCAGTTAAGCGTGCTTGGGCGAGAGTAGTACTAAGTTGGGTGACCACTTGGGAAGTCCTCGTGTTGCACCCCTTTTTTATATTTCTTCTCCCCGACGTGTCCGCGCGGGCCCCGCCGGCCGTTCCCAGCACGTGCGTGCACCCACCGTCGCCTCGATCATGCCCACCCCGCATGCGTTAAATGCAATTTGTGCGCATGGCATGTCGGGTGCGATCATACCAGCACTAATGCACCGGATCCCATCAGAACTCCGCAGTTAAGCGTGCTTGGGCGAGAGTAGTACTAAGTTGGGTGACCACTTGGGAAGTCCTCGTGTTGCACCCCTTTTTTATATTTCTTTTGCTCGTTACTTCAATTTCTCCCCGTTCTTTTCTTCCTTTCTTTACAAATGGCAACCTCGCACGCTCACGCCCATCGCGTTTCTTCTCCCCGACGTGTCCGCGCGGGCCCCGCCGGCCGTTCCCAGCACGTGCGTGCACCCACCGTCGCCTCGATCATGCCCACCCCGCATGCGTTAAATGCAATTTGTGCGCATGGCATGTCGGGTGCGATCATACCAGCACTAATGCACCGGATCCCATCAGAACTCCGCAGTTAAGCGTGCTTGGGCGAGAGTAGTACTAAGTTGGGTGACCACTTGGGAAGTCCTCGTGTTGCACCCCTTTTTTATATTTCTTCTCCCCGACGTGTCCGCGCGGGCCCCGCCGGCCGTTCCCAGCACGTGCGTGCACCCACCGTCGCCTCGATCATGCCCACCCCGCATGCGTTAAATGCAATTTGTGCGCATGGCATGTCGGGTGCGATCATACCAGCACTAATGCACCGGATCCCATCAGAACTCCGCAGTTAAGCGTGCTTGGGCGAGAGTAGTACTAAGTTGGGTGACCACTTGGGAAGTCCTCGTGTTGCACCCCTTTTTTATATTTCTTTTGCTCGTTACTTCAATTTCTCCCCGTTCTTTTCTTCCTTTCTTTACAAATGGCAACCTCGCACGCTCACGCCCATCGCGTTTCTTCTCCCCGACGTGTCCGCGCGGGCCCCGCCGGCCGTTCCCAGCACGTGCGTGCACCCACCGTCGCCTCGATCATGCCCACCCCGCATGCGTTAAATGCAATTTGTGCGCATGGCATGTCGGGTGCGATCATACCAGCACTAATGCACCGGATCCCATCAGAACTCCGCAGTTAAGCGTGCTTGGGCGAGAGTAGTACTAAGTTGGGTGACCACTTGGGAAGTCCTCGTGTTGCACCCCTTTTTTATATTTCTTCTCCCCGACGTGTCCGCGCGGGCCCCGCCGGCCGTTCCCAGCACGTGCGTGCACCCACCGTCGCCTCGATCATGCCCACCCCGCATGCGTTAAATGCAATTTGTGCGCATGGCATGTCGGGTGCGATCATACCAGCACTAATGCACCGGATCCCATCAGAACTCCGCAGTTAAGCGTGCTTGGGCGAGAGTAGTACTAAGTTGGGTGTTGCACCCCTTTTTTATATTTCTTTTGCTCGTTACTTCAATTTCTCCCCGTTCTTTTCTTCCTTTCTTTACAAATGGCAACCTCGCACGCTCACGCCCATCGCGTTTCTTCTCCCCGACGTGTCCGCGCGGGCCCCGCCGGCCGTTCCCAGCACGTGCGTGCACCCACCGTCGCCTCGATCATGCCCACCCCGCATGCGTTAAATGCAATTTGTGCGCATGGCATGTCGGGTGCGATCATACCAGCACTAATGCACCGGATCCCATCAGAACTCCGCAGTTAAGCGTGCTTGGGCGAGAGTAGTACTAAGTTGGGTGACCACTTGGGAAGTCCTCGTGTTGCACCCCTTTTTTATATTTCTTCTCCCCGACGTGTCCGCGCGGGCCCCGCCGGCCGTTCCCAGCACGTGCGTGCACCCACCGTCGCCTCGATCATGCCCACCCCGCATGCGTTAAATGCAATTTGTGCGCATGGCATGTCGGGTGCGATCATACCAGCACTAATGCACCGGATCCCATCAGAACTCCGCAGTTAAGCGTGCTTGGGCGAGAGTAGTACTAAGTTGGGTGACCACTTGGGAAGTCCTCGTGTTGCACCCCTTTTTTATATTTCTTCTCCCCGACGTGTCCGCGCGGGCCCCGCCGGCCGTTCCCAGCACGTGCGTGCACCCACCGTCGCCTCGATCATGCCCACCCCGCATGCGTTAAATGCAATTTGTGCGCATGGCATGTCGGGTGCGATCATACCAGCACTAATGCACCGGATCCCATCAGAACTCCGCAGTTAAGCGTGCTTGGGCGAGAGTAGTACTAAGTTGGGTGACCACTTGGGAAGTCCTCGTGTTGCACCCCTTTTTTATATTTCTTTTGCTCGTTACTTCAATTTCTCCCCGTTCTTTTCTTCCTTTCTTTACAAATGGCAACCTCGCACGCTCACGCCCATCGCGTTTCTTCTCCCCGACGTGTCCGCGCGGGCCCCGCCGGCCGTTCCCAGCACGTGCGTGCACCCACCGTCGCCTCGATCATGCCCACCCCGCATGCGTTAAATGCAATTTGTGCGCATGGCATGTCGGGTGCGATCATACCAGCACTAATGCACCGGATCCCATCAGAACTCCGCAGTTAAGCGTGCTTGGGCGAGAGTAGTACTAAGTTGGGTGACCACTTGGGAAGTCCTCGTGTTGCACCCCTTTTTTATATTTCTTCTCCCCGACGTGTCCGCGCGGGCCCCGCCGGCCGTTCCCAGCACGTGCGTGCACCCACCGTCGCCTCGATCATGCCCACCCCGCATGCGTTAAATGCAATTTGTGCGCATGGCATGTCGGGTGCGATCATACCAGCACTAATGCACCGGATCCCATCAGAACTCCGCAGTTAAGCGTGCTTGGGCGAGAGTAGTACTAAGTTGGGTGACCACTTGGGAAGTCCTCGTGTTGCACCCCTTTTTTATATTTCTTTTGCTCGTTACTTCAATTTCTCCCCGTTCTTTTCTTCCTTTCTTTACAAATGGCAACCTCGCACGCTCACGCCCATCGCGTTTCTTCTCCCCGACGTGTCCGCGCGGGCCCCGCCGGCCGTTCCCAGCACGTGCGTGCACCCACCGTCGCCTCGATCATGCCCACCCCGCATGCGTTAAATGCAATTTGTGCGCATGGCATGTCGGGTGCGATCATACCAGCACTAATGCACCGGATCCCATCAGAACTCCGCAGTTAAGCGTGCTTGGGCGAGAGTAGTACTAAGTTGGGTGACCACTTGGGAAGTCCTCGTGTTGCACCCCTTTTTTATATTTCTTCTCCCCGACGTGTCCGCGCGGGCCCCGCCGGCCGTTCCCAGCACGTGCGTGCACCCACCGTCGCCTCGATCATGCCCACCCCGCATGCGTTAAATGCAATTTGTGCGCATGGCATGTCGGGTGCGATCATACCAGCACTAATGCACCGGATCCCATCAGAACTCCGCAGTTAAGCGTGCTTGGGCGAGAGTAGTACTAAGTTGGGTGACCACTTGGGAAGTCCTCGTGTTGCACCCCTTTTTTATATTTCTTTTGCTCGTTACTTCAATTTCTCCCCGTTCTTTTCTTCCTTTCTTTACAAATGGCAACCTCGCACGCTCACGCCCATCGCGTTTCTTCTCCCCGACGTGTCCGCGCGGGCCCCGCCGGCCGTTCCCAGCACGTGCGTGCACCCACCGTCGCCTCGATCATGCCCACCCCGCATGCGTTAAATGCAATTTGTGCGCATGGCATGTCGGGTGCGATCATACCAGCACTAATGCACCGGATCCCATCAGAACTCCGCAGTTAAGCGTGCTTGGGCGAGAGTAGTACTAAGTTGGGTGACCACTTGGGAAGTCCTCGTGTTGCACCCCTTTTTTATATTTCTTCTCCCCGACGTGTCCGCGCGGGCCCCGCCGGCCGTTCCCAGCACGTGCGTGCACCCACCGTCGCCTCGATCATGCCCACCCCGCATGCGTTAAATGCAATTTGTGCGCATGGCATGTCGGGTGCGATCATACCAGCACTAATGCACCGGATCCCATCAGAACTCCGCAGTTAAGCGTGCTTGGGCGAGAGTAGTACTAAGTTGGGTGACCACTTGGGAAGTCCTCGTGTTGCACCCCTTTTTTATATTTCTTTTGCTCGTTACTTCAATTTCTCCCCGTTCTTTTCTTCCTTTCTTTACAAATGGCAACCTCGCACGCTCACGCCCATCGCGTTTCTTCTCCCCGACGTGTCCGCGCGGGCCCCGCCGGCCGTTCCCAGCACGTGCGTGCACCCACCGTCGCCTCGATCATGCCCACCCCGCATGCGTTAAATGCAATTTGTGCGCATGGCATGTCGGGTGCGATCATACCAGCACTAATGCACCGGATCCCATCAGAACTCCGCAGTTAAGCGTGCTTGGGCGAGAGTAGTACTAAGTTGGGTGACCACTTGGGAAGTCCTCGTGTTGCACCCCTTTTTTATATTTCTTCTCCCCGACGTGTCCGCGCGGGCCCCGCTGGCCGTTCCCAGCACGTGCGTGCACCCACCGTCGCCTCGATCATGCCCACCCCGCATGCGTTAAATGCAATTTGTGCGCATGGCATGTCGGGTGCGATCATACCAGCACTAATGCACCGGATCCCATCAGAACTCCGCAGTTAAGCGTGCTTGGGCGAGAGTAGTACTAAGTTGGGTGACCACTTGGGAAGTCCTCGTGTTGCACCCCTTTTTTATATTTCTTCTCCCCGACGTGTCCGCGCGGGCCCCGCCGGCCGTTCCCAGCACGTGCGTGCACCCACCGTCGCCTCGATCATGCCCACCCCGCATGCGTTAAATGCAATTTGTGCGCATGGCATGTCGGGTGCGATCATACCAGCACTAATGCACCGGATCCCATCAGAACTCCGCAGTTAAGCGTGCTTGGGCGAGAGTAGTACTAAGTTGGGTGACCACTTGGGAAGTCCTCGTGTTGCACCCCTTTTTTATATTTCTTTTGCTCGTTACTTCAATTTCTCCCCGTTCTTTTCTTCCTTTCTTTACAAATGGCAACCTCGCACGCTCACGCCCATCGCGTTTCTTCTCCCCGACGTGTCCGCGCGGGCCCCGCCGGCCGTTCCCAGCACGTGCGTGCACCCACCGTCGCCTCGATCATGCCCACCCCGCATGCGTTAAATGCAATTTGTGCGCATGGCATGTCGGGTGCGATCATACCAGCACTAATGCACCGGATCCCATCAGAACTCCGCAGTTAAGCGTGCTTGGGCGAGAGTAGTACTAAGTTGGGTGACCACTTGGGAAGTCCTCGTGTTGCACCCCTTTTTTATATTTCTTCTCCCCGACGTGTCCGCGCGGGCCCCGCCGGCCGTTCCCAGCACGTGCGTGCACCCACCGTCGCCTCGATCATGCCCACCCCGCATGCGTTAAATGCAATTTGTGCGCATGGCATGTCGGGTGCGATCATACCAGCACTAATGCACCGGATCCCATCAGAACTCCGCAGTTAAGCGTGCTTGGGCGAGAGTAGTACTAAGTTGGGTGACCACTTGGGAAGTCCTCGTGTTGCACCCCTTTTTTATATTTCTTTTGCTCGTTACTTCAATTTCTCCCCGTTCTTTTCTTCCTTTCTTTACAAATGGCAACCTCGCACGCTCACGCCCATCGCGTTTCTTCTCCCCGACGTGTCCGCGCGGGCCCCGCCGGCCGTTCCCAGCACGTGCGTGCACCCACCGTCGCCTCGATCATGCCCACCCCGCATGCGTTAAATGCAATTTGTGCGCATGGCATGTCGGGTGCGATCATACCAGCACTAATGCACCGGATCCCATCAGAACTCCGCAGTTAAGCGTGCTTGGGCGAGAGTAGTACTAAGTTGGGTGACCACTTGGGAAGTCCTCGTGTTGCACCCCTTTTTTATATTTCTTCTCCCCGACGTGTCCGCGCGGGCCCCGCCGGCCGTTCCCAGCACGTGCGTGCACCCACCGTCGCCTCGATCATGCCCACCCCGCATGCGTTAAATGCAATTTGTGCGCATGGCATGTCGGGTGCGATCATACTAGCACTAATGCACCGGATCCCATCAGAACTCCGCAGTTAAGCGTGCTTGGGCGAGAGTAGTACTAAGTTGGGTGACCACTTGGGAAGTCCTCGTGTTGCACCCCTTTTTTATATTTCTTCTCCCCGACGTGTCCGCGCGGGCCCCGCCGGCCGTTCCCAGCACGTGCGTGCACCCACCGTCGCCTCGATCATGCCCACCCCGCATGTGTTAAATGCAATTTGTGCGCATGGCATGTCGGGTGCGATCATACCAGCACTAATGCACCGGATCCCATCAGAACTCCGCAGTTAAGCGTGCTTGGGCGAGAGTAGTACTAAGTTGGGTGACCACTTGGGAAGTCCTCGTGTTGCACCCCTTTTTTATATTTCTTCTCCCCGACGTGTCCGCGCGGGCCCCGCCGGCCGTTCCCAGCACGTGCGTGCACCCACCGTCGCCTCGATCATGCCCACCCCGCATGCGTTAAATGCAATTTGTGCGCATGGCATGTCGGGTGCGATCATACCAGCACTAATGCACCGGATCCCATCAGAACTCCGCAGTTAAGCGTGCTTGGGCGAGAGTAGTACTAAGTTGGGTGACCACTTGGGAAGTCCTCGTGTTGCACCCCTTTTTTATATTTCTTTTGCTCGTTACTTCAATTTCTCCCCGTTCTTTTCTTCCTTTCTTTACAAATGGCAACCTCGCACGCTCACGCCCATCGCGTTTCTTCTCCCCGACGTGTCCGCGCGGGCCCCGCCGGCCGTTCCCAGCACGTGCGTGCACCCACCGTCGCCTCGATCATGCCCACCCCGCATGCGTTAAATGCAATTTGTGCGCATGGCATGTCGGGTGCGATCATACCAGCACTAATGCACCGGATCCCATCAGAACTCCGCAGTTAAGCGTGCTTGGGCGAGAGTAGTACTAAGTTGGGTGACCACTTGGGAAGTCCTCGTGTTGCACCCCTTTTTTATATTTCTTCTCCCCGACGTGTCCGCGCGGGCCCCGCCGGCCGTTCCCAGCACGTGCGTGCACCCACCGTCGCCTCGATCATGCCCACCCCGCATGCGTTAAATGCAATTTGTGCGCATGGCATGTCGGGTGCGATCATACCAGCACTAATGCACCGGATCCCATCAGAACTCCGCAGTTAAGCGTGCTTGGGCGAGAGTAGTACTAAGTTGGGTGACCACTTGGGAAGTCCTCGTGTTGCACCCCTTTTTTATATTTCTTTTGCTCGTTACTTCAATTTCTCCCCGTTCTTTTCTTCCTTTCTTTACAAATGGCAACCTCGCACGCTCACGCCCATCGCGTTTCTTCTCCCCGACGTGTCCGCGCGGGCCCCGCCGGCCGTTCCCAGCACGTGCGTGCACCCACCGTCGCCTCGATCATGCCCACCCCGCATGCGTTAAATGCAATTTGTGCGCATGGCATGTCGGGTGCGATCATACCAGCACTAATGCACCGGATCCCATCAGAACTCCGCAGTTAAGCGTGCTTGGGCGAGAGTAGTACTAAGTTGGGTGACCACTTGGGAAGTCCTCGTGTTGCACCCCTTTTTTATATTTCTTCTCCCCGACGTGTCCGCGCGGGCCCCGCCGGCCGTTCCCAGCACGTGCGTGCACCCACCGTCGCCTCGATCATGCCCACCCCGCATGCGTTAAATGCAATTTGTGCGCATGGCATGTCGGGTGCGATCATACCAGCACTAATGCACCGGATCCCATCAGAACTCCGCAGTTAAGCGTGCTTGGGCGAGAGTAGTACTAAGTTGGGTGACCACTTGGGAAGTCCTCGTGTTGCACCCCTTTTTTATATTTCTTTTGCTCGTTACTTCAATTTCTCCCCGTTCTTTTCTTCCTTTCTTTACAAATGGCAACCTCGCACGCTCACGCCCATCGCGTTTCTTCTCCCCGACGTGTCCGCGCGGGCCCCGCCGGCCGTTCCCAGCACGTGCGTGCACCCACCGTCGCCTCGATCATGCCCACCCCGCATGCGTTAAATGCAATTTGTGCGCATGGCATGTCGGGTGCGATCATACCAGCACTAATGCACCGGATCCCATCAGAACTCCGCAGTTAAGCGTGCTTGGGCGAGAGTAGTACTAAGTTGGGTGACCACTTGGGAAGTCCTCGTGTTGCACCCCTTTTTTATATTTCTTCTCCCCGACGTGTCCGCGCGGGCCCCGCCGGCCGTTCCCAGCACGTGCGTGCACCCACCGTCGCCTCGATCATGCCCACCCCGCATGCGTTAAATGCAATTTGTGCGCATGGCATGTCGGGTGCGATCATACCAGCACTAATGCACCGGATCCCATCAGAACTCCGCAGTTAAGCGTGCTTGGGCGAGAGTAGTACTAAGTTGGGTGACCACT
Organism: Cucurbita pepo subsp. pepo; assembly: GCF_057944985.1. NCBI lineage: Eukaryota > Viridiplantae > Streptophyta > Magnoliopsida > Cucurbitales > Cucurbitaceae > Cucurbita > Cucurbita pepo. The sequence goes on from NC_141798.1 coordinate 9,691,899, forward strand.
TGGGAAGTCCTCGTGTTGCACCCCTTTTTTATATTTCTTTTGCTCGTTACTTCAATTTCTCCCCGTTCTTTTCTTCCTTTCTTTACAAATGGCAACCTCGCACGCTCACGCCCATCGCGTTTCTTCTCCCCGACGTGTCCGCGCGGGCCCCGCCGGCCGTTCCCAGCACGTGCGTGCACCCACCGTCGCCTCGATCATGCCCACCCCGCATGCGTTAAATGCAATTTGTGCGCATGGCATGTCGGGTGCGATCATACCAGCACTAATGCACCGGATCCCATCAGAACTCCGCAGTTAAGCGTGCTTGGGCGAGAGTAGTACTAAGTTGGGTGACCACTTGGGAAGTCCTCGTGTTGCACCCCTTTTTTATATTTCTTCTCCCCGACGTGTCCGCGCGGGCCCCGCCGGCCGTTCCCAGCACGTGCGTGCACCCACCGTCGCCTCGATCATGCCCACCCCGCATGCGTTAAATGCAATTTGTGCGCATGGCATGTCGGGTGCGATCATACCAGCACTAATGCACCGGATCCCATCAGAACTCCGCAGTTAAGCGTGCTTGGGCGAGAGTAGTACTAAGTTGGGTGACCACTTGGGAAGTCCTCGTGTTGCACCCCTTTTTTATATTTCTTTTGCTCGTTACTTCAATTTCTCCCCGTTCTTTTCTTCCTTTCTTTACAAATGGCAACCTCGCACGCTCACGCCCATCGCGTTTCTTCTCCCCGACGTGTCCGCGCGGGCCCCGCCGGCCGTTCCCAGCACGTGCGTGCACCCACCGTCGCCTCGATCATGCCCACCCCGCATGCGTTAAATGCAATTTGTGCGCATGGCATGTCGGGTGCGATCATACCAGCACTAATGCACCGGATCCCATCAGAACTCCGCAGTTAAGCGTGCTTGGGCGAGAGTAGTACTAAGTTGGGTGACCACTTGGGAAGTCCTCGTGTTGCACCCCTTTTTTATATTTCTTCTCCCCGACGTGTCCGCGCGGGCCCCGCCGGCCGTTCCCAGCACGTGCGTGCACCCACCGTCGCCTCGATCATGCCCACCCCGCATGCGTTAAATGCAATTTGTGCGCATGGCATGTCGGGTGCGATCATACCAGCACTAATGCACCGGATCCCATCAGAACTCCGCAGTTAAGCGTGCTTGGGCGAGAGTAGTACTAAGTTGGGTGACCACTTGGGAAGTCCTCGTGTTGCACCCCTTTTTTATATTTCTTTTGCTCGTTACTTCAATTTCTCCCCGTTCTTTTCTTCCTTTCTTTACAAATGGCAACCTCGCACGCTCACGCCCATCGCGTTTCTTCTCCCCGACGTGTCCGCGCGGGCCCCGCCGGCCGTTCCCAGCACGTGCGTGCACCCACCGTCGCCTCGATCATGCCCACCCCGCATGCGTTAAATGCAATTTGTGCGCATGGCATGTCGGGTGCGATCATACCAGCACTAATGCACCGGATCCCATCAGAACTCCGCAGTTAAGCGTGCTTGGGCGAGAGTAGTACTAAGTTGGGTGACCACTTGGGAAGTCCTCGTGTTGCACCCCTTTTTTATATTTCTTCTCCCCGACGTGTCCGCGCGGGCCCCGCCGGCCGTTCCCAGCACGTGCGTGCACCCACCGTCGCCTCGATCATGCCCACCCCGCATGCGTTAAATGCAATTTGTGCGCATGGCATGTCGGGTGCGATCATACCAGCACTAATGCACCGGATCCCATCAGAACTCCGCAGTTAAGCGTGCTTGGGCGAGAGTAGTACTAAGTTGGGTGACCACTTGGGAAGTCCTCGTGTTGCACCCCTTTTTTATATTTCTTTTGCTCGTTACTTCAATTTCTCCCCGTTCTTTTCTTCCTTTCTTTACAAATGGCAACCTCGCACGCTCACGCCCATCGCGTTTCTTCTCCCCGACGTGTCCGCGCGGGCCCCGCCGGCCGTTCCCAGCACGTGCGTGCACCCACCGTCGCCTCGATCATGCCCACCCCGCATGCGTTAAATGCAATTTGTGCGCATGGCATGTCGGGTGCGATCATACCAGCACTAATGCACCGGATCCCATCAGAACTCCGCAGTTAAGCGTGCTTGGGCGAGAGTAGTACTAAGTTGGGTGACCAATTGGGAAGTCCTCGTTGTTGCACCCCTTTTTTATATTTCTTCTCCCCGACGTGTCCGCGCGGGCCCCGCCGGCCGTTCCCAGCACGTGCGTGCACCCACCGTCGCCTCGATCATGCCCACCCCGCATGCGTTAAATGCAATTTGTGCGCATGGCATGTCGGGTGCGATCATACCAGCACTAATGCACCGGATCCCATCAGAACTCCGCAGTTAAGCGTGCTTGGGCGAGAGTAGTACTAAGTTGGGTGACCACTTGGGAAGTCCTCTTGTTGCACCCCTTTTTTATATTTCTTTTGCTCGTTACTTCAATTTCTCCCCGTTCTTTTCTTCCTTTCTTTACAAATGGCAACCTCGCACGCTCACGCCCATCGCGTTTCTTCTCCCCGACGTGTCCGCGCGGGCCCCGCCGGCCGTTCCCAGCACGTGCGTGCACCCACCGTCGCCTCGATCATGCCCACCCCGCATGCGTTAAATGCAATTTGTGCGCATGGCATGTCGGGTGCGATCATACCAGCACTAATGCACCGGATCCCATCAGAACTCCGCAGTTAAGCGTGCTTGGGCGAGAGTAGTACTAAGTTGGGTGACCACTTGGGAAGTCCTCGTGTTGCACCCCTTTTTTATATTTCTTCTCCCCGACGTGTCCGCGCGGGCCCCGCCGGCCGTTCCCAGCACGTGCGTGCACCCACCGTCGCCTCGATCATGCCCACCCCGCATGCGTTAAATGCAATTTGTGCGCATGGCATGTCGGGTGCGATCATACCAGCACTAATGCACCGGATCCCATCAGAACTCCGCAGTTAAGCGTGCTTGGGCGAGAGTAGTACTAAGTTGGGTGACCACTTGGGAAGTCCTCGTGTTGCACCCCTTTTTTATATTTCTTTTGCTCGTTACTTCAATTTCTCCCCGTTCTTTTCTTCCTTTCTTTACAAATGGCAACCTCGCACGCTCACGCCCATCGCGTTTCTTCTCCCCGACGTGTCCGCGCGGGCCCCGCCGGCCGTTCCCAGCACGTGCGTGCACCCACCGTCGCCTCGATCATGCCCACCCCGCATGCGTTAAATGCAATTTGTGCGCATGGCATGTCGGGTGCGATCATACCAGCACTAATGCACCGGATCCCATCAGAACTCCGCAGTTAAGCGTGCTTGGGCGAGAGTAGTACTAAGTTGGGTGACCACTTGGGAAGTCCTCGTGTTGCACCCCTTTTTTATATTTCTTCTCCCCGACGTGTCCGCGCGGGCCCCGCCGGCCGTTCCCAGCACGTGCGTGCACCCACCGTCGCCTCGATCATGCCCACCCCGCATGCGTTAAATGCAATTTGTGCGCATGGCATGTCGGGTGCGATCATACCAGCACTAATGCACCGGATCCCATCAGAACTCCGCAGTTAAGCGTGCTTGGGCGAGAGTAGTACTAAGTTGGGTGACCACTTGGGAAGTCCTCGTGTTGCACCCCTTTTTTATATTTCTTTTGCTCGTTACTTCAATTTCTCCCCGTTCTTTTCTTCCTTTCTTTACAAATGGCAACCTCGCACGCTCACGCCCATCGCGTTTCTTCTCCCCGACGTGTCCGCGCGGGCCCCGCCGGCCGTTCCCAGCACGTGCGTGCACCCACCGTCGCCTCGATCATGCCCACCCCGCATGCGTTAAATGCAATTTGTGCGCATGGCATGTCGGGTGCGATCATACCAGCACTAATGCACCGGATCCCATCAGAACTCCGCAGTTAAGCGTGCTTGGGCGAGAGTAGTACTAAGTTGGGTGACCACTTGGGAAGTCCTCGTGTTGCACCCCTTTTTTATATTTCTTCTCCCCGACGTGTCCGCGCGGGCCCCGCCGGCCGTTCCCAGCACGTGCGTGCACCCACCGTCGCCTCGATCATGCCCACCCCGCATGCGTTAAATGCAATTTGTGCGCATGGCATGTCGGGTGCGATCATACCAGCACTAATGCACCGGATCCCATCAGAACTCCGCAGTTAAGCGTGCTTGGGCGAGAGTAGTACTAAGTTGGGTGACCACTTGGGAAGTCCTCGTGTTGCACCCCTTTTTTATATTTCTTTTGCTCGTTACTTCAATTTCTCCCCGTTCTTTTCTTCCTTTCTTTACAAATGGCAACCTCGCACGCTCACGCCCATCGCGTTTCTTCTCCCCGACGTGTCCGCGCGGGCCCCGCCGGCCGTTCCCAGCACGTGCGTGCACCCACCGTCGCCTCGATCATGCCCACCCCGCATGCGTTAAATGCAATTTGTGCGCATGGCATGTCGGGTGCGATCATACCAGCACTAATGCACCGGATCCCATCAGAACTCCGCAGTTAAGCGTGCTTGGGCGAGAGTAGTACTAAGTTGGGTGACCACTTGGGAAGTCCTCGTGTTGCACCCCTTTTTTATATTTCTTCTCCCCGACGTGTCCGCGCGGGCCCCGCCGGCCGTTCCCAGCACGTGCGTGCACCCACCGTCGCCTCGATCATGCCCACCCCGCATGCGTTAAATGCAATTTGTGCGCATGGCATGTCGGGTGCGATCATACCAGCACTAATGCACCGGATCCCATCAGAACTCCGCAGTTAAGCGTGCTTGGGCGAGAGTAGTACTAAGTTGGGTGACCACTTGGGAAGTCCTCGTGTTGCACCCCTTTTTTATATTTCTTTTGCTCGTTACTTCAATTTCTCCCCGTTCTTTTCTTCCTTTCTTTACAAATGGCAACCTCGCACGCTCACGCCCATCGCGTTTCTTCTCCCCGACGTGTCCGCGCGGGCCCCGCCGGCCGTTCCCAGCACGTGCGTGCACCCACCGTCGCCTCGATCATGCCCACCCCGCATGCGTTAAATGCAATTTGTGCGCATGGCATGTCGGGTGCGATCATACCAGCACTAATGCACCGGATCCCATCAGAACTCCGCAGTTAAGCGTGCTTGGGCGAGAGTAGTACTAAGTTGGGTGACCACTTGGGAAGTCCTCGTGTTGCACCCCTTTTTTATATTTCTTCTCCCCGACGTGTCCGCGCGGGCCCCGCCGGCCGTTCCCAGCACGTGCGTGCACCCACCGTCGCCTCGATCATGCCCACCCCGCATGCGTTAAATGCAATTTGTGCGCATGGCATGTCGGGTGCGATCATACCAGCACTAATGCACCGGATCCCATCAGAACTCCGCAGTTAAGCGTGCTTGGGCGAGAGTAGTACTAAGTTGGGTGACCACTTGGGAAGTCCTCGTGTTGCACCCCTTTTTTATATTTCTTCTCCCCGACGTGTCCGCGCGGGCCCCGCCGGCCGTTCCCAGCACGTGCGTGCACCCACCGTCGCCTCGATCATGCCCACCCCGCATGCGTTAAATGCAATTTGTGCGCATGGCATGTCGGGTGCGATCATACCAGCACTAATGCACCGGATCCCATCAGAACTCCGCAGTTAAGCGTGCTTGGGCGAGAGTAGTACTAAGTTGGGTGACCACTTGGGAAGTCCTCGTGTTGCACCCCTTTTTTATATTTCTTTTGCTCGTTACTTCAATTTCTCCCCGTTCTTTTCTTCCTTTCTTTACAAATGGCAACCTCGCACGCTCACGCCCATCGCGTTTCTTCTCCCCGACGTGTCCGCGCGGGCCCCGCCGGCCGTTCCCAGCACGTGCGTGCACCCACCGTCGCCTCGATCATGCCCACCCCGCATGCGTTAAATGCAATTTGTGCGCATGGCATGTCGGGTGCGATCATACCAGCACTAATGCACCGGATCCCATCAGAACTCCGCAGTTAAGCGTGCTTGGGCGAGAGTAGTACTAAGTTGGGTGACCACTTGGGAAGTCCTCGTGTTGCACCCCTTTTTTATATTTCTTCTCCCCGACGTGTCCGCGCGGGCCCCGCCGGCCGTTCCCAGCACGTGCGTGCACCCACCGTCGCCTCGATCATGCCCACCCCGCATGCGTTAAATGCAATTTGTGCGCATGGCATGTCGGGTGCGATCATACCAGCACTAATGCACCGGATCCCATCAGAACTCCGCAGTTAAGCGTGCTTGGGCGAGAGTAGTACTAAGTTGGGTGACCACTTGGGAAGTCCTCGTGTTGCACCCCTTTTTTATATTTCTTTTGCTCGTTACTTCAATTTCTCCCCGTTCTTTTCTTCCTTTCTTTACAAATGGCAACCTCGCACGCTCACGCCCATCGCGTTTCTTCTCCCCGACGTGTCCGCGCGGCCCCGCCGGCCGTTCCCAGCACGTGCGTGCACCCACCGTCGCCTCGATCATGCCCACCCCGCATGCGTTAAATGCAATTTGTGCGCATGCATGTCGGGTGCGATCATACCAGCACTAATGCACCGGATCCCATCAGAACTCCGCAGTTAAGCGTGCTTGGGCGAGAGTAGTACTAAGTTGGGTGACCACTTGGGAAGTCCTCGTGTTGCACCCCTTTTTTATATTTCTTCTCCCCGACGTGTCCGCGCGGGCCCGCCGGCCGTTCCCAGCACGTGCGTGCACCCACCGTCGCCTCGATCATGCCCACCCCGCATGCGTTAAATGCAATTTGTGCGCATGGCATGTCGGGTGCGATCATACCAGCACTAATGCACCGGATCCCATCAGAACTCCGCAGTTAAGCGTGCTTGGGCGAGAGTAGTACTAAGTTGGGTGACCACTTGGGAAGTCCTCGTGTTGCACCCCTTTTTATATTTCTTTTGCTCGTTACTTCAATTTCTCCCCGTTCTTTTCTTCCTTTCTTTACAAATGGCAACCTCGCACGCTCACGCCCATCGCGTTTCTTCTCCCCGACGTGTCCGCGCGGGCCCCGCCGGCCGTTCCCAGCACGTGCGTGCACCCACCGTCGCCTCGATCATGCCCACCCCGCATGCGTTAAATGCAATTTGTGCGCATGGCATGTCGGGGTGCGATCATACCAGCACTAATGCACCGGATCCCATCAGAACTCCGCAGTTAAGCGTGCTTGGGCGAGAGTAGTACTAAGTTGGGTGACCACTTGGGAAGTCCTCGTGTTGCACCCCTTTTTTATATTTCTTCTCCCGACGTGTCCGCGCGGGCCCCGCCGGCCGTTCCCAGCACGTGCGTGCACCCACCGTCGCCTCGATCATGCCCACCCCGCATGCGTTAAATGCAATTTGTGCGCATGGCATGTCGGGTGCGATCATACCAGCACTAATGCACCGGATCCCATCAGAACTCCGCAGTTAAGCGTGCTTGGGCGAGAGTAGTACTAAGTTGGGTGACCACTTGGGAAGTCCTCGTGTTGCACCCCTTTTTTATATTTCTTTTGCTCGTTACTTCAATTTCTCCCGTTCTTTTCTTCCTTTCTTTACAAATTGGCAACCTCGCCACGCTCACGCCCATCGCGTTTCTTCTCCCGACGTGTCCGCGCGGGCCCCGCCGGCCGTTCCAGCACGTGCGTGCACCCACCGTCGCCTCGATCATGCCCACCCCCGCATGCGGTTAAATGCAATTTGTGCGCATGGCATGTCGGGTGCGATCATACCAGCACTAATGCACCGGATCCCATCAGAACTCCGCAGTTAAGCGTGCTTGGGCGAGAGTAGTACTAAGTTGGGTGACCACTTGGGAAGTCCTCGTGTTGCACCCCTTTTTTATATTTTTCTCCCCGACGTGTCCGCGCGGGCCCCGCCGGCCGTTCCCAGCACGTGCGTGCCCCACCGTCGCCTCGATCATGCCCACCCCGCATGCGTTAAATGCAATTTGTGCGCATTGCATGTCGGGTGCGATCATACCAGCACTAATGCACCGGATCCCATCAGAACTCCGCAGTTAAGCGTGCTTGGGCGAGAGTAGTACTAAGTTGGGTGACCACTTGGGAAGTCCTCGTGTTGCACCCCTTTTTTATATTTCTTTTGCTCGTTACTTCAATTTCTCCCCGTTCTTTTCTTCCTTTCTTTACAAATGGCAACCTCGCACGCTCACGCCCATCGCGTTTCTTCTCCCCGACGTGTCCGCGCGGGCCCCGCCGGCCGTTCCCAGCACGTGCGTGCACCCACCGTCGCCTCGATCATGCCCACCCCGCCATGCGTTAAATGCAATTTGTGCGCATGGCATGTCGGGTGCGATCATACCAGCACTAAAGCACCGGATCCCATCAGAACTCCGCAGTTAAGCGTGCTTGGGCGAGAGTAGTACTAAGTTGGGTGACCACTTGGGAAGTCCTCGTGTTGCACCCCTTTTTTATATTTCTTCTCCCCGACGTGTCCGCGCGGGCCCCGCCGGCCGTTCCCAGCACGTGCGTGCACCCACCGTCGCCTCGATCATGCCCACCCCGCATGCGTTAAATGCAATTTGTGCGCATGGCATGTCGGGTGCGATCATACCAGCACTAATGCACCGGATCCCATCAGAACTCCGCAGTTAAGCGTGCTTGGGCGAGAGTAGTACTAAGTTGGGTGACCACTTTGGAAGTCCTCGTGTTGCACCCCTTTTTTATATTTCTTTTGCTCGTTACTTCAATTTCTCCCCGTTCTTTTCTTCCTTTCTTTACAAATGGCAACCTCGCACGCTCACGCCCATCGCGTTTCTTCTCCCCGACGTGTCCGCGGGGGCCCCGCCGGCCGTTCCCAGCACGTGCGTGCACCCACCGTCGCCTCGATCATGCCCACCCCCGCATGCGTTAAATGCAATTTGTGCGCATGGCATGTCGGGTGCGATCATACCAGCACTAATGCACCGGATCCCATCAGAACTCCGCAGTTAAGCGTGCTTGGGCGAGAGTAGTACTAAGTTGGGGTGACCACTTGGGAAGTCCTCGTGTTGCACCCCTTTTTTATATTTCTTCTCCCCGACGTGTCCGCGCGGGCCCCGCCGGCCGTTCCCAGCACGTGCGTGCACCCACCGTCGCCTCGATCATGCCCACCCCGCATGCGTTAAATGCAATTTGTGCGCATGGCATGTCGGGTGCGATCATACCCAGCACTAATGCACCGGATCCCATCAGAACTCCGCAGTTAAGCGTGCTTGGGCGAGAGTAGTACTAAGTTGGGTGACCACGTTGGA